>NW_023270314.1:12953195-13401091 GCF_011800145.1 Mirounga leonina
AAATAAATAAATAAATAAATAAATAAATAAATAAATAAATAAATAAATAAGATCTTTAAAAAAAAGAAGGCACCTCAAACAATTCCTACCATAGGGTCATCATTGACCAGGGGCCCCAGGTACTGCACTTTGAAATTCATCCCCAAGTTAGTGGATCCTAATGGTACTAAGCCAGACTGGTTTCTGGGAGACTCCTAACTCCTTTGTCAACTGACTTTGGCTAAAGGATGCTTCTAAGGCTCTGCTTAGACTACCCAACAATATAAAACATATTCTCCCTGTTTCTTTCACTCCACATGAGACTTCCATCACGGACTGACTGCTCTTCCCGCCTGCCCAGCTCCCTGCCAATTTCCTTTCACATGTGCATTTTTCCTTAAGAAAGCCCAACACATATAATCCTACCTTGATGTCAGCTCTTGGAGGATCCTGACTTACACAGGGGGTTTGCTGGAGGCTCCTGGAAGAGAAGTCTCTTTGCTCTTCTTAAGGCACTGGAGATCATGCTCTTTCTTCCTCTAGATTTCATGAACGTCGTGTATAGCCTAGAACTGCCCCAGTCATTTTCCACAAGAGTTCTCTTCTCCGGGTTAAATATCCCTAGATTTTCAACATTTCTTTGTATTAAATGGCTTTCAGACCCTGTAACTATCTTTGGTGTACTTAGAAATGAAAAAATTACACAGTGAAACAGAAAATACAGCAAGAATATCCCTTGTGTCTCATATTGCAGCGTTATATGGCTTCAGCTTTTGGTGGAACTGTGTATCTATTTTTAGGAATTTGGCAGCCACCTTTACCTACTGAAAGGCTGACACACAGAATGTAGCTATCAAATGTTTACTCATTCATGCCTCAGTAATAAATGGAAGCAGAGAACCCAGACTCCAGAGGCAGACTAGGTCCAAATCCCACCTTTGGCTCTTGTAAAGCTATGTGTCCTTAGAAAATTTAATTAACCTTCCTGTACTTCAGTATCCTCCTCTGTAAAGATAATTACAGCACCTACTCTATACTGTTCTATGAATTACTTGTATTTAGAACAATGCTGTCACATAGAAAGTGCTAAGTAATTGTTGAATAACGGAATACTTCAAAGCACCGATTACATGCTAACCCCTGGCCAAGCTCAGAGGGTAGAAGAAGGAAAAATAAATGAACATGAGAATTGCCTTTTAAGTAGCTATTCCTAAGAATGGAAGAGCTGCACAAAAAATAAGACTGTTGACGTTGGCTAGGGATGCATCAGGGATGTTGATGAGAGGCTTTCTAATTACCCTTTCAACTCTCGAATTCTGTGATTCTGTTTCTGAATTCCCAAACTGTCACATTGTGCTAGATCTGAGCTCAGTGAACTTTCTCTGTAGAGGGCCTGGTACTAAATATTTTAGGTGTTGCAGACCATGCAGGTTACGGTGCAGCTTTTAACTCTACCATTATAGTGTGAAAACAGCCATAGACAACATGCAAATGAACAAGTATGGCTGCATTCAAATAAAACTTTATTTATAGACACCAAAATGTAAGCTTCATATAATTTTCTTGTCACAAAATGTTATTCTTCTTTTCAATTTTTGAACCATTTAGAAATATAAAAACCATTCTTAGCTCCTGGACTAAAACTGGGCCTCTGAGCCATAGTTTACCAATGCCTATGATAGATCAAGCAAAGTATGAGGTAGGGTCCTGATCAAGGATGAGCTGTCAACTGTGGTTGAGAGTTCTAATGACAAGTAAACATCTCCAAAGAAGAACTAAGACAGAACCAGGCCTACTGAAACACCACACTATTGTGAGCACAAAAGACGTTCTAGGGCATAAGAAGCTGTAGAACATTACAATGAACTGTGGTGTTGCCATAATTGCAACAACTGTGGTTGAGTTTATCTAAACAAGATGCATACCCTTCCCATTCCCTCTCTTTATACATTTTGGATGATAATTTTTTAATTCTCGCAAAAGAATCTTGAACTCTTGCACGTGCTCCCTGACACCATTTGAGGAGCTACCATTTGGAATAGTTGTTTCTCAATTCACTTCCTCTCTTTGTGGAAATAACTATCCCAAAGAGCATAACCCATTATGATTTTTACCCACCTCTCCTTAATTAGCTTTAAAAAAAAAAAAAAAAAGCTTTCAAAAAAGACATTTAAAGAGTTGCTGACATGTCACTCTTCATTATAAATTCTTAACAGTTACCAGGAGTAGCTTGGCCCTAGGGAAGATTTGTGAGTGACCCCAGGTTCCCCACTGACATGGATCAGGAGAGTCTTCCAGAATCCCAGGAATAGGCCTACAACAAAACTCTGCGCTCTCTTACGTGCCTATCAGGTGTCGATCTCTCTGTATTGTCACTGGTGCATTGAAAAACTCTCAAAAACAAACAACTAAATCTCACGTGTTTAGTTGCAAGTTTAGCTGCAAGTTACAGAAAACTCAAAATAACAGTGGTTTAAATGAGACAGAAATGGGTTTCTCTCTTACCTAATAAAATGAGGAGGTATATGAGGCATAGGGCTGTCATGGCAGGCTCACCAAGTCCTCAAGCCTTCAGACGCCTCTAGTTTCCCTCTCTGGCATCATCACTGGAGTGGCGGTCATCCACATGGTTCAGCTTCCAGTCCCAAATAGAAAGGACAAAGGAGTAGAGAACTCAAGGGTGCACAATAGTTATCTTTCAGGGAAGGTGCTTAGAAGCTGCCCAAACTTTTTGCTAACCTCTCTTTGGTTAGAATTTAGACACATGGTCATACCTAGTCACAGGGAGGGAAAACCTTGTCTCCCTGAAGACAAAGAAAACATCTTCTGGGGGATGCTAATGCATATCCGCCATGCTTGGAATACAAAAGTTCTACCAGGCTGGGGTTCATGCTCTGGGAGCTGCTCCATCTTCTTTCCTTCAGGGAGGTACTTCAGTCAGACCAGAGAGAAGCCTGTGTACCCCAGGACTGTGGCCGTCAGACAAGATCAACTATAAGGAGAGGCAACGATTGCCGTCAGAAATCAAATTTGTAAAGTTCGACGCCCTGTGGAAATCTCATCTGATTTGACTGTCTTCACACCTTCCTCCTCACGAACGCCAGGAAGAATCTCACCCACTGTGACTTTCTACCTTCCCAAATTCACATTTATAACTCACGATGGAATGTATTAGGCACATGTTCTTGTTTTGAGAGGAAATCGTTGAAATCTCTTGTAGGTAAGCTGCCTAAGTCCTATAAATAAGTAAACATTCTTTTCTCTACTTCCTCAACTTCCAAAATGTCTCGAAAATTCTCCTGGGATCTCATGTTTAATCTAAATCTAACATACATTCATTCCCTTACTATATATTGTGGAAGTGTTTTGAACTTATAATAATCAACTTTGGGTTTAAGAAATAAAAAAAGAACCATCAGGTCTTATCTTTGAGCGTAAGGCACAGTGAAGTGAGCAAATGCACCTGAGACATTTGGATGTAATTAAATTCGTATTGCTCTGGCAAGGTAAGGTGAAGAGGTGAGAGGATGATTTACATACTCAGATAAATGAAACTGCCAGTGAGACATAGATTTTTGAGATTTTAGTTATCTGATGGCTTGTTACAGGGAGTAAACAAAGGGGTTAATTCTCCATCTTTCATTCCTACTTTTTTGTTTAAGCAATTTGTAGTCCCAGAGGGTGTAACATACAAATGATGTAGGCTAGAGAGCTCCGTGTGTACTCCTACACTAGATGAGCAATGGGCTTTCTTGCTGCTTTTTTTCTTTTCCTCTAAGATGTCTGCAGAATAAGAAGTGTAAGGAATAGTCCTAGATTAGGAGAATTTTGCAGGAAATTGTTTTTTCCTGGTCTATGTAATCACACACTAGAACAGTAACTGCAAATAGTGACTGATTCAGGTACCTCACCTTAATCAACTAAAATATTCCTTTATGTCATATTTCTTAAGTCTAATAAATAATAATATCTGAACCCACCTTCTGTAATACTGTAAAATAGTACACACATTTGTGTTGATAAAAACTAAAACTACCTCACAGCATAAACTATATATCTTTTTGCTACCTTCCGTTTAAGCCAAAATATCTAAAATACACAGACATAATTACAAAGTCATTTTGAGACTAATTTCCCATCCTCCTTTCTCAGGAAGCTTGTAATTTTCTTTGCCACCTTTACAATCTATTTTTCTTTTTTAAGATTTTATTTATTTATTTGACAGAGAGAGACACAGCGAGAGCAGGAACACAAGCAGGGGGAGTGGGAGAGGGAGAAGCAGGCTTCCCGCTGAGCAGGGAGCCCCATGCGGGGCTTGATCCCAGGACCCCGGGATTATGACTTGACCCGAAGGCAGACGCTTAATGACTGAGCCACCCAGGCACCCCCTACAATCTGTTTTTCTAAAAAAGAAGAAAGACAAGAAAAAAAGCTGTTCCATTCCACATACACAGCAAAAGCAAAGCTATTCAGGATTCCTTTTGGTTGACTGAACACTCCCCAACACACACACACACACACACCCTATATCCTTCAAGGCAAGGTCCTCAAAGTTCTCAGGCTGAGCTGTCCTTGTCCCCCAAAGATTTAACCTCTTGAACTTTTCTCCTGAGGGTCGAGTCTCTTTCCTCTCTTCACGCTGGCACTCCACTGAGGAAAGTCTTGGTGTTTCTTTGATAAGTTGTTCTTACAATGGTAATTGTAGAGAAGCTGAGGAATAACAGCATGGGGAGACTTTAATTAATTCACTGTCTTCTACCAGGCATGAAACATATGCAGACTTTGCTTCAGCTAAACTCTAACCAGGAAATGTCAGAAGAGAGGTCTAATACCCACATTCCCAAAATGGCATGGTACAGGAGAAAGCATTTGACTGGGCTTTAGGAAACCTGTGTTCCATTCTCCCTTCTTCTGCCATGAACACAGTGATAACTTGAGGTAGAACCCTGATGATAATGTGCACAGCCCATATTCTTTACAAACTACCTTCAAATCTATCAGTACATTCAATCTTCTGCCCCAGCTTTGGTTTGCTCCTGTCCATACTCCCCAATACACCATCATTGTCCCCATTTTCCTCCATCTTGTCATCACTCTAAGCAGAAGATGATAGTATTTTTAACCACTCCTGGTTCTCTCTGTTTTTCTTACTCAGGGGAATATTCATGGCACCTGCCTACTCTAAAGCTGCCCACCCACCCCTGCCACCCACCATGTGCAGTGTAACGAAGAATGCACTGTGTTCATTCTTAGGTAAGCACCCTCCCCCTATGAGCAGATGTTTACCTAAGAGAGCAGATATGTGACATTTGTAGCTGAAGCTGACCATAGTTGGAGTGATAACTCACTTACTGGAGAAACTAATTCACTTTAAAGAAAGTAACTACAATTTATATAGCATTTACTATGTGCTAACCACAGTAGTATTTAATGTTACCTCTTTTAAAACAATGTTCTAATGAGGTAGGCATCATTATCCACATTTTATGGGTGAGACTGTGAGCTTACATACATTACCCTAAGTCACAAATATCTCCAAGTGAGAAATAGGCCATTCTCATCTCCATATGAGAAACTGCCTTTTAAATTTAACGTGGTTTAAAGCAAGTGCCTCCATTTTGAAACGGGTGTGAAGTAAATCCTTCTTCCCTTTCTCCATGTGGCACATTTTAGACCTAGTCCAGGATGGCTGAGGAGGCAGGGTAGAGACTGTGGACATCTGTGCCTTTATGAAGTCTCTAGAAGAGTCAAAGTCTGCCTTCTAGGATTGTGGGCAGAAAGGAGGAAGTTTACCCCATGGCTAAGTGCCCATTACAAAGCGTCCTCCTCCCCTCTTCTGACTTGGAGTCACCAGGGAGTCCAGTCTGTTTTTCTAGGTCTTCGCTGATCCATCCCTATAGAAATGGTGAGTGTCTTATGAAAATAGTGTGTACTTTGAATGCAGAAAACCCTGAGTTCAAAATCCACTTATGTAAAGAAGTTACTTCTCCCAGTCATGTGGAAGTTAAATGAAATCACATGGAAAGCACATTGCATATGGTAGGTATCTGATAGGTGTCCATGGGTTTGGCCTCCCCTCTACTAATACTTCTGCTTCCTTCCATATTCCCAACATAAAGGGAGAGTGGGACCCTCTGACCTTCCCCTGAGGGTATAAGCCAGCCTCACTTAAACCTCCGCAGCTTCTGAATGATCCTCTAGCCCCTTGCTGGCACTGCTCAGGGCAGCCCTCCTATCAGCCAGCCCCTTCACCTCTCCATGTCATCTCTTTATTCAGTTCTCAACAAACCTGTACCTTCAAGAAGCCTTGCATTCTTGCAAACCAGCAGGGAGCCCTAAATTCTGATAGTATTTAGTCTGAATTGCATTTTCCATTGCTTGATCATACATCACACCATATTGTTTGCTGCTTATCTTCTCTAAGGCAACCTGTGCCCCCAACCTGGTGGTACTTAACACAGCACAGAGAATGTAGTAAGTGGGGCCACTTCAAATGGCATCATTTCATGGATGCTTTTTCTTCCAGAGTTGTACCATGCAGCCCCTGATTCAGGATCTAATAAAAATGTATTGACTGAACTTGTAAACAAACCTGTCTGGTTTCCCAGACTTCTAAGAAGCCAGACTTTGTGAATTGCTGCTCCTTTGCCGCTGAATTCAGGTGGAACTCAGTGAAAAGGCTAATGCTTATCCACCAACTCTGTGGTAGCCAGCCTCCAAGATAGCCCCCAGTAATTCCCACCTCTGATATTCACACCCTCTCATTGTCCCATCCCACATTGTATTAGGGTTGGTCTGTGCTATGGTTTGAATGTTTTTGCCCCCCTCCTCCCAAATTTATATGTTGAAATCCTAATGCCAACTGAGGGTATTAGGAAGTTGGGCCTTTGGGAGGTGCTTAGGTTAGGAGGATGGAACCCTCATGAATGGGATCAGTATTCTTATAAAAAAGACCCCACAGAGACTTCTCGCCCCTTCCACCATGTGAAAACACAGTGAGTAGGTGCTGGCTGTGAAGCCCAAAGAGAGCCTTCACCAAAATGAGACCATGCTGACACCTTGATCTTAGACTTCCCAGCCTCCAGAACTCTGAGAAGTAAATTTCTACTGTATATAAGCCACCCAGTCTGTGGTAGTTGGTTATAGCCATCCAAACAGACTGCTAGAAGACAGTTTGTTCAACGAACGGAACACAGGACAAGTGATAGTGTATCACTCTGGAGGCTAGATTATGAAAGTCATTGTGGCCTCTGTCTTGCTTTTTCTTGGGTCACTTGCTCTGGTGGAAGTCAGTGGCCATGTCTTAAGCACACTAAAGCAGCCCAGTGGAGAGGTCCACATAGGGAGGAACTGAAGCCTCCAGCCAATAGCCTTGAGTGAGCCTTCTTGGAAGCAGATCCTCAAGCCCCAGTCAAGCCTTCAGATGACTGCAGCTTCATGGGAGACCCTGAGCCAGGACAACTTGGTTAAATTGCTCCTAGATTCCTGACTCTCGGAAACTGTGTAAAAAATAAATGTTGTCTTAGACTGATGTGATTTCAGAGCAAATTTTTATGTAGCAATAGGTAATAATACAAATTCTGCATTCTTATTTGCTACCATCTTTCTCCCCCTGCAGAAGTGACCCCTTCTCCCAAATGTATACCCGAAAACTATGAGGTAAACCAACTTTGCTACTTTAAAATTATTTGACTGATTTCATTACCATATGACATACCCAACAAACAACCTGACTTTCCTTAACAAAAATATCAGGTTTGACTGTATTATAATTGGGAACAAAACTTTAAGTATATTTGCATTTTTTTCTAGACAGTCAAAGGTTATTGATGGGATACGTGAAAAGTACTTGAAGAAAGCTATAGCAACCGGTATTCTGAAAGTCAAATACCCTTAGCCACTATAAGCCACAATAAAGAAAATAGAACCATAAATTAACCTGAGGATGCTTTTGTCACCCAAAGAGAGTATCTTTCACAAAAGACTGATACAGTATACATGATATTCATACATTCCACTACCTTCTATTGAGTATTCTCAATGTGCCAAGCCCTAGGGCAAAACTATGAAACATTTCCTCCAGAAATTCAGAATCTAGATAGTCTAGAGAGAATTAATCACTGGGTCAGAAGTTTGCATTTTGCTTGACCTGGAAAACACACACACACAAACCATATATTGGACACAAACTATTTTAATCAAAAATAGTAATTTATAAGTATGCACTACATAGGGATTTTCAAAGCAGATGATTAGGAATGAAGCAAATTCCAAGAAATTTAAAAACGAGACTTTTTTTATAATTTAGAAAGACCTAACAGGCAGCCCTGACCACATCATTTGTAGTGCTTAGTGCAAAATGGAAATGCAAGCCACTTGTTTGACAATTAAGAATTTGTGAAGACAACAGCAGAACATTAAACTTAGCATAGGACCTTTCTGAGCAAGGGGCCTATGACACGAGCTAGGCCCAAGGACAGTATATACTTTATAGCTTGTTAAAAAGATCTCCCAGGAGGTAAGTGCTGGAGGCAAAAGGGAGGTAGAACCAGAAGGCAACAGTGTGACCCAGAGCCGCCATTCTGTGAGATATTGTTATCCCTCTGTGTAGAAGACAAACTGGGGTCCCAAAAGGTCAAGCGACTCCTTCAAAGCCATTCAGCCCACACAGGATCTAGATGTGGGTCATCTGACCTCAAATCTGATTTCCTTTCCGCAAAATCAACACAGCCTAGTGCTAGGAATCATGCATTACAAAGAGGTGCAGAATTTCGTGGGTGCAATCCAGCAATTCTCTAGTGAAAGCTGGAAGGTGACAGGTGGGGCCCTGACACACTGCCCCCACCTGTTGTTTTCACATCTGTGGGTCTGACACAACCTCAGGGCAAACACCAGACCAGATTCCATATTCCAAATCCCTAGTCACCACCCCTGCCCACCCTGCCCACCCTCCCATAACAGCTTCAGACTTTAGTTCTCCCATCAGTTTCTGGATTGGAATGCTAGTCAGCCTAGCAATCTCATGCTTTGGTTTGCCTTACTATAAGATCTAGGAATTTGAAGCAAATGCCCTATGTTTGACTGCTGAACAAAGGCTTTTTTAATCTACAGCATGCAACTTTACTTTTAATAGCAGCTTAAAGGACTCTTGAAAATTACAGACATCATCTTAACTGATCTCTCATTTCCCCAAAAGGTAAATGATAACTAGTATGGAATTTGCCAGCATAAATCCACACCTGAACGAAACAAATGTAATAATTGTTTTTTTTTAATATTTTATTTATTTATTTGAGAGAGAGAGAGAGAGAGAGAAACAGCATGAGAGGGGATAGGGTCAGAGGGAGAAGCAGGCGCCCCACCGAGCCGGGAGCCCGATGCGGGACTCGATCCCAGGACTCCGGGATCATGATCTGAGCCGAAGGCAGTTGCTTAACCAACTGAGCCACCCAGGCGCCCCTTAATAATTGTTTTTAAGCTCACTTCATTTTCTCCACTCTTGCACGAAAAGCATGAAAATTTGTTTTTATGACAAATTTTAATTAGTGATCAAGAAGCAAATTATTAAAACAACATTATTCTTTATTAGTACTACTCTTAAATAGCATTACTTATGAAATATTAGCTTTTAATTGGTAAATATATAGAATCTTGATTAAAATACTTTCACAACCCTGATTTATAGTTTTTCCTTCTTATTTCATGTTTCTCTATACAGGAAATCCAATGTCAAGTGTGACTTATTTCCCCTAAATTCCAGTTTTATTTCCAACTTGCAGTAAGGCACTGGCTCAAGCTTTTAACTTCTCTATATTTCAGTTTTCTCTGCTATAAAATTGCAAGTACAGAGTACTTGTCTGGCTTGCAAGGAAGCTTGGGAAATTCTGGCTCTAGGAGTACGATACGTTAAAAGTACAAAGTATCATTATATTTATGAGTATAACTTGCTTGACAGTTTCATTGTACTGTAATATAGGAAATACGTATTTGAAAATAATGAGAACACAGAAATTGTACAGGTTCAAGAATGGGTATTCTGAGATCCATCAAGAGTTAGAATGTCTTTAAAAATACTATGACACTTCCAAGTGCCAAGATAAAACTCAAATCCAGAGTCCCTTCATGTCTTATGGTGAGAGAGAGAAGACTTTGAGAATGGTATATGTTTATTCTCAATATTAATATGTATTAACATATATAATATATAATGGTACATATACAATAAATCGTATATAATAATACATGTAATATATAGTCATATATATTATCATCCACCTATTATCCTATTTCCTATATTTATTCCTTATGGCAATTTGGATGAGGAGTATAAAATATTAGAAGTGACCAGTGGGAACGTTTCATGAAAGAATGAAGAAGCATGGCAAAAAATGAAGGGGAGGATGTGAAGGAGTGGGGACAGAAACCAAGGGATGGAGAGAGAAAGAGAGGGACTCTTGAGACTTCCTGTAGTAGTTGGTATACTCCTCTTTGTGGCCTTTCTCTGTTCTGTGTGGCTGTGTCTGTTTTGTTTTCTTTTTTCCTTGAGCCCCTAAGAGAGATATTCCCTAATGTTAAATGAAAAAGAGGTCAACACTCCTCCCCACCCCCCACCCCAGCAATCACAGTGTTGTGTGTTTGATTGGCTTTTTCTAAGTTCCTTTTTTTTTTTTTTAAGACTTAATTTTTTTTCAGAGCAGGTTTTGGTCCACAGCAAAATTGAGGTTAAGGTATAGAGATTTCCCATATTCCTCCTGCACCCACACCTGCAGAGCCCCCCCCACCCACCCATGTCATCATCCCCCACTAGAGTGGTAAGCTCTTTTCTTTCTTTCTTTTTTGTTGTTCATATTTTTCCCTGGCTTGTCCCCAAGTAGTCACTTCCTTCCAATTCATCCTGTGTTTTATTCCCTCCCTATTTCCCTTTATTTGTTTTTCTTGTGGTTCTCCTACACTTTATTTTGTTTATCTTCTGAGCCATCACATCCTCTATTAGCTGAGGTTATCTCTGGGTGTTGGCTCCCATCTGAACAACATTCATTTTTTCTGACCCTACTTTAGAAGGGAATTTCAATTAATTATGTATGTATTTTTTCCCAAAGGGCTGATCACTCAGATTTGCTGAGGTCCCTGCCTGTCCTACACTATTACAGAATTTCATCAGCTGGAGGCCAGCTGCCAGGAAGCAAGCACATCCTTCTCTTTACCTAAGGATCATCCCACTCCTAGCGGGGACTCTCCAATCTGCCTTGGCCCTCACCCATTCCTCAGCTTTGTTTTTGAAAACTTCTTTCTTGACAACTAGACGTTGTCAGTTGCAGATTTAAGCAGGATACAGAAAAAAGTACCCTGAACTCCATTCCATCCCAGGACATTATCAAGATAAGCTCAGCCTTTACCATATGGTAATATTAACTGATGGTTTTTAATTGCAATTCCTACAAATGACTTCTTCTATAAATCTGTGTTCATATTCCAGCTGCTGGAGTGGACTTAGAAGCAACTATAGAAGACATTGTGTGAAGACAAAGTGACATTTGCCTTAGATATCCCTTCTTTAGGGATTGTGTCTCAGTAGCTTTTGGGTGGCATGTAGCCTTATGGGAATTTCTTTTGCTTCCTCCCACCTTTAAAAAAAAAAACTACTGTCTTGATTTTCAGGCATACACACACCATCTTAAATAAGTGAAAGAATTTTTGTGGCACCTCTTTTCAAATGTCCCAACTCAGTGAGAGACTGCCTTTTGTTCCAAGGGTTTAAAGCACTTAAAAGATAGGATCCTGCTCTTAAGGTGAAGAAATGCTAAGATCAGGGAAATTGGGGCCTTGAGAGGCTAAATTACTTATTCCAAATGAAGAACTGATGGGGAAAGTGGGATTAGATGTTAAGCTGCTGACTTCTTCCACTAATGCCCTGTTGATGTGTGCTTATGAGAAATTATAGCAGGTTCTACAGAAGACAGTGATCAAACTAAAAAGCTCTACACAGCATGGGAAACCATCAACGAAGTTAAAAGGCAACCTATGGAATGGAAGAAAAAATTTGCAAACCATATATCTGATAAGGGGTTAAGATCCCAAATCTATAAGGAACTCCTACAACTCAATAACAAAAATCCAAACCATCCAATTTAAAAATGGGCAGAAACAGACATCCATTGATAGATGAATGGATAAAGAAGATGTGAGATATATATATATATCTCACATACACACACACACACACACACACAATGGACTACAACTCAGCCATCAAAAAAGTGAAATCTTGCCATTTGCGATGATGTGGATGGAACTAGAGGGTATTAAGTGAAGGGAAATAAGTCAATCAGAGAAAGACAATTATCATATGATCTCACTTATATGTGAATTTAAGAAACAAAACAGAAGATCACTGGGGAAGGGAGGAAAAAATAAAATGACAAAACCAGAGAGGGAGACAAACCATAAGAGACTCTTAATCATAGGAAACAAACTGAGGGTTGCTGGAGGGGAGGTGGGTGGGGGGATGGGGTACTGGGTGATGGACATTAAGAAGGGTTCATGATGTAATGAGCACTGGGTGTTACATACAACTGATGAATCACTGACCTCTACCTCTGAAACTAATAATACATTATATGTTCATTAATTGAATTTAAAAAAATGGGCAGAGAAAGTGAATGGACATTTTCCCAAAAAAGACATCTAAATGGCCAATAGGTACATGAAAAGATGCTCAACATTACTAATAATCAGGAAAATGCATATCAAAATCACAGTGGGATGTCACCTCACACCTGTTAGAATGACTATCATGAAGATGACAAGAAAAAACAAGTGTTGGTGAAGATGTGGAGAAAGGAGAACCCTGATGCACTATTGCTGGGATGTAAATTTGTTCAGCCACCATGGAAAACAGCATGGAGGTTCCTCAAAAATTTAAAAATCGAAACTTAAAAATATGATCTAACAGTTCTACACCTGGGTATATATCGAAAGGAAATGAAAACAGGACATAGAAGAAATATCTGGAAGATATAAAAACAAATGGACAAACAACCGTATCCATTGCTGGATAAATGGATAAAGAGGATGAGGGAATATCTATATCTAGCTACAGATATAGATAGATATAGATATAGATATCTCTCCTGCCATTTGTGACAACTTGGATGGACCTTGAGGGCATTACGTTAAGTGAAAGAAGGCAGAGAAAGACAAATACCTATACTATCAGTTAAATGTAGAATCTAAAGAAAAAACAGACTCCTAGAAACAGAGTAGAATGGTGGTTACCAGGGCTGAGGTGTGGGGGAATTGAGATGTTAAGTGGTATGGTGTCATAGTCAACAATACTGTACTATACACGTCAAAGTTGCTAAGAGACTAGATCTTAAGTGTTCTCACCGCAAAAAAGAAATGATAATTATGTGATGTGATAGAGGTGTTAGCTAATGCTACCATGGTAATCATACTGTAATATATAAATGTATCAAATCAACACATTGTTCACCTTAAACTTACACCATGTTACATGTCAATTATATCTCAATTAAAAAAAAGACTGAGTTTTTTAAACCAGAGACTCCTAATATTCCCTCTTAATAGTACCCCGTGTGGGCTTGTTGTCCTTCGTAACTTTATCACAATTACGATGAAAAGCGTATCTGTTGCTGCAAGGGATACGGAATAACTCGCAGCGGACCAGTACTTCTGTCCAGCAAAACAGGAAAGGTCGAGGAACTGCGGAGATCGTCTGCTGGGAGGCCACGGAGGGCTGCTGGGGAGGCGAGACTGGAGCATGAGGCCCCCGAGGAGGAGAGCCGACTCCCGCAGCCCCCACCCAGACGACATTCCCCCGTTCTGGGTCCTGGCAGAAGCTGAGACTCTGGGGACACAGAAACCAAGAACTTCTAGAAGATACAGTAAGGAGGGGCGTGGCAAACACGCAACTGGATTTCCCTTCAGGACATTTCCTCAAACGGTGGCGCAGGAGGAGCAGAGGAAGGCTAAAGGACGCAGGCAGCAAACCTCTGAAAACCGTCTCGGAGGCCTCGGCAGTCTCGCGAGAGGAGACTCGGCGTTCGGAGTTCGGGAGCGGCCGGGGGGCGGGGCCAGGTGGAGACGCCGGGCTCTGAATCCCCGCGAGGTTCGACTGTTACCTGGCCCCACCCCGGAACTTAAATGAGGTGGATCGAGACCAACATGCAAGAGGTAAGACAGTGAAACTTCTCCAAGGAAACAGGAAAAGATCTTCATGACCTTGAGGTAAAAAAAAAAAAAAAATTTCCCCCCCCACTTAAAAAAATATAATACTCCTATTTTGCTTCAAAAACATCTCGGCATTTTGAAAGAAATCAAAACCTTTTATATTAAGAGTGAGGACTGGGGTTAT
Organism: Mirounga leonina; assembly: GCF_011800145.1. NCBI lineage: Eukaryota > Metazoa > Chordata > Mammalia > Carnivora > Phocidae > Mirounga > Mirounga leonina. The sequence continues at coordinate 12,967,549 of NW_023270314.1, forward strand.
CTTGGGCGAGAAGGGGCAGCTGTAACTTGAGAGGGGGCATGAATGAAGGGAGGGGGGCTTTTCCTGACTGGTCTCCCCCAGGTGTGTTCAGTTTATGAAAACTGGTAGAGCTCCATGCTGGCTCTCCGTGTACCCTTCTGTATTATGTTAGGCTTCAAACAAAACATTTACATGAAAAGAAAATCTTGGCATTCTAAATATACCAAAAAAAGGGCGAGGGGGCGCCTGGGTGGCTCAGTCGTTAGGCGTCTGCCTTCGGCTCAGGTCATGATCCCAGGGTCCTGGGATCAAGCCCTGCATCAGGCTCCCTGCTCAGTGGGAAGCCTGCTTCTCCCTCTCCCACTCCCCCTGCTTGTGTTCCCTCTCTCGCTGTGTCTCTCTCTGTCAAATAAATAAATAAAATCTTTAAAAGACAAAAACAAAAACACCCACCCAGAATGTTGCAAATTGTATGTTTTAAGGTCAGAAGTCTTCTGCACTTTCATTAAAGTGATGGCTGTTCACTTTAGTGACAGAAGTTTTGCAGGTTGTTTTCAAACTAGGAAAAGTTTGAAATTTAACCAAAAAGAACCAGAACACATCCATGCCAGCTGATACCCCTTTTCCACGGCTAAGATTGTCAGCAGAATGTTATGTCACTACATAGAAAAACAAGACAACCTGAAGCAGCATCAACAGGTTTGGCCTCATCCCTGAACCCCCCTACAGAAGGTGCAACCTCCCACATTACAGTACCCAGCAGGGACCACAAGAGGTTGTCTAGTTTGTTGTGCTCTTTTTGCAAACTGTAGATATATACAGCTGATAACAGGATTTCTAATGGGTAACACTACCTTACAAATAAGTGACAAGTAATTTTTTTTTAATTCCAGGAACATTTTAACTGCCCACTCACACAAACCTCAAGGTCATGGAATGAGGACAACAAGAGAGAGTCTTTTTATTTTAAAAATATTTATTTAGTTAGTTTTTTAAAAAAATATTTGAGAGGGAAAGAGAGAGCACGAGTAGGGGAGAGGCCGAGGGAGAAACAGACTTGCCGCTGAGCGTGGAACCCCACATGGGGCTCCATCCCAAGACCCTGAGATCATGACCTCAGCCAAAATCAAGAGTCCTACATTTAACCGACTGAACCACCCAGGCACCCCTATTTATTTTTAGAGAGAGAGAGAGAGCACGTGCGCACGTGCGTGTGCATGCAAGGGTGGGGAGGGGCAGAGGGAGAAGAAGAGAGAATCTTAAGCAGGCTCCACACTCAGTGCAGAGCCCTACTTAGGGCTCGATCTCATGACCCTGAGGTCATGACTTGAGCTGAAATCAAGAGCTGGACACTTAACTGACTGAGCTACCCAGGCACTCCCAAAACTATTTAGAAATACAACTTTGATAGATTTCCTGGGTGCTTGTGACACCCATAAACCCTTCATGGAAGCCACCTGCAATTTTTAGAGCCCTTCAAAAACTACAATGTGACCATTTCCAGTTATGGAATCAAACTCAATGAGAGCAACAGACACCTTCTCAAATAAAAGGTGGGTTAGTTGCTGCATTTTTCCTACGTGTATTCACGTGGAGGCAGATACATGGTTTTATTAATTTTTCTCCTCCTCATCCATCTTTATCCCTTTCTCATACTCCTCATCTTCCTCTTCCACTCTTTTTCCTGGGACTGTTAGATGGCCCCTTTATCCCATTTTCCTTTAGATTATAGGTGGTAACATCGTTCTCATTCATCTTCAACTTTGTTGCCTCATTATAAGGTGGCTTCTCACTATCACTCAAATGATTCCACATGCTTTATTTTTCTATCACTGTGTCACAAATTACTACAAACTTTGCAGCTTAAACCAGCACCCATTTATTAGCTCACAGTCATGTAGATCAGAAGTCCAGTATGTTATGACTGAGTTCTCTGCTCAGGGAATCACAGGGCTGAAATCAAGTTATCAGCCAAGCTGGATCTTCATCTGCAAGCTCTGAGTAGGCATCACTTCCAGGCTCATTCAAGTGGTTGGCAGAATTCAGTTCCTTGTGGTTGTAGGACTGAAGACCCTGTTTCCTTGACAGCAACTGGCCAGGGCCCTCTCTCACCTCTTTAAAGTTTCCAGAATTCCTTTCATGTGGTCTCCTGCATCTTCAAGTCAAATCCCCTTTATTCCTCAAATCTCTGACTTCCTCTTCCACCAGCTGGAGAAAGCTCTCTGCTTAGAAAGGTTAAGTCAGTCCATCCAGATAATCTCCTGTTTTAAGGCCAGCTCTGCCATAGAACACAATCATAGGACTGAGTGATGTCTCATCACATCTGTAGGTTTCAGGGATTAAGGTGGAATATCTTTATGGAAGCATTTTAGGAATTCTGCATACCATAGCATATTACCAGCTTTTTTGGCCACATCTTCAATGAAAATGTGTAGGTGTATGGATTTGATCTTGGACAGAAGTCTAAGTAGAAAAGGAAGAAGCCAGATGAGGTATGAAAACATTTGGGATATTGTGATCTTTCTTCTTGCCTCCCTTAGCTGGTCACTAGCCTTAATTTCCTTTACCATTTCATCAGATTCACATTTCTCTTTCCCACACACTGTAGCCCACCTCCCAGAGCACTTGGAAAATGCAGAGTTCACAGGGGTCTCTGGATTTTCCTGTCTATGTCCCTCCCAGCATGTCTTTACAAAGAAGGCATGAATAGGCATTTTGCCCTTTGGTTTCTTGGGGGCACCATTAGCTATCCTGACTGTACTGTTTGCTAGTCCAGGCAACAGAGTGCATAACAATTTCCCAGTCTTGCAGTAGTTGCCTCCACAAGAACTGCCTCAGGCAAAGATTTCTTAAGACACAGAAAAGCAATAACCGTAAAGGGAAAAAGTATTGATCAATTGGATTACATTAAAATTAAGAACTTCAGTTCTTCAATACCATTGAGAGTAAAAAGATAAGCCATAGATCCGCAGAAGAGAGTTTCAATACATATATCTGTAAAAGGTCTCTTACTATCTGGAATCTATAAAGCACTCCTTCAAATCACTAAGAAAAAGGTAGCAAACTCAATAGAAAAATGGGCAAATGTCAAAATAGATACTTCACAAGAGAAGTTATCCATACGGAAAATAAACATATGAAAAGGCATTAGACTGCATTCATCACTAGGGAAACGCAGATTAACATCATAAAGCAGATGCCTCAACATACCCTCCAAAATGGCTAAAGGGAAAGAGAGAGACAATGTAGAGCCATCAGACCTCTCATACTCTGTGGACCAGAGTGCAAGTTGTTACTACTTTGAAAAGCTGTTTGGGAGTGTGTACTAACACAGATCACACCCAGACCTTATACTCAGCAATTTCACTCCTAAGTATATACATAACAGACATGCATGCATATATTCAACAAATGGCATGTGCAAGAATGTCAACTGCAGTATTATTTATAATATTCCCGAACTGGAAACAGCCCAAATACCCAACAGTAGAATGGATACACAAATAAGGGTATATTCATTCATACAGTACAATAATATGCAGGAATGAGAATAAACTACAACTTACATGCAAAAAGAATGAATATCAAAACATAACACTGAGTAAAAAAAAAGCCAGTCACAAAAGAGTACATGGCGTGAGAGCTTTTTTATAAAGTTTAAAAACAGGCTAAAGTAATCTGTGGTTTTAGGACTCAGAATAATATTTACCTGGGGTGTGTGTGTGTGTGCTGTGAATGGAAGGGGGCAAAGGGAGATATCTGGGATGCTGGTAAGATTCTCATTCTTGATCTGGATATGAATTTGTGTGTGTGTGTGTGTGTGTGTGTTCATTTTGTGAAAATTAATGGAGCCGTAGGCTTATTATTCCTTCAATTTCTGTGTGCACTTTATACTTTAACAAAAAGTTGACATTATACAAAATGATTTATGTGTTTAATATCTCTCCCACTGATGAGCAAGGAACCGTACCTGGTTTGAGCACTGCAATATTAGCAGCCCCTACACAGGTACCTAACACATTGCTTGTTGAGTGGCTGATTAATGAGTTTTGAAGAGAGGTTCTTTAATACAGCAGTGCTTTTTTTCCCCCACCCGTATCAGTGGAGTAACATTTACCTGTGTTTTGCCAAATATCTCTTTATATATTGCAAGGCAGTTGTTTAAGGTAGATGGGCTCGCAGAGGGGAGAATGGAGAGCAAAGTGCAGTAAGGAACTGGAATTTTAAGCTTCCTGGGGGCAAGGAATTTTGTATTGCTCATTCACCGTGCCGGGCACTGTTCTGATACCTTTACATGTATAAGTCACTGAATCCTCACAACCACCAATGAGCTACCTCACAAATGAGGTAGCAGATGAGGCCACTGAGGTCTAGAAAGGCTTGATAAAACAAGTAGGGAATAAAACTGCTCGCATTCAAACCCTGAGTATGAGCTGAATCGTGACACTGTGAACATAGGCACTCGGAAGTATCTGTGGAAGGAGTCCCTTCCATAGACCTCTCCATAATCCCTTATTTTCCTCCTCCCTGCTTCCCACTCATAGTTAGATACGAATAGTCCGGTCTCAGTGGTGGGGCTGGAGGCTGAGGGGGCTGGGGAGGAGGCAAAGGGAGCCTTTTAACCCAGACTTTCAGATTTGAGAGGGTCTCAGAGACTTGGCATCATTCCCAAATGAGCGAGCTTATACATGCAGTAACATTCACTCCTGTGACTGGAAGGAGTCATTCATCCCACTCTCTTAAGTTTGGGTCTCATTCTCTATAGCAGAAACATTGCTTACAAATGCTATAATCTTTTGAAAACAAGATAATTATCTGGCACTTATTTGAATGCATGTGTTAAAATTACTGATTTTTTTTTTTTTAACATAAATGTCTGTGTGAAAACATGCAGCACAATGTTTGTAATTCTGTTTTGGCATTTCACTTTTGAACATACCAGGAGTATTAAAAAAAAAAATGGAAGTGGCTCAGGCCCTTTAACTCCGGAGAGACCCTGGCTAGCACACAAGCAGCGTTCTGTGTGCACGCAGCAGCATTTTATCTCCTGCCAGCCCCGGGTGTAACCACTGCTACACGGGGGAGAGACAAAAGGGGAGCCCTCAGGCTAATTTCAATCACTGAAACCCACAGAAAACTGAAAGCCTCATTTAGTTTCAACTTTTTACCCTGCAAGCCTTGTTCCTAGGGTGGCTTTTAAATAGCAACAAAAATGCTTGATTTTACTTTCACTTCCCTCCTTCCCCATCACCAGCTATGGGTGGAGGTTCTCAGGAGGTTTTGCTGACAAAGACAAACACCACAGAACCTCTCGGTTCAGTCCCCTTCAGTCCTCTGGGAGCCCTGTCAACAGTGACGGCGACTCTTTATTGACCATCATGGTGACTGAGCCGCCTCCAAAAGTAGAATTGGCTTGTCCCTGGCCTCAGAACTACGGAATGGCCAAGCATGGATCTCATCCCCTAGGATGGAGAGAGGAAAATTAATAGGGCCCATGAACGGAGATACGTGCTAGTGCCTTCAAATTGTTTGGCTTATCAGTGCCTCTACCTTTCAATTCCATGAAAAATGCAAAAAAAAATTTTTTTTAATTTCAGCTTGGCATTTTTTTACCATTTTCACCTACTGAAAAACTAATGTATTTCAACTTCTTTTACCATGCACTTTAAGCCTGTGGAAGGGTCTGTGTGCACCAGGTGAAGGAATTAATTTTCATTTGATGCAGAAATCAAGAGGGGGAAAACATTCAGCAGAAGATGAAACCACATTATTATTTTTTTTTTAAAGATTTTATTTATTTATTTGACAAAGAGAGACACAGCGAGAGAGGGAACACAAGCAGGGGGAGTAGGGGTGGGAGAGGGAGAAGCAGGCTTCCCGCTGAGCAGGGAGCCCGATGCGGGGCTCAATCCCAGGACTCTGGGACCATGACCGGAGCTGAAGGCAGACGCTTAACGACTGAGCCACCCGGGTGCCCCTGAAACCATGTTATTTCAAAGGGGGGAAAAAAACGAATATAACACAAAGGAGAAACTATTTCAAATTTGTAAGGAAGAATACTTTTCACTAGAAAAATTTCCTCGCGCTCTTCTTTTTGTTTGGCTTCACTCATGGCATTCCAAACAGTCAGGCTCTTGGCACCGCAGCTGTGAAATACATGCACTTGAGGAGATTCAGGCAGTTCTAATCCTCTCCCCCCATTTTATTAGCCTCCTCGCTTTTACTGGGCAGTGTGCGCTCCATTGTGGGCAGTGTCTTGCCTTTGGCTCTCACACTGTGCTATCTAAACTTCCATAATTCTATTTTACAGAATAACATTTTCGTCTAATAGATGTTAATATAATCAGAGAAATGGTAACAATCAATATACAGTCACAAAACCACATTGCTATTTTTTTTTTTAAAGATTTATTTATTTATTTGAGAGAGCGAGAAAGTACATGAGAGGGGGGAGGGTTAGAGGGAGAAGCAGGCTCCTTGCCGAGCAGGGAGCCCGATGCGGGACTCGATCCCGGGACTCCAGGATCATGACCTGAGTCGAAGGCAGTCGCTTAACCAACTGAGCCACCCAGGCACCCCACATTGCTATTTTTGAAGAACAATTTATTATAGACTAGTATCCAAGCTATCCTAGAAGACTGGGCTAGCTTAAGAGTAAAGTTAACTATAGACTTTATATCAGAAATTTACATCTACTAGATTAAGAGTCCCAACCCCCCCCTTTTTTTTGTGAAGGGCCGGATAACAAATATCTTAAGCTTTGCAAGCTGTGCTGTCTCTATCTTGACTATTCAACTTGGCCATTCTAGGAAAAGCAGCCATAGGTAATAGAAAATATATAAACGGAGGCGCCTGGGTGGCTCAGTCGGTTAAGCGTCTGCCTTCGGCTCAGGTCATGATCCCAGGGTTCTGGGATCGAGTCCCACATCGGGCTCCCTGCTCAGCGGGAGCCTGCTTCTCTCTCTCCTCCCTGCTCATGCTCTCTTCTCATTATCTCTGTCTGTCTCTCTCTCAAATAAATAAATAAAATCTTTAAAAAAAAAAAAGAAAAAGAAAATATATAAACGAACGGACGTGGTTGTGTTTTAACAAGACATAATTTACAAAAACAGAGGTAGTCAGGTTTGTGACATGGAGTTATAGTCTGCTGACCCCCTGATCGGGATGATGGGTATGTTTGCAACTACCATTCAAAGGCTGATCCTAGACAGTAAGATTTCACCGTCTGTTTGACAACTTACCTGAAAAGTTGTGTGTGTGTGTGTGTGTGTGTGTGTGTGAAGATGGGGAAGATTTAAGTTAAAATTAAAATGAATTTTCTCATGAGAATATTTTTAAGAGTAGGTATTTTCCAAGTGTGTTGAAGGACGCATCAGTTATTTTCCTACATACCAGTAACATGAATATAAAATCGGTTATTGGATGGACAGAATTTTCTTAAAATGCTTATACCCTGAATAAACAATACCCAACTAAGCCTTGAGCAGCATTGACCTTCAGCCTTCAGCCTGGCCCATCTCCAGAGACTCCCTTTTAGGAATGCTTGCACACCACGTCAGTGTCACCTGTTCCTGGGTGTAGCTGCTCCTTCAATCTTGGTGGCACTGTGCGTTGCACTGCCTGTGCTTTTATTAAGGCAAAGCCTAAGGCCTGTAGAAAGCGCAGTATGATTTTTCAGGCACCTCTTACTTTCCAATTGATGTCCATGGTGATGGTCCTTTCCTTTATTTGAGGTTTTTCCTGAGATTTTGACAGACACTTCCCAATAAGGATTTTATTTGAATTTCAATCAAACAAAGGAATTGAGAACATCCTGTGCCAGGTGGCACATTGTGGAGCGTCCAGGGAGAGCAGTGCCATCCCCTTTGCCAGCGAACCTTCCTCCTGATTGGAGCTGCCAGCCTTAGACATAAATGATGGTATTCCAAAATTAGTGCTTGCATATTAACAGAGTTTACTCCCAAATATGCAAGTAAATTGCATATGAAGCGAGAGATAATATATTGTTTGGTACTTAAGTATTCTGTAGGCTGCCCTGCTGACTCCCAGGATAACAGGGGCATGCCTGCCTTCTAATTCCTCAGATGACAGGAGGCAGAATCTTGGGGTGTGTGACAGGGGAAGGATTCTGTCTCTGGAATTCCTTGCCTGTCTTTCCCTGGCCGAACCTGGCTCAAAGATCTTTCCTTGTCTCCAACAGGGCTTTTCCAGTAGCGGGGCAATCATGGCAGCTATTTTATATGACTCTTTCACACTCTGTGATATTATTTTCATATTTGGCAATTGGGCTTTTATTGTCTCTCCTCCTGGAGGTGTTTGTGCAAAGGGAGGTTTGGGGAGGCTTATCCTTTGTGTGGTCAGTGTCTCCTGAATAAATGTGTGAATGAAGATCTTTGTTGACTCATTCATTAATTCCATGATGTCTACTGTATATTATTAGGCATTACCCCCACTGTTCTGGTGCTGGGGGTAAGGAATAAACAAAACAGGCAAAATTCTTGCTTTCATGGAGCATACATTTTAGTGGAGGGAGTCAGAAAACTAAAAATTATAATATTAATTTTTTAAAATTTTATTTGAGAGAGAGAGAGCGTGTGCGCACAGAGGGAGAGTGAGAGGGAGAAGCAGACTCCCCGCTGAACAAAGAGCTCAATGCGGGGCTCCATCCCAGGACCCTGAGAGCATGACCTGAGCCAAAGGCAGACGCCCAACCGACTGAGCCACCCAGGTGCCTCCAAAAATTATAATATTAATTTAATGAGTGCTTAGTTCTTTAGAGAACAGTAAAATAAGAAAGGAGAAAAAGGAATCCGGGAGGAAGGGGAATAAAATTTTAAATATGTAGCCAGGGAAGACCTCACTAAGAAGGAGACATTTGAGCGAAGACCTAAAGGAGGTGAGGGAGAGAGCCATATCGATTTCGGGAAGAAGACAGTTCCAGGTGGAGACCAGGGCAGAGGGCAAAGGCCTGGCATAAAGTGGGCCTATTAAAGGAACAGCCTGAGGCTCTGGGCCTGGACCAGATCGTGAAGAGGAAAAAAGAGAAGAGGATTAAACCAAGAAAAGAATATGGGCATTTACTCTAAATGAAACAAACCAATTCCTTTTCTGGGTTTTCAAATCTTTTTTTTTTTTTTTTTAAGATTTTATTTATTTATATGACAGAGAGACAGCGAGAACAGGAACACAAGCACGGGGAGTGGGAGAGGGAGAAGCAGGCTTCCCGCGAGCAGGGAGCCCGATGCGGGACTCAATCCCAGGACCCTGGGATCATGACCCGAGCCGAAGGCAGACGCTTAACGACTGAGCCACCCAGGCGCCCTTTTCTGGGTTTTCAAAAGTCTGAATGTGATCTATTCCATGGCATTTCCACTTCCTTCCCACAGAGTTGACCCCCATCCCCCAGATCTCTGCTTATTCTTTCGTTTTCTATATTTAATTTCCTTATACTTTAAATGGGAAAAATAACACTTGCCTTTCCTTACAGGGAATGTTGATGGGACCAAATGGCCATCACTATGAGAGCAGGAGTTTAGACTGTTAAGTGAGCTGGTAACACAACTATTTACTCAACAGCTGTTTATTAAGTGCCTGCTATCAGGAAAGCAAATGAAACCTGTGTAAGAGAGGAGGGAGGAAAAATTGAAGAATTGGAGCAGGCAGGAAGAAGGAAAGCGAACTCAGTAAGGTGGAGAATGAGGAATAAGAAAAGGGAAATAAAGGTGATGGCTCCATGTGTCCAACCACAGGGAAAAGAGGATAGCCTTGGGCATTGCACTGACATAGTTTTAAATCTTAGATACTGTACTTGCTGGCTATATGATCTTGGGCAAGTCACCACTCTGAGATTGTTTTCCTCTTTGTAAAACAGGGACCTGACATCTGCCCCACAGCATGTTGTCAGGATCAAAGGAGATATGCACATAAATACCTAGTACAGCACCATCACCAGTTTACTCAATACATATTAGTCAGTTTACAATTATTATTATCCTCATTCCAAGAGGACAGGAAAATCGAAGCAGCTCTGCATCTTCTGACAAGGAAGACGAAAGCAGGAAAGATCTCATATAGAGAAAACTTGTCATAAGGATCCATTTTAGAAGCAGCTAACAGCATGATTATGCACCGGAATTCAATTTATTATTTGAATTGAGATAAGCCTAAAGGGACACCTTTTCAGTAATTCAGATCCCTAGGAATTTGGTTCATCTGGGAAACAGGATTTATTCTGGAGAATATGTATCTATAGGACAGAGGATAGAATTCTGGAAAAACTTGGTAATGCTTCCACATTAAAAACAAATATAAGAGACCTTGGATGGCTTGGATAAAGACTGTAATGTATTAGCAGTTCCAGGAAAAGCAGAAGACAGATTTGTAACTGAGCAATACAAAAATGAAATAGTGCTATGCCAAGGAAGAAGGGATTGACTTAAGCAGCTGCCAAGTGCTTTTACGTTTGGGACAAAGTTTATAGCAGGCAGCAGGAACAGCCAAGGCTTGATATACATGAATCTCATACAATTATCTGAATATATTCTGTACTGTAGTGGGCATGTGTCACTTTTTTGTTTGTCTAGCATTTCTTACAGCAGAAAACTCCCCCTCTCCAATTCTGTGTGATTCTTTTGAGTCTATCAATCAAGAGATCCCAAGACCCACGCCACAGGGATGGACTTGTGATCCAGAGTGTTCACTCAAAATACCCCATTTCCTGGGCCACAGTGATGGGTCTAGGGGAAGACACATGACCCAAGCACGACCAGTCATTTCTGAAGAAATGATATGGGTGCTGACAAAGAGTCTCTCCTTTTGAGATTGCTATCTGTCAGTACCATGTAAGCCTGGAGCTGCCTCGAACTTTGTTATTACCATGTAAAACAAGATGAAGAACAAGCCCAAATCTAGACAAGAAGAATCAAAAGAGAGGGAGGGAAGAAGTGACAGACAGCGATATTCCTGTTGCTCTTATTTGTTTGAACCCCTTGATTCATACATACCTGAATTTGCCACTTTTCAGTTATGTGATCCAACAGGCTACTTTTAGTTTGAGTTGGAATTTTTTCAGTTTACAACCGAAAGAGTCAGTTAAGAAAAGTTTGAAAGAAATGAAGAATCTAACTGATAAAGGCAGTTTGTGGCAGCCTAAACAGGAGTACATAATTTAGTCTACCCCAAAAAAGATAAGAAATGTGTTAAGATATTACCAAAGATTTGGGTAAATGTGTAATTTAATGTTAAAATTGCCAAGGGACACAGTCTGCCAAATCTATTCCAACAAAAGGGCAGGAGCTTAGCTCCCACAAGGACATGGCAGATAGAACAATCCTCAGTGTGTCTCTTTGTGGCTTGGGTAGAATCATCCTAGAAGTTTGTAGCCCTATGACTCCTGTCCTGGTCTTGAACATCTGATGCATAAGTAACTGTGTCACAGTCCAGGTCTCTCAACCCAGTAAACTCAATGCACCTGAGTGGTAAAACAGCTCCTCTCTACTGGCATATGATTGTATAAGTACAGGAGGCTTAGAATTAAACATAAGGATCATGGAGTAAGTTAGACCCATAGTATTAATACTGTTTATTAATAGGTTTAGGAATAAAAGTTATAATTTGTAGGTGTGCTTTTAAAGATTTATTTATTTGACAGAGAGAGAGCACAAGCAGGGGGAGTGGGAGAGGGAGAAGGAGGCACCCTGCTGAACAGGGAGTGGGGCTCGATCCCCGGACCCTGGGATCGTGACCTGAGTCTAAGGCAGATGCTTAACCAACTGAGCCACCCAGGCACCCTTATAATTTGTGTGTTTAAAAGTGTTAGTAATGTTTAAGAACATCTGACAGATTAGAGAATCTAACAAATTTACCTCCATGATACCTTCTCATTATCTTAACTTGCAAAGTTCAATAATCTGATACTGTTTATAAACAGTCTTTGAATGTTTTGATTCATTATGATTTTAAGGGTGAATTTTTAGATTTACAAGTACTTTGATCTTGATTGTTGAGGTTTAAGTCAGCCTTGTCCGGCATCTAAATTGCTTTATTGACTTATAAATGTTTTTGAAAAGTTTGGCAGAATTTAATTGATGACTTATTAATATGACTAATTGTATAAAGGATTTTAATCTGCTAGAATTATATTAATCAAATAAGTGGAGGGATTGTTTTAAATTTTATTAAAATTACTTGGTTTACAAGTAAAATCAGAATTGCAAAGTGAATGTGGGGCACCTGGGTGGCTCAGTCGGTTAAGCATCTGCCTTCAGCTCGGGTCGTGATCCCGGGGTCCTGGGATCGAGCCCCATGTCAGGCTCCCTGCTGAGCAGGGAGCCTGCTTCTCCCTCTCCCTCTGCCTGCCACTCCCCCTGCTTGTGCTCTCTATCAAATAAATAAATAAGATCTTTAAAAAAAAAAAGCATTGCAAAGTGAATGTAAAGGTCTAAGAAAATTATAGTTTCACATTTACAACTTTAGTTAAATATTATTTTATTACTCAAATATCTATATTCCTTTCTGTGTACAAAAGCCCTCACTTCCCAAACATCGGGGAAAAAAAAAAAACACATGGTAAGGAAAATCATTATAGATGCAAAGGCCCAAGATGCAACAGTGCTTCATGTAGAGAATGAGAAATGTGTGGCTTGCATGGGGTTTGAGGTCAGGCAAACTGTAAAAATATTCATAATAAACAATAATGAACTAACTGGACCAGCTACCAGGAATGAAAATAAAAGCAAGAATCACCAAATGTTCCTCCATTCATTTATTTATTCTTTCATTCAACAAATGTTTAGTGAATATGTACTATACATCAGGCTCTGTTCTAGCAGTTCTAATATATAGATGAAGAAAGAAAAATATGGGTTGTAGTTTGGTTGTGAAAGAGGCAAAAAGAGAGTAAAGCAGTTGGAAGTGAAGGAGTGATGCCAGCAGCAGATTGCTTTGATAAAGCAAAGCCCAAGTTGTCTTGTCTCAGATTCCTTAGCTTTGCCTGATGTCAGCAAGCAGGGAAAATAAGGAGTGAGAGCATCTCAAGACATCCACAGAAGAAAAAGAAAAAGAAAAATAAAAAGAAAATGGAATAACAATTCAGTAATAATAGACTCCAGACACAAAAGAAGAAAGGCTGGAGGGGAAAGTAATAGAGCCTGAGAGAAGTAGAGGAGGCAGCCAGCACAGCCATCAATGGAAAGAAAAGGGGTTGGTGTTCAAATGAAGTCTTACAGGACTAATTAAAATGACACAAATATGGTAAAGTACAGCATAAAATAGGAACAGGCAGTACAATTAACAAGAAGGAAAAAAAAAAAAGGGGGAAGTCTGTAGGGTTCTAAGAAGAAAATCTGCATATGAGTCGAGGCACAGGAAATAAGACTGAACACCAGTATGCCTTGTTCCAAAGAACTGGGGTTGGGCTCCTCTGATCCATCCAAAGAGGAAGGGAGACACATGGTACAGTGACAGCTCAAGAAGAGAGGCAGTTAATCATGCTGTAGAGAAAGAAAGGCCTTACCACCCACTATAGTACAAGCCTTTGTAAGTCCTGTTAACTATACCTCTGGCCATGACTTCCAGTGACCCAGAGGCAGACAGCCAGAAAAATGGAATATGTAATATAAATGATGATTTTTTTTGGGGGGGGGGGTATAATTTTGCTCTGATTACTTTAAAAATATTCCCAATAAATAAGTGTATTCATTCTAGAAAAATTAGAAAAGACAGATCAAATCACATATGAGAAGAGAAAATCACCATAAACAGTGATATTTCTGAGGGAGAAAGGGCAATTGACTTTTCAAATTAGTCAAAGTTTTTTTGCAGGAATTGACAACCATCCTTACCCCATCCTGAAAGTTGGTAGTGATGGTCTATATACAGGAAAGGTAGGAAACAGAATTGCCAGATCCCAATTAAGAAAAAAGCTTTTAATCAGCTAATCTAAAATATTCCCTTCAAGTGAATGCAAAGATATGGTGGCAAGATCTGTAAAGCATTCCTCTCAAGTATTCATCAGACTACTGATTAGCACATACTCATGAGGAAACAACACAAGACCAGGGAAAGAACCATCCTAAAGGATTAGAAAGTATCAAATGCTCACATATGGCTGGGCATAATGCCTATTCCCACCAGCCAGACTGGAAAATCTCATAATTTATGGATCACTGGGTAGAGTGCTCAGAAGGGTCTTGCCTCAGAAATGGGGCAAAATTAGCCCTAGACTAAACACTGCTCTGGCCTAACAAATCTTAAAGGTAGGAATTTTAAGAATCAAAGTGTTTCCAAGTAATTTAGCTGCATCCCAAAACAAAGCTCAAGAATATTTATAGGAATAAAAAAATCCAACACCCAATAGGGAAAATCACCCAATGTCTGGCATATAGTAAAAAAAAACCCCAAAACCAAAACAACAATAACAAAACTCCCGCAAAAAACAAGAATGCCAAAAACCACAATGAGAAAAAAAATCAATCAATTGAAACCAAACCAGAACTGAGGTAGATATTAGAATTACCAGACAAGGATATTAAAACAACCAGACAAGGATATTAAAACAACTATTATAGCTGTATATCTTATGTTTAAGAAGTTAAGGAGAGACATAGAAGATATTAAAAAGATACAAATCAAACTTCTAGAAATGAAAAAAATATGTGTGAGATGAAGAATGTACTGAGTGGGCTAAACAGCAGATTAAATGCTACAGAAGGAAAGATTAATGAACTTGAAGACACAGCAATAGAAACTATTCAAAATGAAATATATAAAAATACTATAAAATGTATCTCTTAAAGGTAGAGTATGATGAGTTAAAAATGCATACTATAAACACTAAAGCAACTAATACATACATTTTTTTAAAGAAGAGTTACTAATAAACCAACAAAAGGAGATAAAATAGAATCATAAAAATAATTCAGTTAATCCAAAAGAAAGCAGAAGCAGGAAAAAAGGCAACAAATAATAGATGGAGTAAGTAGAATGTAGATAGCTGTTGTTTGGTGAAGTATTTTATAAATGCTAATTATATATATCTCTCTCTCTACCAATCATGTTGGTAGATAATTTTGTTCAGGTCTTCTATATCTTTACTGATTTTTCTCTTACTCTATTGATTATTGAGAGAGGAACATTGATGGTTTCATCTTTGTAGATTTTTCTGTTTCTTTTTGCAGTTCTGTGAGTTTTTACTTTGTGTATATTTAATTACATCTGTTTATATAAACATTTAGAATTGCCATATACTCTTGACAGACTGACCTCTTAATCATTACAGAATGACCGTCTTTATGCCTGGTGAGGTTCTTTGCTTTGAGGTCTACTTTGATATTAATGTAGCCACTTCAGCTTCCTTTTGATTAATCTTAACATGTGTATTAGTCTGTTTGGGCTACCAAAACAAAATATCACAGATTGGATGTCTTAAACAATAGAAAATTATTTTTTCATAGTTCTGGAAACTAGAAGCCCAAGGTGCCAGCAGGATTATTGTCTGATGAGACCTTTCTTCCTGGTTTGTTGTTGGCTGCCTTCTTGCTGCGTCTTCACGTGGCTTTTTCTCTGTATGTTCTCATAAAGTGTGAGAGATCTCTGGTGTTTCTTCCTCTTCTTAGAAGAATACCAGTCCTGTCTACTTTTATGACCTCATTTAACCTTAATTCCCTCTGTAAAGGCCTTATTTCCTAATATAGTCACATTGGGAGTTAGAATTTCAACATAGAAATTTGGGGGAGGCACAATTCAGTTCATAGCAACATGATATCTTTTTATGTGTAACTTCTTCATTACTTTATATGCAAAAAGTACATGTCTTGTAGTAAGAATATAGTTGGATTTTGCTTTTTTCCCCAATCCTGACAATCGCCATTCGGGTGTCTAAATAATAATATTTAATGTAACTATTGATATATTAGAGTTTAAATATTTTTAAAAGATTTTATGTATTTATTTTAGAGAGAAAGAGTGTGAGCAGGAAGAGAGGCAGAGGGGGAGGGAAAGAATCTCAAACAGACACCCACTGAGCACGGAGCCCGATGTGGGCCTCAATATCATGACCCTGAGATCAGAAACCAAGAGTCAGACACTCACTGACTGGGCCACCTGGGTGCCCCTGTTAGAGCTTAAATTTATCACCTTGCTATTTGCTTTCTATTTATTCCATCTGTCATTTGTTCCCCTTTTCCACTGTTTCTGCCTTCTTTTGGTTTAATAGAAAGTAGAATAGTGGTTGCTAAGGGCTTAGGGGAAGGGAAATGGGGAGTCACTATTCAATGGCAGAAAGTTTCAGTTATGTGAGATAAGTGAGTTCTAGAGATCTGCTGTACAACTTTGTGCCTATAGTTAATAATGCCATATTATGCACTTAAAAATTTGTTAAGAGGGTAGATCTCATGTTAAGTGTTCTTACCACAATAATTTTTTTTTTTAAAGATTTTATTTATTTATCTGACAGACAGAGAGAGAGAACAAGTAGGCAGAGAGACAGGCAGAGGGAGAGGGAGAAGCAGCCTCCCTGCTGAGCAGGGAGCCCGATGTGGGGCTCTATCCCAGGACCCTGGGATCATGACCTGAGCCGAAGGCAGCCGCTTAACCTGCTGAGCCACCCAGGCGCCCCCACAATAATCTTTTTAAAAAGGGGAAAAAAGATGAAAAATATCACCTGAATAGCCCTGTATCTATTAAAGAGGTTGAACTGATAGACAAAAATCTTTCTACAAAGAATACTCCAGACTCAGCTAGCTTCAGTGGAGAATTTGTCAAATCTACATAGACTCTTCCAAATAAATAAATAAAGACAAGAGAATAATTCCCAACTTGTTCTATGTGGGCAGCATTACCCTGATACCAAAATTAGGTGAAGACATTAAAAGAAAAGAAAACTACAGGTCAATATATTTCATTAACATAGATGCAGAAATTCAAACCAATGTTTTAAGAAATCAAAGCCAACAATACATAAAAAGGTTAATGCATAGTGACTAAAAGTGCTTTATCCTAAGAATGCAATATTTGCTTAACATTCAAAAGTCACTGTAATTCATCATATTAACAAATTAAAAAGAAAAACCATATATCACTATTTTCAGAAAAGAAGCATTTGACATAATTTAACATCTATTCCTAAGGAAAACTCTTCCCAAATTAAGAATAGAAGGGAAATTCCTCAACTTGATAATGGGCATATGCAAAATACTGTAGCTAATACCATGTAATGGTGAAAGACTGAACACTTTCCTTCTAAGAAATAGGAACGAGACAAGGATGTGCACTCTATTCAACCATTTCTGTTCAACCACTTCTATTCAGTGTTGCAGTTGAAGCTCTACCCAGTGCAGTCAGAAAAGAAAAAGAAATAAAGTGTACCTAAATTGAATAAGAAAAAGGAAAACTGTCTTTATATGCCAACAACATGATTGTCTATTTAGAAAAATAGATGGAACCTATAAAAAAGCTAGTAAATGAGTTTAGCAAGGTTATAGAATACATGATCAATATGCCAAAATCAGTTTTATCTCCTATACTAGCTACAAACAATTGGAAATGTAATACCATTTACAACAGGATTAAAAATATGAAACACTTAGGGATAAATCTAAGAAACACATGGAAGACCTATTCACTGAAAATTACAAACTGCTGAGGAAGATTAAAGAAGACATAAATAAATGGGAGTGATATACAGATGTACCTTGTTTAAGGGTAAAAAGACTCCATAGTGTTCAGATGTCAGTTCTTTCTGAATTGATCCACAGATCTAATGCAGCCCCAAACAAAAGCCCAGGAGAGTTTTGGGTGGAAATTGACCCAAGCTGATCCTACAATGTACATGGAATTGCAAAGCACCCATACTAGCCAAGACAACGTTGAAAAACAAGAACAAAATTAGAGGACCAACACTACTGTTTTAAAGGGCTATAGAGTGAATTATCCCCCCCTCCCTAAATTAGTATGTTGATGCCCTAACTCCCAATGTGATAGTATTTGGAGATGGGGTCTTTGGGAGGTAATTAGGTTTACATGAGGTCCCGAGGGTACAAACCAGGAAGAGAGCTCTCAACAGAACCTGAACACATTGGCACCCTGATTTTTTACTTTCAGCCGCTAGAACTGTGAGAAAATAATTTCTGATGTTTAAGCCACCACTATATGGCATCCCAAACAGACTAATACATCAAGACTTATTATAAGAGTAACCAAGATAGTGTACTATTGGAATCAAGATAAACCCATAGATCAGTGGAACAGAATGGAGAGTCCATAAATAGACCCACACATATTTGGACAACTTGTTTCTGATGAAAGTGCAAAGGTAATTAAAAGAAGAAAGGATAGTCTTTTCAACAAATGGTGTTGGAACAATTGAATACACATACGCAAAAAAATTAAGTTTGTTTCATATATCTCACCATATACTCCCCAAAAGGATTAAATAAAATTTGATCACAGCCCTAAATATAAAGCCTGAAACTATAAAATGCAGGGGAAAATCACAAAGATTTTGTACACAACACCAAAACATCCATAAAATGAAAAAAGGTAAAGATTGGGCTTCATCAAAATTAAAAATGTCTGTTCTTCAGAAGATACTGTTAAGAGAATAAAAAGAAAAGCCAGAGACTGGGAGAAAATACTTGTAAATCATATATTTGATAAAGGCTCTATATCCAGAATATATAAAGAACTCTCAAATCTCAATAATAGGAAAACAACTCAGTATTTTTTAAATGGCCAAAACATTTGAATATTTTTCCAATGAAGATATAGACAAAAAATAAAAAGCGAGAAGATGTTCACTATTGATAATCACCAGGGAAATGCAAATTAAAACCACAATATGATATCACTACTGTTCTAATAGAATGACTGTAAAAAGATTGTCTCTGCTAAGACAAGACTGTGGAGGAACTGGAACTCTCATACACTTTAGAAAACAGCTTGGCAGTTTCTTAAAAATTTAAACATAGGCCTACCATATGATCCACCCATTCCTTGTTTCTGTATCTATCCAAGAGAAATGAAATCCCGCACCCATACAAAGACTTGTACGCGAATATTTACAGCAGCTCTATTTGTAATAGTCAAAAACTAGGGGGTAAATAAAAAACATATTTCCATCAACGGGTGAGTTTGTTCATTGTGGTTTATCCAGACAAAGAATGAACTGCTGATACACACTTTAATGTGGATGAATCTCACAATAATTATGCTGAATGAAAGAAGTCATATGAGCATATAGTGTATGATTTCACTTATATAAAATTCTAAGAAGGGCAAACTAAGTTATTCTCACAGAAAGTAGAATAGCAGTTGCCTGAGATCAGGAGAGTGGGGAGGGGTGGGAGGGGATTGCCACGGGGCATGAGCACACTCATAGGCGTGGTGAGTATGTTCCTTATCTTGATTACTGCGATAGTGTCAAGGGCGTGCACGTGTGTCCCTAAATTATCAAATTATACCCTTTAAATATGTGTAGTTTATTTTATGTCAAGTATACCTCAATAATGTTGGTAAAAACTAAGTAAAATTAATACCTGCATATGGTAAAGAAAAATTACCAAAAAACCCTCAAACAAGACAAAATAGAAAGAAAAGCCATTCTCCCTTCTTGCGTCATTCCACTCACCAATGATAACTACTTTTAACTATCTCTTTTTTAGTTCTTCTGAGGATTGCCTCCATAACTCTGATTGTGGTTATGCCTCTACATACAGATTTGTCAACTTTAAATATCTATTGTCCTCTCTTTTTAAAAATATGAGAAAATAAACTTTCTCAAACTACTGCTTCTCCTTTCCAATTTCTGCACATTGAAATGTTAATTTTTAGTTCTTTTGTTGTTTTTCCATCATCATCATCACCATCATCGTTGTCATCGAAAACACTCACATTTAATGTGTCAGACTAATATAAACACTTGAAAAATAGGCTGGTAGGTAGATAGATAGATAAATAGATGTGCAGGCATTGATAAGCAATTTTCCCAAGTTGAAGTGTAGAGGAAGAACTCAAACCCAGGTGTTTTGGCTCCAGGGTCTGTGCTAACAGCCATGATATTCTGTATCAGTGTGATGTCAGTATAATAAATTTAAATAATATGCTTAAAACTGTATTTGACTCCTCAAACATAGATATGGTATCTATTAACTCCCTTTATATTTGATGAAGAAATCCAACATCACTACATTTTCCTCTCTCTCTGTACCTATTTCCTCTACCTTCCTAAACCTCCATTCCAGCATACTATTGTTTTTACATTTGTTCTGCAATTACAATTAATTTTTGATGCATTATCTATAAATTGATTCTTTTCATCGAAAACTAAAAGGTAGTATTCACAGTAGTATTTCTATGGAAATATCTCCTGCAGAACCAAGTAGTCCCATTAAGCCTTTAGAGGAGATGTAACTCGTATCAATCCTTGCTATTTAAAGTAGAAAGGAACTTTAAAGTTTGGTGAGGGTTAGGATGGTACTATGTCATAATGACCCAATATGCCTTTGCCTTGTCACAAGATAACCCAGCTTCTTAATCATTCTATTTGTTAGAAGAAGAAATCCATATTCTCCTGAAAGAGATTCTTCACAGAGCTTCTGACTTCTGATTCTAGTTAGGACTGATGGCTGTCTAGGCCAGCCTCAAAATTCTCATTTTGGAATTACTTTTCACTACAATCCTGGGTTAGATCCACTGTTCCTTGGAGTCTGTAACTTCCTCTTACTTGGATTCTCTTTTGTTTTGCTTGGGTAATTCTTTCAGAAATAGTCTGTAGGTGGTAAGTGGTCTGAGCTTTTGCATGTTTGAAAATGCCTCAGTCTTCATTGATAGTTTGGCTAGGTAGAGAATTTTAGGTTCAAAAACATTTTTTCCCTCAACATTTTGCAGACATGCTTGTTAATTTTTTCCTAGCATCTAGAGTTGCTGATGAACTAGCTAATGTCAGTTGGATTCTCATTTGAGTGATCTATTCTTTTAGCTTTTAGAGTCTTCCCTCTCTTCTCTGTGTCTAAAATGTCACAAGAACATGTCTTGGTATAGGTTTGTTCATTCATCCTCTTCTGCATTCTCTAGGTCCTCACAATCTGAAGTCCTATTTCTTTATATCTAGAAAATTCTCTTGTTCTCTCTTTTGTCTCTTTACCTATTCTAAACATCCTTTGAGTTATTAGATCTTTTGGACTGTTCTCTAATCTCTTAATTTTTCTCCCATATTTTCCATCTCTTAACTTTCTGCTCTATATTCAGAGAACTTTCTTCCATTTTTTTTTTCCTATTGAATTTTTAACTTTGGCAGTTTTTTTTTTTTTTTTCATTTTAAGGGCCCTTTTTGGTGTTGATTGTTCTTTTTGCTAGTTACCTATTTTTGTTTTACAAATGCTTTTTCTTGAAAATTTCTTCTATGAAGACACTCAATAGAATAAAGATAATGTCTATTTCCTGAATTTCTATTTCCTCCAGGGTCAGTTTATTTCAACCTGCATTTTGGTCCTTACTTTTCCTCAGATTTTTATGATCCTTGGCTATCAATTCATATTTATGACTGAGGCAGACCAGCTTGCTTAATACAGAGAGCCCTCCTTGCCTAGGTCTCATCTTCTATCCACATGGGTGGGCCTTTTGACAGACAGGCTTTGCTTAGACCTTGAGGTGAAAGAGGAAGCAGGATGCCCCACCTCCTGCGTCTCCCATTTGCCGCCCAAATGAGGAGAATTTTCTTTAGAGTGCATATCACACCTTTTAGGACTCCTCCTCATGCAGACTCTTCTCAATTATTTCAAAGATTAGTCCTTTGGTTTTAGCCTGAGCATGTGACGCAGGGAAGGGGAATGTGGGCCATGACTCACAGTTATTCCACAGTTGATTTCCTTCCAACTTCCCTCTAGCACTCCACAGAGCCTCTGTGGGTCTGCTGCCAGGAAAAATAGCTCCAGCCCCTACTGCAGCCTTCTCCTGTGAATGTGATTTAATCTGTTAAGATAATTCCAAGTGTTTTTTACTTTCAAGAGATTTGTCTGTATCTCTAGTTTCCAGATGCCCCTTCTCCTGCGCCCAGGGCTGTCTTTAATTTATTATTCTCTGTTCCTCTTTACTGATACTTCTATGGGGTTTTGGAGCAGAAAAGAGGTATATGTAGGTGCTCCTATCTGCCATCTTGAACAAGCATCCCTATTGCATCTTTGGACATCTTTGTGATTTTTTTCTTATTTGGGGGCAAAATGCTCCATATAGTTTGCACATAGGGCCATGGGACCATACGAGCAAGGCTAATTTCTCTTCCACTTGTCAGCTGTCTAGATATTTTAAAACTAGTTTTGTATCCTCCTATCCTCTCCAGGTCAAATATTTCTAGTTCCACTAGCCATGCCTCATTGAATTTTTAGTCCTCCTATCATTCTAATCATTTTCTTCTGAACTTCCTCCATCTCTAAAAGAAGTCAATGCAATGCCTAGGGTAGTAATGGTGGAAGCTATTTCATAGTGATCTAATCCTCCCTACCATATTACATATCGACATTGTCCAGTTATTCTTTCTTCCCTGCCCTAGACACACAAAATGAATGTTTTACCACCAGCAGCTGCTGGGAGGCACTCTATACAATAGTGATATATTTAAAAGCCATAAATTTTTAGGAAGATAGCAAGAGGAATTTCTATCCAAGAATTTCCAGGCTCTCTATCACAGCTTCCAACTTTATACACAATTACTTTATCACTTAAATAAAGGTTATTTAAAAACTCTTAGTTTTAGTCATTTTGTAAAGAATGGCACTATGTAGTGAAGAAGAAATTTGGGCTAAATTGTTCCTAAACTGACTGAAACACACAGTTGAACTCACCATATATATTTTTTCAAGTATTTGGAATGCAACTTCAGAACTCTAACACATTTCCCATTAGCAAAAGTGAACAGTTTTCTAAGAGCCTCAGATTGTTGTGAAATCACTACCAATTAAGATATGTACAACACTTAAAAATCAAAAAGAAGATGAAGACAAACATATACCAATCTAAAACATCACAGCTTTGGTGACATACCTTTATAGCAGACAGAGTTTTAAAATTTAAATACAATGTTGTCTGACAAAATTACATGGTATAGTTCTCAGATAACACAAAGATTCTTCTGATATGTACGCCTTCCTGGAATATCCCCTGCTCTCAGTTCCTTGAAGAGCATATTTAAAAACTGTAAAAGAAAAAAAAGATTTCCTAGTATATTAATATATAGGGAATTATTTATAAATCAGGTGTATTAAAATAATAAAACCTTTCATATGAACTTTAGAGATAAAGTTTTTAAAATCTATTTGTTTAAAAGAAATATTTAAGAAACTGCTTTATACTAGGCACCTGTGGTTCAATAATATACTAGAAATCTGCAGTCTCTATTTTCATGGAGCTTAGTTGAGTGAAAGATACTCAAATTTGTTAAAGCATCTTCTTTCTACAACTTGGGTTAAGGAGGATAGATTCAGATGTATGTGAAATGATGCCACCAGCCTCTAGAAAGAAGAAGCCTAGCATCTTTTCCATTCTCTGGGCCAACTGGACTATGTCAGTAACACTTATGGAATGTTGCCTATGAGGAATCAGAGCTGAAAAGTTAGCTGGAAGTTAAGAAGCCATCGCAGGAAATATTTTTTGATCATTCCCCCTTCTTATTTCTTCTGATCAGTGGAAACTTGGGGAGAAGGCGTTCCAGTTTTTACAAGTGTGTGGCTGCACCTGGTATTGGTGGGCCTCTGGGGTCTTCTACCTTTACAACTGAATCTCCTACAAGCCTCATGAAACACACGCTGCTCTTGCCCGGAGAGCTATTTTTAGTTCTCCATGCACACCACGCTTTCACACTTCCTTTCCTTTGCCTCAAATGCCCTTGCTCTACTCATGCACCTGGAGTCCTCCTCCTCAGGTTGCAAGGCTCAGCTCAAACACTACTTCCTCTGGGAGGCCTTCACTGACCCCTGCCCCCCCCCGCCCCCCCCGCCCTGGGCTGGAATGTCAGCTAGTGGGGTTGTGGCTACAACTATGGGAAAAGACAGACCAGGAAATGGATCTTGGTTCTAGCTTTTACCAGATGTGGAGTTATGTGAACCTTATTTTTCCCCATGTATAAAATACAGATATTTGCCTGCCAGGACTGTTTTGAGGATTAAATAAAATGATGAAGGTCAGGTCCCTAACCAGAGGGCTTGGCACATGGCCCTCCATAAACACTGTTTTCCATCCCCTCCTCTCTAGTTACACCTTGGAGTTGGCATGAACTTAAATATGCCTAGATCACCCATGGTCCTTATGAAAATCAATAGGATTACAATAATACATAGTTTCAAGTTAAAAACAGCATTACAAATCAAAGCTTATTAAAGATTTTCCAATTACTTAATAGATGCTCTGTGTGAAGAATGACTATAAAGTAATTAGAACGATCTTCTACTTGAAGCGCATGCATGCCATACTTTGAAAGATCCTCATCAAAACCCTCAGTAGTGTGCGTTCCAGGCCTATATCAATTTTCCATAGAGGTCAATTCTATATTCTTAGCAATCACATCTGCCCTTGTAACCATTTTACAGACTCATTCCTAGGCCAAGAACACAGTATATCCATAGCAAAGGTTTCAGAACTACAATAACATTATTAGAGCAATAATTATTATATTTGATAAGACTTTCCATTTCTCCCCAGTCTTTCACCCATTCCTTAAACATTCTGCAGATTACTCATTACTGCTCACAACACCCTCTGTGGCAGGTCAGTGGTACTGGGGTAACTAAGTTGTCCCAGTGTTCGTGGCTGTGTGCAGAAGTCCTTCCACATCAGTGTAGCAGAGTGATGCTGGCTGTGTTTTCTGAAGAGGAGACTCTGGACAAGGAACATGGAGTGGTCCTAAACAGGCCAGAAAGTTCATTTTGGGGTCTAGTTTTCACTCTGTTTTGAAAAATTTCCTTATTCAGTCACTCACTCAGCAACTACTTAATAAACATAGTGGTAAAAAGTACAGAATCTGGAGTGAGAAGCCTGGGTTCAAGTTCCAGCTCTACCACCTATAGGTATGAGGGTGAGTTATTTCCTCCTACTATGGTTTAGCTTCCCCATCTATAAAATGGGGATAACAATACTAATTACATCATAGGGCTGCAAGGAACAGGGAGGGCCTGGTACGTAATTAATGTTCCTAATTATTGGGAACCATTAGTGTTAACTTTTATTTCTGTCCTAGGCACTAAGATGCAATGGTGAACAAAGGCACTCAATAAATATTTAGTGGATGAATAATGCACAACCATAATAGAGTGAAGCCATAAATAGATTTTGGATACCCAGGTGGTTTCCACGCATGGCTGATGTCAGAGAACAAAACTGTAAACATTCATATGATTAAATCTCAGCAACATGCTCAGTTGCCCAAGAGCAGGAATAGAAAGATATAGTGAAATTATCGCCTGATGTTACAACAGGCAAACCAATGACAGTAAAAGCCAAGTAGCTCTGTGCACAGTGTTCTTTTTTAACTTTGCTGTAGGATGAATTTTTTTTTTTTTTAAATAAGCTTGTAAACCTTGTTTAACTGTTAGCCAAAAACACTGACTCTCCAGTGAGGTCATGTTTGGAAATATATGTATCAACATTTAAACAACTCAGAACCATAAGAAACTCCTCAATTCAGCCAAATTCTGTCTCCAAATTGAAACAAGTGAGATGTAAAAATTAGAGGAAGGCATATTCTCAATTGGATCATTGTTTTATGCTACCCTTTATATATAATAAGTACAGAATAAAGGCACTTCAGGATATCATTAAAACTGTTTGCAGCATGAACCAGTTCTAACCACCGCTAAAACTTCTAGCACTGCTTAAAAATACTCAGGAGAGAAGAGCTACAATATTTATGTCTGCCTACAAGCACATAGTCATCTTAATTCTCGATTTTAAAGACAGATATTTTCTTTGAAAGTTCCTCAAAACGTATGTTCTGTGAAAAGGAAACTTTAAAAAGCATTAATGCCTAAAGCTGCAAGCAAGAGCTATTAAGGAAGGTGTTGAAAGAGTAAATGCAAGCAATTGATACAGATCTAAAACTGCATAAGGGGCCAAAGAACAGGGCTGGAGGGAGAGATTCACCTCCCTCCCACTGCAAAAGGGAGAATGTGTGTCCACATGACCAGAAATACTCTCCTTTATTATTTTCCCAGAAATGATGAAATATTAGGAACCAGGAGAACTTAGAGAGTTGATCTGTATTAAGAAAGACCTTTTCAGATATCCGCATAGATGTAAGGGGTGGTTTCTTTAACAACTAATGAAAACAGACTATTGACAAGAGAGAATAGAAAAGCCAGATAGAAGGGTAAAGCCATTCTTTAAAATACAGTAATGGGAAGCTGCCTTCAGTAACTGGGCATCCTGAAACCACAAATGATCCCAGGTAATTCTCTCTCTCTCTCTCTCTCTCTCTCTCACACACACACACACACACACACACACACACACACATACACGTAATGATTGCTAAAAGAGAGAATTCGCTGTTATTCAAAAGTTCCTTTGCAGACGGGTATTATGTTGCCTTAAATTTTGCTCTGTTCAGATAATGAATTGCATTTACATACCAGAGTCCTTTCACATTTTTGCTGCTTGCGAGTTATTTTAGTTGTGGCAAAGAAAGTAAAATAATGTGGAACTGCAAGTTATATGCTCTTTGGTCCCCGTGTTCTAGCAGCAGCTTATTGGGTTGTGTATAGAATATACTTTGTCATCTTACTGTTCTCTGCAGCAATTTTTCTTTCAGGAGGAAATGAGTCCCAAATATATGTGGATGTCCAAAATATTATTTAATATTATTTAATAGATATTATGCCTTAACATGCTAATATTGGTGTTCTATTGGTGGCCAATTACCACAAACTTCATGGCCTAAAACAACACAGATCTGTTATCTTACAGTTCCATAGGTTAAAAGTATACAGGTCTCACTGGACTAAAATCAGAATGTCAGCAGGACTCCATTACTTTCTGGAGGCTCTAGGGGAGAATACATTTTTTGTCCTTTCCAGCTTTTAGAGGTCACCTGCATTCTTTGGCTCATGGCTTTATTCCTAAAAAACCCAGCCTGCGTAGTTACAGCTCCCTCTGACTCTCTCCTTCTGCCTCCTCCTTCCACTTCCAAGGACCTCTGGGATTACACGGGGCCTACCTGGATAGTCCAAGATACTCTCCTCATCTTAAGGTCTGGTGATTAACAACCTTAATTCCATCTGTACCTTTAATCCCTCTTTGTCATGTATATTAGTCTGCTCTGGCTGCCATAACACATACTGCAGACTGGGTGGTCTAAAAAACAGAAATGTATTTTCTCACAGTTCTGGAAGTTCAAGGCTTAAAGTGCAAGATCAAAATGCCAGCAGGGTTGGTGTCTGGTGAGGCTTCTGTCCTTGGTTTGCAGGTGGCCAACTGCCTTCCCACTGTCTCCTCTCATGACTTTTCCTCTGAGTCTGTGGGCAGAGAGAGAGAGAGAGCTCTGGTGTCCTTTCTTATAAGGACACCAGTCCTATGGGAGTAGGTACCCACCCTTATGACCTCATTTAATCTTAATTACTTTCTTGAAAGCCCCGTCTCCAAACACTGAAGGTTAGGGCTTACTAAAGAAAACTGTTTCTCTACTTACAATACTTCTGACACCAAAAGCATGGCGTTTTACTCATCGACAAACAGTTCTCCAACTCTCCAGATACCGATGAGGTGTCCTACAATTTAATCCAATTCTGACACTATTGGAATTAGGCAGACTGCACAGGTTAAGAGCTCAGTCTCACAAGACTGCTCCCACTTCAGATGCCACTCACATGGATCCCAGGTTGTCACCCGTGCTCTGACCAAGCAGCTGTAAGGGGTTCCTACAACCTCCTCTTCAGGTTCAATAATTTGCTATAAAGGCTCACAAAACTCAGGGAAACACTTTCTTTACATTTGCCGATTTATCATAAAGGATATTAATGAACAGCCAGACGAAGACGTACACAGAGTACGCTCCAGAAGGGTCCCAAGTGTACAAGCTTCTGTTCCTGTGGAGTGAGGTACACTATACATTCACCACCCCAGAAGCTCTCTGAGTCCTGTACTTCGGGATTTTTTTTAACGGAGGCTTCATCATGCAGGCATGATTGATTACTAAATCTCCAGCCACCCTCCCTTTCACAGAGGTCAGGATGGGGGTGATGGTGGAAAGGAGGGCTGAAAGTTCATGGCTTCGTCTTTCCAGTGACCAGCCCCCATCCTGACACTGTGAAGGGGCTCCCAGCCATCAGTCATCTCATTAACATACCAAGAGACATTCTTACTGCTCTGAGGATTCCAAGGGTCTTAGTAGCTCTCGTCTCAGGAGCTGGGGACTAAGTCCAAATGTGATAACAAAAGATGTTGCTATCACCCTTATCACTCTGGAAATTACAAGTTTTAGGAGCTCTGTGCCAAGAACTAGGGGCAAAGACCAAGTATATATTTCTTATATCACCAGCTTCTACCTATGATTTTTTTTTTTTGGTGGGGACACATTTCAGCCCATGACATCATGTAATCTAACATAGTCACAGGTACTGGGAATTAGGATGTGAATGTCTTTGATGGAGCCATTATTCTGCCTGCCACAGTGCTGCACTTTGAATTGGTTGCAGACCCACTATAGTGATATGCTCCTGAGGTCAGGTAATGAGGGATCAGCAGGGAACCTGATCCCAGATAGGACCAGGAAGGAGGAGGAAAGACACTGTGTGGGACAGTGGCTTTTTGGCCCTTTTCCCCAAAGTGGTTGTAATTGCTGCTTGAGCCACTCCCAAACAGAGAACCAGCCTTCCTTCCTCTCTGGCACTGGTTCGGGGGAAGATCGATGCAAGCACTTACTTGGAGTAAAATGTGGACGTGGCGGTGCTGTCAGGCCCTCTGAACCTAGGGGCTCTGACAGGAGCAACACTGTGGCGACTCATGGTGCCCAGAGGTTAATCTGAACACTGTTGAATGGCCTGTGCTGATCAGATCCTCATGTAGAGCCCGTGGGTCAAGCACTCTGTCCCGGGTTTTAAAATCCACATTTCAAGATAGCATGATGCATGAAAGAGACAAGGAATAAGTGCAGTATGCTAGTTGTTATAAAGGAGTATGCCTCTTAGAAGTCCAGAGAGAAGCTGATTCTCAGAGCAGGCGAAACCTCACATCTTTATATTCCCCTTTCATCATTCATGAGGGTCACTGTATTAATCAGCCCCATTATTCATCATTTGTGGGCCAGGACATACAGGGATGTGGCCATCTTGATAAAAGGCCTTACTGTTCTCAAGAGGAAATAATTAGCCCAGGGAGTAAGAGATTTGCAGATTCCAAGCCTAAACAGAGACAGCAAGTATCAGAACAAAAACAACTCACCTGCAGCTTCCCCTCCACTTTCATCTGGTGCTCTTATCATCGCTAGTTTCTGCTGGCCAGAGGCTTATTAATGAATTTTCACCCAGAATTAGCTACCATTCTGATATCACTGAAAAGATCAAGCAATGAAAGTGTGAAAGAGAGGAGACTAAGATAAGGAAATACTTTCTTGTCTTTCTCCCATCTATTGAACACACACATACATCCAAATCTTATTAAAGAATAAATTAGTAAGCGGTAAGTAAGATACAAACAAACTATAAGATATAAAAAGCATTTATGCTCTTCATGTTATGTTGGTTCCTAAAGACACACACACACACACCTATATATTAACTCAGTCTCAGCTATATACTGAACACAGTGTCCATGTGTGAATATGAGGATTAAAGCAATGCACACTGGAGTACAGAAAAGTCTATTAAGCCACTAAGCTGCCCCTTCTTATACACAGAACAGACATTTCCTATGAAACCCAGAGGAAACTTCATAATCCCAGGACAGGGTTCTGGGTAGCAGCTACAAAGCATTCAGGGTTGGCATTAGAAATGAAACCTATTTGCCTGCTGGCATATAACATTTCTAATTTCTTCCTCTCTACTAGCTTCTTCCTCACTTCCTCCAAATATACGCAGGCCTTACTCTCAACAGTGAATATTTGTGAAGCACCTACTCTGTGCCAAGCGCTGTTTAAAGCAATAGGAAATACAGTGGCAACATGAATTTACATGATCCCTGTTCTGATGTAGGTTATACTTACTGAGGGAGACAGATAATAAGTCATCATTAAACAAATAAACAAGATAGTTCCAGATGCTGGTAAGTGCTTTAAAGAAATAAAACAGGGTGATGTGATGGAGAGAGACTGAGAATGCGGAAAACCATTGATAGAGAAGTGCTGGGTGAGCTGTGAATGGATCTGCACCCACATTTCCTCACCACCAGCCTCCTTCTTAGCCTCTTGATGATCCATTCCATTTCCTTAACTTTCATGAAACCTCTTTCTGAAAGGACACTGATGGCCTCTTTTGTGCACATCTCTTTGACCCTTTCCACATATCCACACAGAAGTTTTTATTGAGGCCCCGTTTTGTCCCAAACTCTATACTGGTCACTGGAGATCATAGCAAGCAAGAACGACAGTCATTGCCCTCATGGTACACAAAGACTAACACTAACAATTAAACTAGGCCTAACAATGAAGTTTAAGTTCTATGAAGGCAGGTGTTGGGGTCGTTATGGGAGACCACAGCAGGGGCATCTCAGCTAATCCGAGGAAGGCTGAGTGAGATGGGGGACAGGGAGGACAGAGGAAGCACAGTGGGAATTATCCAGGCCAAGAAGAGAACATATTCCAGGCAGTGGAAACCGGAGGTGAGAAAGAGCAGACCAAGTGGTAGGAGCAGAAACGGTTCAGCCATAGGTAAATAAGACAGGAAGTGACTTTCCTCCCCATTATTAAAAAGCGTTCTGCTCACTTGGTCCATAGTCTTCTTTCAGTTTTATTCCTTGCCTTCCAAATATCTTTCTTCTTAGTAATGTATTGTTTTTTTGTTTTGTTTTGTTTTGTTTTGTTTTGTTTTTTAAGTATATCATTAAGGGGCGCCTGGGTGGCTCAGTTGTTAAGTGGCTGCCTTTGGCTCAGGTCATGCTCCCAGGGCCCTGGGATCGAGCCCCGCATTAGGCTCCCTGCTCTGCAGAAAGCCTGCTTCTCCCTCTCCCATTCCCCCTGCTTGTGTTCCCTCTCTTGCTGTGTCTCTCTCTGTCAAATAAATAAATAAAATCTTTTAAAAAATAAAAATAAATAAATATATCATTAAAATGTAAATGCTCATGAAAATTGATGAAAAATAGCTAAAGGAAATTAAAATGAAAATCAACTCCCTCTTAACATATTGGTCTATGTCCTCCTAATAGTTTTCCCTATGCCATCTCTCTGCCTCTGCCTCTTTTGAAGGCAGAGGTTTTATGTCCTATTTTGTTTTGAGGAAGAGCTTTTTACTTACTATGACACTGTGAACATTTTGTCCATGAAAACATAAATTCATCATAATCTATTAAGCAATCCTCTGTTGATGGATACAGGTTTTTGTTTTTTTTTTCTGTGTTTGTGATGCTTGATATAATTATGATTATCCTTGTACATAAATCTTTGTTTACATCATGGATTATTGTGAGATTCCTGGAGGTAGATTTTTAGGTAAAAACAAATGAGCATTTCTGAAGCTCTTAGCACTGATTGCCAACTTGCCCTCCAGAAGGTTCTGTTAATTATACCCCAGTAGCAGCGAATGAGTGTTTTGTGCCACCGTGCACCCTTTGCCAGCACAGTACTTCATTGTTTTATTCACTGTTGATACTTCATGGGTTAAAAATAAACTCATTGCTTGACTTTACTTTGATTCACATTTATAAATTGGTTTTTTGGGTCAATTTATGTTTCTCATAAAATTTTTTAAACATGTCATTTATCCATTTATTTCACTAGCTTATTAGTGCTTTTCTTACTGATTTAAAAAGTCCTTAATATATTAATTAAATTGAACCTGTGAATCTTGAGATTTTGTGGGCAAAGAGTCCTCTCAATTTGCCAGTTAAAAACTTTTAATACTTGTTTGTAATTTTTATATAGTCACATTTAAAAAAACACATTTTTCAGCCTGTGCTACTTGAGTTACAAAAATAACAACATGCATGGTGTCTTCAGAATCTTGCATGGTCTTATCCCCACCTCACCTCACCTGAAACAGAACCCATGGTCTGGGACCATTATTAATCCTATCAAATAATCTCTCTCTAACTTCTTGCAGGCTGCTAGGGCTCCTCAGTCTCATGAAATCTCACCATTTCCACTTGGCTCCCCTCCAGTGTTTCTCCACAGGAAACCAGAATGACTGTTTAAAAATCTACTTTAAATGCTCCAATGGCTTCCTGGTGTAATCAGAACAACTTTCCAACCCCTCAACATGGTCTATGCGGTCTTCTCCCTGGCCTGCGCTTGCTTTCCTCTCCCTCCTCATCTTGTACCATCCTTTCCCTGGCCCACCAAATTCCAGACACACAGGCCTTCTGTCTGTCGTAGAACTCATGTTCTGAATTGTTCTTCTCTGGGCTTTTAAGCTGCCCTCATCCTTACAAACACCACATAAATGGCACTCTACCAAATGAGGTCTTTGCTGACCTCCCAGCCTATTGTTCTTTCTCACAAAAGCTAGCTACTTCTCCTTCATGGCACTTCTCATAATTTATAATTGACATTTTTGTGGTTTTCTGTTTAATATCTGTCCCCCTTACTAACATGTTATCTCCAGACACGACTGTTTTATATGGGCCGTATATGCCCAGAGATAGTTCCACTCACCCTCTCATTAGAAAAATTCCTCCCAGATGCTGAGAGAAACTTGCAACGTTAGCTTTCGGTAAGAGCCACTTTGCCCAACCAACCTCAGGTAAGGGAGGGCTTTGTAGAGGAAGTGACGTCGGGTCTGAGCCAAGTCCCACAGGAAGAGGCAGAGATCAGGAAAGGCATTCTTGACAGAACGCATATGCATTGGCTGTGAGGTCAGAACAACACATTGGAGGAAATCGCAAGACAAAAAGCCTTCACCTTTCCAAAGGAATTAACCTCCATTTCTTTACTCTGCAAAAGCCTGTCTCTTTGCCTCATGCCAAAAATCATATACATAGGTACTCAATAAATATTAGATGATCAGATGAATGATATATGACATGCCTTGATTAGGACAATTCCTTTCTCATAGAATGCTCTTTTTCTCTGTACCAGTCTGAATTCCCTCAAGACCTGGCTAGAGACATACCTCCCTGAAGCTTTTCTTATCCACGGTGACCTTTACTTGCTCTGAATTTTGTCTTTCACCATTCTCAAATTGTTTAATGTTTTCTGCCTAATCTTGTCTTCCCAATTAAACATGAAGTCCTCAAGGGTAGGGATTCATCTCCTTTTCTATTTCTTTAAAAAAATTTTGTTTTGTTTTGTTTTGGTATATCCAAATACCCTATAGAGCGGGTGTTTACTTTCTATGGAAATAAGGAGGGAGGGAAGCCTGAGAGGATAGCTGTCCTCATGGAGTATTTGGCTTAGTCCTGACCTCTACATTCCCCTGTCTCCCTCCTAATTATTTATTTTATAATCTCTTTCAAATCTAAATAATTTCCTGAATTAATAAATAAGATTTTACTCCAAGCCTTCAAATTCCAGCAAAAGATAAATAGCTTACCAGGACTTCACACTCTTTAACCAAAGGCATTAATTTTCACCTTCTCTTTTCTAGAACAAATGAGATACTGTGATTTCCTCTGATGCAGTGTAGCAAGTCAGATGTTAAAATAGCACCAGCTGCTTTTCATATACAAAGAAACACCACTGTTATCTCTACTTTAATATTTCTGCATCTTAAAGAGTCTTCCAATCCATCCTCTTCTTTAAATCTCCATCCCTATTCTCTGCTCTGCTCTAATCTGCCATCTCTTGCAAACACTTCCAATTTTTCTTCCTTCATCCACTCTTGCCCTTCGAAGTACATTCTACTAAAGACAGCCAGGGAGAGCCAGTCTGTTCATGGCATTTTCCTAAAATCCCTTGGTTGCTGCCCTTGCAGATAGGATAAAGACCAGAATCTTTAACTGCACCTACAAGGCTTGGCATAGCCGGGGGGCCAAACCACTTTGCCAGCTCCATTTCACACCAGGTTCTCTCATTCTTGTGGTTCTAGTGGGCTCCAGCTCTAAGGACCTTTCTTTAATGGCTCACACATACGTTGCTTCTTCCAGCTTCAGGATTTCTGTCCATGCTCTCCTTCCTCAGCTCGAGCTGTTTATTTCCTAAGGAAGCCATTCTTGATCCATATAAGACAACACAACCTGCCCCCTTCCATTATATACACAAGCTCAGCACCACATGCTTTTACTTCACAGCACTTGTTACATTTGCAATTATGTATTTGTTCATATAATTACTTGTACAACACCTTGTGTTCCCAACCAGTCTAAAAACTCTGTGAAGACACCAACTACGAACATGTTTTGTTCACTATTATATATCTTCAGTATCTAAATAGTACCTGTCATATAGTAGGCATTTAATAAATATTTGACAAATGAATGCCATCTGCAATAAATGTTAATAAGATGGCTGTCTCTTTCTTCTTTTTCTTTCTTTCCCTTCCTTCCTTTCTCTCCGCCCCCCTTTCTTTCCTTTCCTTTTTTTTTTTTTCTTTCTTTCTGCCTATCAAAGCCAAAAATCCAATGATTTGAATTCTAGGGAAAGGGGAAATGAGGTTGGGTAATCCTCTTCAGATAAAAGGATGACAAATTAACTCAAACTTACCCATACCCTTATTTCCTGTAAATATACATAAATTGCTGGTACACTAATCAAAATTTCCCCCCAAACAACCTAAAGCAATTCAATAAGCTCTTACTTAAATGATCCAGGCCTGCTCATGGGGTTTTGTATTGTGAGTAACACAGTTTATTTTTACCAATGAAGAAATAGTCTAGATATTTAAAACTCCTGAAACTTGCGGGGGGGGGGGGGGGGATAATTTGGGATAAAAAGCAAGGAAAGACACAATATTTTAGTTTGTAAAATTGGTTTATTTACAATTGGTGTTTTAAAATTGTATTTGGAATTTAAATTCTTATGTATTTGCCTGGCAGGCATTTTGTGTTTTCTTGAGTATGGAGGCAAAGAATAGGAAACCTGAGGAAGTTTGAATTTAAGAGGTTTACCTGCTGCTACAGTCAGTAAAATTTAACTTTTAATCCCTGAGAATTAGTAAAGAGTCAAAAATACTTTCATACATTCAATAAAAAGCATATTTTAAGAACAGAAAGTAAGAAAGCCACTATAATTTATCAACCTCCCCAAATTTATGGCAGTATTAGGACTCCCTCTTTCACAGATTAACCGAGAGGTGAG
Source organism: Mirounga leonina (assembly GCF_011800145.1). Classification (NCBI taxonomy): domain Eukaryota; kingdom Metazoa; phylum Chordata; class Mammalia; order Carnivora; family Phocidae; genus Mirounga; species Mirounga leonina. Next base: position 13,002,887 of record NW_023270314.1, read on the forward strand.
TGCACAATGCATGTTATCAGGTGCACCTGCGGAGACTAAGATGCTCTCATCCTCTGTTTTTTGTAGCTTCTCCTCTTTTAAAAAATATTCCTGGGAACTGATACACAATTTATTCAAGTAATAGAAATGCTCACTGCTAGCTCAAATCCCCCCCTTTCTAAATTTTTGTATGTGATATACAACTGGGGATTTTCCTTTACTGTCCAAGACCAAAATTCTTCATCAGATTGCAACCTGAGGCCCAAACAGTTTTTGCAAAGTCACGTTGAAACAAGTCACTTCAGTTTCCTCAAATATCAAGTGAGGATAATTATAGCTTACAGGAATGTATAAGACTGAACTGATGTTCATACAACCCCATGAGACCTGTGAAGTCTTCTTCGGAAGGAGCAATGCTCTGGGAACATATCAGTTATACCCTGCTGCTCCTTATTATAGATGACTGGTTAATACTCCTAAAATGTCAGCTTTCTTTGGAGAAGTAAATATAAATTTATTAGTTTGCTCACTAAAGCTCCTTGAGAAGCAAAGGAATGGCAATTATGCCATCCCCAATATATAGGAAATGTAGCACAGATAGTAAGGATGTGACCACAGCAAAACAGTATGTCAAAGTCAAACCAAATAAAACCAAAGCCTTTGCAGTAAGATGCAATTTTCTTATGTACGTGCAACACACTGGCAGTCATTTTTCATTTTGGACAGTGGTAAGCATCACTAATGACAAGTGTTTATTTGCCTAATGACTAAAAACAAAACAAAACAAAACAAAAAACCACGGCGTAATTCAAACTGCTTAAACACAGCAGTGAAACAAAGTCACAAATACCCTTTCTTCCAATCCGTCTTCATGCTCTTTCCAAAACAGAAAATTAACTATTTTCCCTTTCCAACAATGCCAGCTAAGAACATTCTGGAGTGCTAGTTTGAAGGGAATTCTGAAGTTCCAGAAATAGTTATTTGTATAGGTGTTGATTCCAAAAGCAAAAAGATTACAGAAATTCAAACAGAATATAGTATTAATCAATTTAAGAAAGAGCTTTGAAGAGCTCTGATAAAAGAGAACAAGTGGAAGCTACAATCTGCTCTGAGTACATCAGATCTGGACATTCTATCTTAAATTTAACTTGCTGCGGTAGTATCTTTCAATTTTATACGTGATACACGTCTCTCACATTTTTTTTTTTTTCTAAATATATTGGTTTCTTGGTTAGCTTGTCAGTTGGTATTCTTTCACTGGGTAAGAACTCTGATTAGCAAAAGAAGCAGTCATGGGAGATTGTGGCGTAGGATATGGTAAGACCAAGTCTGGGCTGGGGAACACCTACAGTATTCCCTTGTTTTAAGCAAATCCCACTTCTGCTGCAGGAAGCCACACTAAGTAGTTTTTCTGCTGTTGGTGGCAGGAGGGGTGTAAATAAAAATGTGAGGTAGTTCTTTCCACAAGAGGGAAATATTTGTCTACATAACCTCCCTGCAATGTCTGACAAATTACTAGAGCATCTGCTTGCTGTCATCTGTAAGCAAACTCTTCACTTGGTATTAACTGAACTTGATAAATCATGAGCTAAGTGCAGTTTACAGGCCCTATTTTCTGGTCCAGCCATGGCAGAAAGAGACACGAAAACCCCAAAAAACATGAACCACAGAGACCACCAAGTACAAGAACTGCAAAGGCATAAGCATTAAGAAGCATATGGGGGAGGTGGTGAGAGCACATATGGATCATTTGCCAGAACCTGGGCACAGAAAAGAATAGACTGGTGGGGAATAATTTAGACTCTGCTCCCACAGCTTCTCACCTTGAAGGTTAAAAAAAAGAAAGATTTGACATTCCAGCAGGATATAGAACATGGCCGCAGAGTCCGTATAAAGGACAAGTAACAGAAATATTACAGGGTAAGGAATAGGGTATCCTGAGAAAAGCAGGAGGTGCCTACTAAAACGTTAGTCTTTCTTACTTGGAACCTGCACATTTATACTGAGCTAATAAAAATAAATAAATAAATTGTAGCTGACAATGTTTGCCTTCTAAACTCTCTCCAGGCTACCAGACCAGGAATATCACCAGAAGGAGATCAGGAGTTAAATTATAGTTAGAAAAGGGGAGAAAATTAAGGTAGGACATTAAATTTTTATTCTGAAATTATCTCTGGCCACGACAATAAAATGTAACAAATATTCACTGAACAGTCTTACTCCTGTCTTCAGCTGTACAATACATACAGTATCATAGAACTGGCCACTAGGATTAAAATCCACCAGAACATATTTCATGTTAAGTGGCGACAGCAGCATCTCACAGAAATGTTTACATACATATATACACAGTCCACATTCAACCATTTTCACATATTTTCAGTACACACAGTTGCAGCATATTACAGTCACGTGTCTAAGTTGTTGCTCGATAAAAACCCAAGCCACTGCCTAGACATAACTGTAGCAGTTGAGCTGAGTATAATTACAATTAATTTTATATATGTCCATAGCAGAGAGATGTACAAGCCCCTAAGAAATAGAGTTGACAAATACTTTTTTTTTAAATGCTACCACAGCATTATGTTGGGCGATATTAAAACCTTTACCAACCAAATCAGTTTTTTTTTTTTTTAAAGTCTTCTGCTTACCAGAAATATTCTTGATGAAAAAAATTACAAAAATGAATGCTCTCTTTAAAATAATTCACACCTTTAAGATTCCAATATGGCCCAATGCTACTGATGCCTGCAGTGTTGCCTAACCTCCTGATGGAGTCCTTGAACACGACTCCCAACCACGCATTGAGTTTAAAAGTGGCTTAAGTGCCTTGCACCCAAATTGTAAAAATCCCTGGCCATCCGTACTAGAGCCAGGCACATAGAAAAGGAATGCACTTTGGTTCATACCAAATGCCCTGGGATTAATCACACTATAAAATTAAATGGTTTGAGGTAAATTTTTACAAATACAGTTGATTTTTGTCTAGTGTTAGCATAACAAAAAAATATCATTTAAAAAATCAGTCTGATGTTAAAAGATACAACAAAGACCATCTTTAACCCCTTAAACATAGGCATTTCCCGTGTAACTAACCGGTGGTTACCTTTCTCACTGCCTGATGATGAGTCACGCCTTATGGTTTCTATTAAGGCCTGTAAGTAACTAGATATTTAAGACAGATATATCTCTGCAGAGGTGGGTTCCATCCTCACCACCTGGTATTCAAGAGTTAAAGAGGCCAAAAAATGCATGCCCTACAACATGGCATTCGGAACAAAAGGCACATTGTTAACACTAAGGGCACAACTTCTCCTCTACGGTTGATCTGCACTGTCCAGCATCACCGTGCTGTTCCACTGTAGTACAAGGCCCTGACGTGGTCATGCGCACTGTGGAGGTACGAGGAACGGAGATGAGACTGCAACCAAAGACAAGACACCGTGCTAGTCTGAAATCTGAAAACAGCTCAGACATCCCTAGACAATGGTAACCTGTGAGACCAAGGACTGTTTCCAAGCCAACTCCGAGTAGCCTATTAGAGCCCTTCATTTAAGATCACAGAGACGCAACATTTTTTTTTTTTCTTTTTTGGACATCGTAATTAAGCTAGAATTTTTTTCAAAGCAGCCCTGTCACTAAACACTGAACATGGTGGCTCTTGTGAATGAAGTAAATTTCACTGTATTTGGGGTGTGGGGGTGCATAGTGCTGCACTTATAGTTTGGCTTAAAAGTTTCCGGTTACATTTGTGAATATAGTCACAAATGCACTATTGGCATCTTCAGAACCAGTTTTATGTGGTGGGGTAAAGACAAGCAGTATTAGTCCATCTACAAATTTTCACATGTACTTTAAAGGGATGTTTCTTCTATTAATGGCAGGCTCAGGTTCATGTAAACCTAAATGTGAAGATGAGGATGGGTATGGAAGAGGAGTCTTGCAAGGGAAAAACAGCCTTTATGTTTTTATTTTACTGACCTCAGGAAGCGAACCATCATTCAGAGGCTTATGGTTTTACAAAGCCCACCATACCAAGTCTTACACTTGTTATGCCTTTAAGCCAGAATTTCAATAATAAATACACAATCTTTAAATTCTATAAGCCACTGATTGGGGGTATTGTCACATATGAGCATCCTTTAAAAAGCAACTTACGACCATATTATTGCACTTCCACAGATGACACAGAAATGTATACGATATGCTAAAGAATTTGACTAGGGGAAAGAAGCTCTCATTTCTAAATACAGAAGTACAAATTAAATTATCAATGACACCCTTAAACAGTAAAGCAAATAACAACATCACTATCTTATTAATAAGCTAAACGTATTACTGCGTTTTTTGGCAAATATCTGTAATATTTCCTGAGCGTTTTTCTCCATCAACAACTGACAAAGCCTCAAGTTAAGTGTTTTGTTCCAAAAACTAATTTTTTTCTTTTTTTTCCTTTCTAAGTAAGAGAAACTGTAGGACTAATATTTAAAGAACTTAACCGGAAACTTTCTTGGCCTCGCCGGGGACCATGCTTTAAGTACTTGTAAATCAATTTACAGGCAATACAATAATATCTGTGCATATAAAAGAGTATTTATCCTAATTTATACTACCCAAAACCTATTACCCAAACAGGCAAAAATCTTTCTATATTAAATTGCACATACTAAAAAATTTCTTCCACGTGCCTTGAAATTGATAAATACCACTGCTCATACATTAGTGATAAAATACTGAATTTTTCACTTTGAAAATAATTATTATTCGGAGACGAAAATATTCTTTTACCTAACTCTCAGTTACTTTCCCAGGTAAAGTGTCATTCCCACAAAAACAATCAGTGCAATCCAAAAGGAAGACAGAGGAATGCAATTTGTGATTTTTCTAATGATGCAAATAAGTCAAACCATTTAACTGGAGATTGAGCTTCTCCTCCTTTAAATTTGTTGTTAAAATTGGACTCATTGAACAGTCACAATGCCTTCTGTTCAGCAAGAGGATTTTCAACCTTCTTTCTTTTTAAAGAAAGAGTTGATGCTTTCCCAGGCTAAGAGAACCTTACAGTGGCACCTGAAAAGTGTGAACTCACTCTAATTTGCTAAACCTTCTCTGGAGAGAACTATGGAAATCCCCACCTTAAGTAGCTAGGCTGCTGTTCTTTTTTTAAACTGGGGTATGAAACAATGGTCATAATCACAGCTGAAATGTCTCTCTTCTGTATTAACAGTCTGGGATATATATTTGAAGGAAGGGAAAAAAAAAAACCCTGAATGCAAGCAACAGATGTGTGGTAAAAGAGGAACAGAGAGGAGGAAAGCAAAGAGGAGGAACAGTTCATGGAATACATTTCTATATTTAGGTGCAAAACCAAGTCCATGATCTGAGGCTTCTTTACAAAACAGCTTGCTGATCATATTAGAGAATTTGAAGGAACACACACGTTTCCATTTATCCACCCAGGTGTGCTTGGGCAGCTTTTAGAAAGTCAGAATGCCAAGCGGGCATTTAAAACCTTGGGAAGGTCGTGTCTGTTTGACCACTGGTTTAGGGGAAAAAAAATCTCTTAAGGTGCAGTTCTTCTTAGAGTATCATTGTCGTCCTGACCCTTCTCCCACCCTCACTACCACCCACGTGACTTATGGGAAATGGAGGCGGGACCTGCTACACCTGTGCGTGAAACCTGGAGCATGGAGGGAGGAGGGGGCCCTGCGGGGGCAGTCACCTCGGGGAGAATATACTATGAACCACAGAAACAGTGAATGTCTTTGACACCAATCTGTAAATGCGCAGCAGTCACGAAGTAATCAATGGCCTGCCACTGATGTTTATTACTCTGCCACACTAGATAACAGTAAGGCTCATCATACTTTTAGAACACAAAGACAGTTTCAGGAAGTATAAAAACTTAAAGCGTTGTCCCCATGTATTTTATAAAAACAAAATGAACAACTTTCTTACATTAAAATAAGTGCTGCAAAGATACAAATGAGTTGAGTTATTGAGCAAATAAAAACAGGTCTGAGCGACTCCTTTTCAACGCGGTAAGGCTCAGCAGTGTCGTATCTTTCAGATTCCCAGCATCAGGGGACTCGGCTCAGCTAACGAGTTTTGGCAACACTGTCCTCTGCTGAATATTCCCATTGGCATCCGTCATCTGTGCCAAATTGGTCCTCAGTTTGGAAGCTGAGCTGGAAGGTGGAGGTAACTTGGAGATGGATGTGATAGCACCAGCGCTCTCGGTTATCCTCTTCGCGGACGTCTTCTCCCCCGTTGGAGGCTTCGGCAGCCGCCTCCTCAGCCAGGGATGCCGTAAGGCCTGGCCAGGGGTCATGCGAACCGCAGGATCCCATTCTAAACACTGTTTTAAGAAGTCCAGGAAAAGGGGATCGTCACACCCCTTCAGTGCGTTCCCCCACTCCCTGCTCTCGGGTGGGCCCCTCAGTTTCCCCCGCCGGGAACGGCCTCCGTTGAGAACCACAGAGCCGTCTGACAGAGTCGTGACCGTGCAGTAACGGGGATAACCCTTGGAGCTCACAAAATTTTTGGCTCGTTTGGATGCATCCAGCAGTTTCTGGGAGGGCATGCCCAAGAGTTCAATCATACAAGCCAGCTGGTCCCCTTCATCTTCCCCAGGCAAGAGGGGGTAACCAGTCAGGAGCTCTGCTAAAATGCAGCCCAGGCTCCACATGTCGATGGGCATGCCGTATCTGGCGCCAAGGATCACTTCCGGAGCCCGGTAAAAACGGGACTGAATGTATGTGTAGACACGCTGATGCTCGTAACAACTGGAGCCGAAATCGATCACTTTAATACCGCTTCTACCCTGCTGCTTTAATAGAATGTTCTCGGGCTTAAGGTCACAGTGAATGATTCTGTTCTTGTGCAAAGCATCCAAGCACTGCAGAATCGAGTGGGCAAACTTGCGAACCAAAGGCAGGCTGAAGCCCTGGAACTTATTCTTCTTGATGAGCTCGTACAGGTTCATGCTCAGCAGCTCGAACGTCATGCAGATGTGATTCCGAAAGGTGAAGTTCTCCAGCATGTGGATGACGTTCATGGTGTTGTCCTTGTCCTGCTTCCGCAGGTGCTCCAGGATTCGGATCTCCTCCGCCGCCTGCCGGTGGAACCGCTTCTCATTCCGCACCATCTTCAGGGCCACGTGCTGGTGGACTTTGTGGTCGTAGGCCTTGACCACCTGCCCAAAGCTTCCCTTCCCGATGACCTTGAGGACCTCGTACCTGTAAGCCACGTGATCGTGGGGCACCTGCACGTAGGATCCCTGGTCGTCGTCATAGCCCCCATTGTTGGGCCCGCCCGTCATGCCCTGGCGCTTCTTTGCATTTGGACCCAAGAAATAGATTTCGGGGTAGCTGAAAATCTCATGGTGCTCGAAGGTGGTTAGTTTTTGCACGTATTGCTTCATTGCTTGTTCAGGGGTCAGGGGGGTGGCTTTCGCCTTCCCCAGGCCTTCCATAGATTTCAGAGACGTGGAGCTGCCCTGCCGTCTGTGGATGCTCTCCAGCTGCCGCTCGGGCACCACCGGCAAGCCCGCCTTCCCCACCGTGGTGAGCCCATTGGGTTGTGTCGTAAGCACTGTCCGCTTGTTACTGTTATCCTCGAACAGCTGCTGAACCTGGATCTGTCCGTGGCCGTGGCTGCCGACGTGTAAGTGATCATTCATTGTGTGCTTACTGCCGCCAATCTGGAAGGCAGAAAGCAACCGTGAGTAGGATGCAAGAGGTCAGTCTGTTCACACGGGGTATTTTCCAAGTCAGCCCCCAGCCCACCTTTACAAAATCCGATCTGTCTGAATGTACCGGCAGTCAGTTGCACTACATGGAAAGAGCTGTACGCCCGGGAGGGGCCTCATGAGAACCCAGACGGGGAGAGTGGATAGGCTGCTGACAGCCTTTGAGAAAACAAAGGGAAAAGACAAGCGGACTTGGCAAGGCTACGAAACTTGGGATCCTGAAAAACAAGGACCCCAGGAGTGCTACACCTGACAGACCAGCAGCTTGCTGCACATATCCAGGCTCTTGGGAGCAGGTTCCCTGTGGAGGCCGAGAGCGTCTGTTTTGTTCACTGGCCTCTCCCTAACATTCAGCACAGGGTCTGGCACCCCCCAGGCGTTCCCCTCAGCCCAAACCTAATATAAAACGAAACAGGACACAGAGAAAGCGCGAGCATGGAGTCTCTGCGCTGGCTCTACCCCCTCCAGATCATAACCCCTTTCACACTTCACTGAGTAGCTTCCTCGTTACCAGGAGGGCAGGGACCACGTCTGTCCTGTCCACTACTCTCTCAAAGTTTAGCTAGCTCTGTTGCAAAAACACTAGCATCTTCATTCTCAGTCTTCTCTACCACTTGGAAAACTGACTACACCTAGGAAAACGTATGAACCACTGGCAAATAAAAAATGTGCACTTTTAGGCTTGAGAGATTCCCATGTAGATATGCACTGTAGCATCCTGTAAACCCCTAATCTATTTTTAAAAACGTCTGGGCTTCATTGACTCTGATGACCATTTAAGGCCATTTAGCGCAACAAACCAACCACCACACAGTCTGGGGCCTTCCTTTGGTCAATGGCTCAGCTCTCTTCACAGTGTATTTCCGTGGGCTGCTGGGATACTCAGCTTTCCAACAAGGACTACAGAGTAGCGACTTCTATTTCAGGCACACAGGCCATCCCTGAACACTGCCGTCTAAACAAAGCTGACCGTGCAAGCCAAGGGGCCCCCAGCCTTCTACTGAGAAACTGCTTGGGATTTCTTTCAAGTATTATTATTGCAAAGACGTGAGGGAGGGCAGAGCACTAGCAGCTAGGATCTCCTCTCAGTTAGGAGTTCTCGCCGGCCTCAGGCAACCACCCACAAGTCTTAATGCATCCTGCTTGGTGATTTCTATATAAAATCTTAACCATCAGTTCCTCATTCACAACCCAGCTCATTCACTCAACCAGTACGATGGGCTAAGTTCTCTGCCCTGCAGGAGCTTATTACAACCAATTAGTGCAACGCTCTGCTGTAGTTTTTCTGTGAGATCTTTCTGAATCCTACCTTTCCGGCTTTATATACTACCCAAAGAGTAGAAGCAGTCTGTATATGTCACATGGCAAGTTAGGAAGTGGTTGGAACCACCTGGATACCAAAATGAAATTTCAAGTCCTTCTTAGTGGCAGACCAAGACCTTCATATTTTCTTTAACTGACATGTCACCTGCACAGCGATTATGTGAGGAGTGAGTTTTCTCCCTGCTTGCTTCTAAAACAAAGTAGAATATGGTACAGTCCCTGGGCCTGTCCAAAGTGTGATTTCATTGACTGAGGGATTTTACTTCTCAGACCAATTCTGTGAAGACTTCTAGTCAAACCCTTTTATTAAAGTCATAGATGATAGCTCATGCTAGGTGAACTTTTGTCAGGGTAGCTGGACAGGTTATTTTATCCCCATTCGATGCCAAAAGCAGAACGGTCCATAAAAATGAATCAGGAAGTCCATGAGTATATATAAAAGTAGTACTGGCTTGTCCAACTGCTTTTGTTCCCAGGCCCACACTCTGCACCCCTCCATCCCCACTGTGGTCTTTCAAGCGCCAGGAAATAAAAGGACCTGAAATTCAAAAGCTAGCTCTTCTAGAGAACCATTCTCTTCAGGGCGGGAAGGAGGGATTCAGAAGAAAAACCTACATTACCAGTGCACGTGCCACAAAAAGCCTGAGGCTTCACTAGGGACAAAATTAACCTTGGGGCTTCAGCAACTCCTAAAAAGATAGCAAAGCAAAACTTTCTGAGCATCAGAAATTCACTTCAGTTTTTGCAACAGCCATTTCATGTTGGGTACAATTAAAAATATAACCCACAAGTTTAGTGGCTAGCACCAGAGAGAGCTTGACAATTAACTGGTTCACCTCCTATCCCTCCAAACTCCTTCTCTGGGTCTTCTCAGCTGCCTCAACTATTTGTTCACCTACTCTTGGGTGGGTTTGGGGGTCCTCCAGGGTTCAAGCCTCAACTCTCCTGGCTTCTCAACTCCCATAATTCTCCCCGGTTGATCCTGACCACAGCCAGGGCTCCAGCAACACCCAAGGGCTGACGTCTGCCACCTCTAGCTGGGGCCTGCCCAATATACTCTCCTGAGCCCTGGCCCTTGTGTCCAACTACAGACCCATGGCCTTTCCCACAAGCAATTCAAACTGAACTCACGATTTTCCTACCCAAACCATTTCCTCCTCCCACACCCTCAATTTCCAATAAATAAAAAGGCTTCACCTCCACAGTCACTCAAGCTTTACATCTGGAAATCCTTCTCAGCATCTCCCTCACCTTCCGAGTCCCCATTAAGCCTGGTCGTCTCTCTCCATCCTACTCCCTCTCCATTGACTGGGCCTCACTGTCCACTCCTAACATGCTCCCTGGCTTCTCGGTCGAGAATTCCTCAAATCTCTTCTCTCCAAAGTACTTCTAGAGTTGTCACTGAAAACGGTCAATCTGACATTAACCTCACTTTTGCTCAAGGGCCTACAACTGTACTCCATTTCCACAGATAACACAAGAACTGATAGGCAAGGACACCAAGTTCTAAAATGTAGCACATAAATGACCTCAGTCCTTCCTTCCAATGTCATCTAGCACTGTTACAGTTCTGAGAGTAACAAAGCTGAGTTCCCCAAGACCTGTGGAGACACCATGCTCTTTCAAGCTCCTCTGCTTTTCGGTGAAGTCATGTTTCATAGTGGTTACGAGTCGTGGCATTTTCAGTTAGACACACAGGAAATGAATCCCAGCTCTATCACTTACTAAATGTGTGACCTTGGGCGATTTACTTAATCTCTCTGAACCTCAGTATGCTTGGCTGTAAAAAGAAGGCAACAGGGCTTTTCATTAGGGCTATTAGGATTAAATTAGGTAAAATGTATAAAGTGCTTCGTAAAGAAGAGCTATTATCATCATCCTTTCCAAAAGCTGCTTGGAATCTCCTTCCTAACCCCCCAGCCTCCAATGTCCAGTTCAACTCTCACCTCTTCTGTGAAACATCCCCTTTCCTTCCCTGTGCCTTTAGCCCATGGTTAGACCCGACAGACTGTTAAGGCCTATTTCATCTTACTGAAGTGTTTCTGACACCTGATGTACCCACCTGGCTGTGAGCAATTCAAGGGCGGGGTCACCTCTTATCTTTGTTAAGTCCCTATTAACATAAACCCAAACATACAGTAAGCACTCAGGTAGTATCTATTGAACGGAAGAACACATGTTAATAAACCCTTGCTAACTGATACCTCTCCGAGTTCTATTTGGGAACTACCTTTGTACCTTCATAAGAAAACATGAAGTTAATGTCCAGGGAATTGGGAATCGTCCCTGGGGATCCAAGTCACAAGATGTTAGGCGTGCAGTGCATCAGCAGAGACTTAAGGCAAATGACAGCTGGTTAAAAAGGACCCAGAGTAGATGCATCAACTAGACACCTAAAAGCCGTGGGTGGCATCTTAAAAACTCTCCAGATGTTATGGGCATTCAGTTGCAAGGCTGTAGTACGGAAGGCCTTTGATCTCAAACACTGCAGGACTCTGTAATCACGACAAAATTCAGAAGCACAATTAACTGATTATAAAAAAAGGGGGTGGAGGGAGCTCTAGAAGAGTCACACTTTTTCCAGAACACATATGCCAGGCCTACATAACGGTAAGGATATTAAAAACCTCTCACTCAGCCTCTTGAAGTCTCAGAACGTGGCTTATTCCTATTTGCCACAGCCTACCTAGCATGGCTGTCACATTTAAAAATATACACAGAATGAATGTAGTTGTTAGGTATGTACAATGTATGGGTTCAAACAGAAAGACCTACAAAAGCCTTCTCTGCCCATGAAATAGTTTAGTATGAAAAATTATGTAAGAACAATAGTCTATAACCAGTTTGGTAACTTTAATCTCTTCCAATAATAAAGTGGAAAATAGCAGATATTTCACTGTGCTAACATTTTTGAGCATTTTGAAACTTCCCTGAAGTCATCTTAGCAATGCTGTATAGTGTTATGGGAACAGAACTGAGTGCAAAAAGTTTGGATTTTAGCTGCTCCTCAAACACAGACAGCCTGTATGGCCCTAAGTGGAATTATCTACTTTTTCTTCTTCAAAATATTTCTATTTTTAAAAGGAGAATACTCATTCTTCTTTAATCCCAATTATTTTATAAAGGTAAAATGGTAACTGGAGACTGCTTTAAACATCAGAACAGTTATAGCAGTGATATAATACTAATATTTGGGAATTAAAAAAATAAGTATATTATTATCTCCCATACAACATCAAAAGAAAAAAAACCAGGAATCGAGACAGTTACTGGGTACACTTTTAGGACAAACAGAAAAAAACAAAATGACTAAGTATACAATAATATATCCATGGAGATAGGGAACAAAAGGGCAATGGACTAAATAAATTCCAAAGTTCATAATCTTTATAATCACATATTTACTCATCTACTATTTCATTTACAAGGGAAAATATGGGCAAGCTCCTGTGACAAGATCATTTTCCTCTCCTCAATAGCCCCCCCCCTTATTCTAAAACAGCTCTTCTTAAATATAAGTGCTGTGGAATTAAAAAAAAAAAAACACAAAAACCTTATAAACACCTGAAAGACATATGAGAGTATGGATCTGCAAAGGTTCCTGCATTTATTACGAAATGAACAAACTTCCTAGGATTAGCAGTGTCAAACTAGATGTTGAAGCTAGCTCAGGAGGGCCTGGGCTTTTAGCTCCAGCCTTGATATGAATTGGCTGGGGAATCTTAACCAAACCAGTCAACCCGTCTGACTATTTCCTCATCTGTAAAATGAAAGAGTAGAACCAGACAAATGCTGTGGTCTTTTCAAACTCTCTTGTTCTAGGAAATCTGCAATGTTGTACAAATAAAACCAAAACTAAACCACAATCAAAACCTAACTTCACACTTCCCAAACCAAGTCTCTAATGACCAAATAGCATACTGGAATTTTAACTATAATATACCACAACAAAATACAAGCATCCATTCCTGGGGGTCCTGAGAAGGACCCTCACATCTTTTCATTTCTGGTCCACTGCAGGCTGTTCCTCCAGTGGGCACCTTCGGTTTTTTCTAATCTCGTTAGGTACGTCTATTGGAAAAAGGCTCTGATCTAGTAAGGCCCAGTCTTGGGAATCCAGATGCAAACCAAGTACTTTCTTTCCCAGGTCACACCAAGTCATGTGATTGCATCCACACGTGGAAAAAAGTCGATGTGCTATTTTCCAAATTGTCAGAGGATTCCAAACCAAACAAACAAATAAACCGAAACCCCTAAAGCCAACGGCAATTCCTCAACTAAAACGTCGCTATGACAGGAACATTCAACCATAATATAAAGAATCAACCAGCCTAACAGATTCTCTTCCACCATCAACAGTGCAACAGAGATCAGTTAACTTCTGTGTGGTGAATTCCTAGCCCTTAGTCACATGTGGGGGGGTGGGGGGGGGGGGGGGGGGGGGAGAGAGAGAGAGAGAGAAGGGAGGGAGAGAGAGAGAATGACTACCTAACAACAAAACGGTTCTCCTGTAAACTTGTGCACATCCGTCCAGGTCCAAGGGGGGGATACCCCACTGCAGCTATCCTCTCACAAATTCTCCAATAAAGGAATTTCCCCACAACACCTGACCCTCAGAGCTGCTTCTCTGTAGACCAGAAATGGCCTTTTCTACAAGAATTCAACTTTCACTAGGCAAATGAAGCCATACTCCTCGCAAGCATCCCTCACGCAGAACCACCTTAGGCCGTTCTTCTGGAGGATCCAACTGGAAATAGGACCTGGGAAACCACCACCTCCTCCAAAAGTGCACACCTCCTCTAAGCAGTCACCTTCCAAGGGCGATCTCTGGGAGCTGAGAAAAGGCACATGCTGCAGTCAAATCCAGCTTGCCAATCTGCAGCCACCAGTCCCACGATGGGCTCTCCCCTCCCTCTCCACCCACTGAGGGACAGCAGCACCTGCCAGGTGCCCTGCCCTTCTCACTTCCAAAGCAAAGGCGCCTCTTTCCTTTTGAATAATAAGCAAATGCAGAATCCTATAGGGGTGGCTTGTTGTTTTGACTGCTGCTGTGGCTCTTATTTTTGTTAATGTTAATTACAATTTCTGCTGTGCTCAAACCTGTAGCACTCATAAAACATGCTTCCACACGCGGGGGACAATTGGCGGTGCTCCCTGCTGGCTGGAGCCAGGCCTGAGAGGCTCTTTGGGGGATCGATTTTCCGGGCAGGACGGCCTGACTGTCCCCTAACACATATCTGTTCTATAAATACCCAGTACCCAACGTGGTGGTGGTGGTTGGGGGGGGGGGGGGGGGGGTTTGCTGAGGGATGTTTATCCGGTCAGGGAAAGGAGCTCTGGGAAGCAAGGACGGAAAAAAAGAGGGAAAAAAGAAGGAAAGCAGCAAGGAGGAAGTTCCGAGGAAGAGGAGCGCAGGGGTGGGCGGGCTCCGGAGGGGAAGTGAGGGGCCCACGCCACGAATCTTCCTTTGTGGCTGCAGCTTTGGGCTCGCCCAAGTTGCATAGGGTGGCGTCCAAGAGGGGCCACTAGCCAGGGGCGTGGAGACACTGGCACTTCGACCTCTCCGCTCCCGGCGTCAGAACCCCACCGTCCGGGTTATTTATGCCCCGAGCCCCTCCCGCACCCCTTCCCCCCGGCCTCCCGCGGGGCTGGGTCTCACCGTGTGGGCTGCGGCGGCAGCGTTGCTGGCCCGGAGAGGCGGCAGGCCGATCGGGGAGGGCGGGCCGGTCCCCACTCCGCTCCGGGGAGCCCCCGCACCGAGCCCCGGGGAAGCCTGAAGCTGACGAACGGCGCTGTCCCCTCCTCGGCCTGGGAGCCACGCGCGGGAGGAGACAAAAGAGGGTCAGGGGAGAGAAAGTCACCCAGACCCCGTCGCCCCGCCCCACCCCTCTGGGTAGCGAACCCCGCTCTCCCCGGGAGAGAGGCCGGACGGTAAAAACAGGCGTCCGGGGGAGTAAAAGGGCGCCCGGACCCCGGATCCCAGGCGCGCAGCCCCGGGCGGGGCTCCGGCAGCTGCAAAGTTAAGTCCGGCGCCGGCGCGCGAGTTCGCGACCCCGCGGCTGAGCCGGGCTGGGCGGCCCACGTCGCAAGCGGCCACAGGCCGAGAAGAGGATTGGACTGCCGACAAGGGCGCGATGGCCTCGCCAAACCCGGGCGGGGGTGGGGGGTGGGGAAGAGGCCCGGGACGGCCCCCGCCGGCCGGGCCGGAGGGCTCCGCTCGGCGGAGCCCGGGGGCCGGCGTGCAACAATGAGCGGAGCCGAGGCGAGGGCGCGCCGTCCGCTCGGGGGCCCCAGCCGCGGCGCAGACTTTGTTCGAGGTCCCGCAGGCAGCGGGCGCCCGCGCCACGAGGGCTGGACCCGGGCGGCGCGGGGGCCGGCGGGGGCGGGCGCCCGGGGCGGCGCGGCGGCCCGGCCCTCCTTACCGGTCGGGTAGGCGGCGGGAGCGGCGGCCGAAGGTTTCCTGGTTAACATGGCCGCTGGAGAAGAAAATGCATTTCAGGGCTGCTGTCTCCGCCGCCGCCGCCCCCGCCCGTCCTGCTGCTACTTCTCCCGACCGCCGCCGCCTCCCGGTCGCCCCTCTCGCGGGTCTCCGGCGCCTCCTCGCCGCCTCGCGTCAGCTACAGCCAGACACACACAGTCCGCTGCATCCCCGCGGCCCGGGCCCGCCGCCGCGAGTCCCCCGCTCTCCTCCTCGCCGCCGCCGCCGCCGTCCTCCTCTTCCTCGGGCGGCTGCAGCACCCCCCGGCCCGTGCACATGCCTCGCCCTCCCCTGCGCGCCGCTGGCCTCCCCGAGTCCCTCACATAGGGCGCGGGGGAGCGGGCTGCGCCGCCAGGACCGACTCGCTCGGGAGCCTCCTCCCGGGCTCGCGCGTGCGCGCCCCCGCGCACACTCGCACTGGCGCCCGCGCGCGGCGCGGCCCGGGAAGGCAGCTCCGCCCCCGCTCCCCTCCGCCGCGGGTGCAGGCCCCGCCCTCGGACTCCCCAACCCCCACCCCCCAGCCTAGCCACACGCGCTCGCGTACACCCCACCCCCACCCCGGCCACCCTCCGGAGTCCCTACCCCACCCAGTCATCTGCATAGCCACCCCTCCACTCCCCGGAAAAGTCGGCAGTCTCCGCTCGGCCTCCGCCTCCCCCTCCGGCCATCTGCACCGCTCCCCTCGGCTCCCCTACTAACGACCTTTTCCCCTCCCCGGCCTCCGGCCCCTGCAGCACCCCTCCTTTCTCCCTCCAGCGCAACCTACCACTGCTTCCCTCCACCGAAATCGCTGCAGAGACCCCTCCCCTTCCACGAGGGCCCCCAAACACATGCATTTTCAGCTTTCTGAACCCAATGGCTGCTCACAGACAATACTCTCCCCCGTCTCTGGTCCCAGGGGCTTAACCGGACCCTCTCCCCAGTCTATCATGTCAATAACTTAGTCGTGCGAGGGTCACCTCGGTAAGTCAGGCCCGAAAGAGGGCCGCAGCTTAGCTTGGTGAACCCCGAGCGTGGGCGAAGGAGGGGGCTGCCCTCCCACCTCCACCTCCACCATACACACCCTCCCCAATTTACTGACACCAAGTGACCGCTTTCCAGTCTCTAGGACAGGGGAGGCTGAGAGGCGCTTGTGGATGGCTGCTGAGGACGCAGTGGGCTGTGGGTTGCTAGGCAAAAATAAACATCGGAGACACCTCCCAGTGCCTTACAACTCAGAGCCTTTCTCCTGCGCGGCCGCTGGGAGAGACACACCTTCCTTTCAGCTCTCCGCGGTCCGGGAGAGACACCTTTAATTCTTCTCATTCCCAGAGACAAGTGTCTCTCCCCTTCCCTTCTGAGACACGTGGAGAACTTCCCTGCCCTCTCAACTTGCCATCTACAGCCTCTCTTTCCCTTGCAGACTGAAAAACTGCTTGTCCATCTCACACCTGCGTCCTGTCGTGTGTGGAACATCCTTTGTACAAAGGTCACAGGTTTTGTCACTTCAACAGTTAGGAAGGAGGAAAAGCCAGGCGATCACGGACTACGGGCCCCGAAAGCTATTCGCGGCACTTCTTTCCGGAGAAGTGCCCAGTTTCTGAAGTTCTGGGGGACCTGGGTCCCTTGTGCTCCGCCTCGCGTATCTGCCGGGCCTCTGGCTGGACCAAGTTTGCAGGCCTGAACTAGAGCAGACGCAGATCACCAGGGGGCCACCTCCTGCGGAGCCCCATCGCCCCTACTGTCTGCAAATTGTCATAGCAATCTCCCAGAGCCGGCACCCTCAGCGTTCTACAAATGAAACGGAGAGTCTCAAAGATAGACTGTGACCCTCTCAGTCTCCAGGGACCCTACAGAGGCATTAAAGGTAGTGTGCATTGGCAGAGGAGACAAGTAGCAAAGAGTAGAATTTTGCCTAGTGGTATGTCCCTCCAAAAAACCCCTTTCTTCTGGTGACTTCTAATCAAGTAGAACCACAGTGAAATGATCAATCCGATAATACGCCTCTAGAACAATAATAACCTGATCTGGCCCCAGCAAGAAATAGTCCCCTTGCCTGCCATCCCATTCAAATTCACTTGGGGAAACATCTAGTGTTCAGCACGAACTAAAAGAAAGAGGCTACTTAGTAGCAGAAGTGAAGCCAGAACCCATTCCCTGGCTCCCAGTCTAATTTCACTATGCTTTCTATTATATCACCCTGGATTGTTAAGAAACTCACAACTCTTTCCTTTTCAAAATAATTATTTTCATACCATATTCCTTTTTTTAAATGAGTACTCTGTATAACTGCTATTCAAATAAAAAATTTGAAGCCAAAAATTCAATTTTAATATAACCTGACACCCCTTTTCACTTAAATCATTCTTGCAATACTTCAGTGGAAACTAAATATGGCACTGCTTTTTAATGAATAAGGGAAATGCTAACTACTGGAAGTCATGGTTTGTAAAATCCAAGTTAGTAATATTAATCAACACATTAAACACGAGGAAAAGGAGCACTGGCTTTTTTTTTTTTAATAGAAGGACACAAAGAATCAATAACTTTAATCAAAGAAAGAAAAAGATACATGTTTGGGGAACTTTTCCTAGTATGGATTTATGACATGGCAAGTATAATTTCAGTTTTGTATTTTTTTGTTGTTTTGTCTCAAGGAAAATTTGCTATTGGTCTAATCTTTGGCTATTTTATTTATAAATGGCATGCCTTTCAAAATTATATTCTTAATTTAGCTCAAAATTAGCATTTACGATTTCTTGGGTTCCTCTCATATTGATGACTTCAGCCTGAATTAAGGTCAAATACTTGTACAAATGCACTCCTTGAGCTTTCAAGGAGAATGAACTGGGTAAATGCTAGGAGTTACTACCTTCAATCTTTATTAATTTAATGTATCATTATTAATTATACTGGATAGTTATCTCTTTATAAAACTCTTTCCCAAATATTATCATGTTTAGTCTTTACAACTCACGACCTGACCAGAGTTGTATTGTTGCTAATAGTAACCTGATCAGGGAGCTCCAGTCTGTTAGTGAGTGTCTGCTCTCTGATTCTTGCCTGTTGGAAAAACCCCATCTGTTTTGTATGTTTATAAAATCCAGACTCAAATAACAAATAGGCAGGCAGGATGTGGCCGGATTAGAGAGAAGGAAACTTTGGAGAACTCAGAATGGAGCCTTGTGGAAGAAGTCGAGTTTTCACCGGGAAAAGTAGTGATCATAGAGAAATTGGAAATGAACAAGAAAATTGCTGGTTTCAAAACACATTGACTCCTTTAATCCTTTTATCCCAGAAACATTTACAAAGAATTTAGTATGTGCAAGGCCTCCAGGATATGATGAGTCATCAGACGTGGTGGGCTAGGCTTCAGTCTGCAAATCTATTAGGACCTCATTCTTTTATCCAATTAAGCAATACACAGTAAGCAGTTAACATATTTTTGACACTGTTAGTACTGGGGCTACACAGTTAAGTAAACAATCTCTGGCTCTGGGCATCGTTATTAAGAAGCTCAGAGTCCAGGAGAGGAGACCAGACATTGAATGATGTGATGGGGCCAAAATTGAGGCCGGTGGGAGATCCAATGGGGGCGTGCAGAGGGAATGATGAGCTCTACCTGAGCGGTGACTGGCATCAAAGAGGCCATGCTTCGGTGAAGGTTTTCAAGATGCTTGGGAGTTTGCCAGTCAGACAAGCCAGGCCAGGATATTCTAGGGTACTGGATGAGAAGCCAAAGTTACATGTGGATTTTCAACTGCACAGGGCTGTTTGCCCCTAATCCTCTCATTGTTCAAGGGTAAACTGTATGTAATAAATAAATATATATATAAATATATATATTCAATATCGACCTCTATATATCACTCTATATAACCTATTATATATATAAAACCCGTTATACATTATGTATACATATATAAAATCCATTATACATATATATACATGTATATGAAATCAACGATCAAGTTCCTGCCATGTGTCAGGCATTGGCTCTCGGTATTCGGAACCAAGCAGATAAAGTCCTTGCTCCGTAGATCTTGTATTCTAGTGCAAGGAAATGACAAATAGTGAGCAATACGTATACTACATGTCAGGTGGCAATGAGCACTATATGGAAAATGAAGTGAGGTAAGAGAGCAGGGAGAAATGGGAGAGATGGGCGATAGTACTCTTTTACTTAGGGTCATCAATGAGGGCCTCCCTAATAAGGTAACGGCCTTTTAGCAGGTGGAAATCTCCAGGCGGAGGGCCTGGCAGATGCAAAGGCCCTGCAGTGGAAACATATTGGAAGGGCAGTAAGAGGGCAGGAAGTGGGCCAAAGGGAAAGAGATAGCTAGGATCTGGGTCACAGTAAGGAATTTGGATTTTACTTTGATTGACTTGGGAAACCAAGACTTCCGTGCTCGGAAAGATACCGAACTTAGAGTGGGAAGTTACTATTTCGTTATTTACTTACTTATTTTACAATCTTCAATGTGTATGAAGTTTCACACCTGTTCTAATTCACATCCTACTAGGCACCGTGGAAGGTAAAAACCAAACACACACTATTTTCAAGGAACTTTCAGTCTAGCTTGGGAGAAAACTCATATTCTAGGAAACATTTCAGCCGCACAGTGAAGAGCACGTGCTTTATATTTTCCTGTTTCTCCCCCAGACCCACGTTTCCACCCCACTCTCTGCCATAGGAGGCCGTACAGGAGGCATCCATGGGCTCCCTTGACCATGAGCTTCTAGTCGGGTTTAACCATCAGAAGTTCCTGGCAAGAGCCCCGAGGGCTTGAGGAGAATGAAGTCAGGCTGCTTATCTCCCTGGCTCGCCACAGGTTGGCTAAGACCTTTGACTAAAGCCCTCAGCTCATGTCAGGCAGCCCTTTCCTACAGCTAGAGCTACTCCCTTGGAGTTCTGGACACTGTTCAGTCCCCTCACCCCTTTAAGCCCAGAGGCGGTCAGGGTTTCTTGCTGTGGCTAGCTCCAGGGGCTTGATTTTCCCTTGCTGACTTCCCTTTGCCCTAGTCATACTCATGTACACAGTCCTTTAATTGAACTCTTTGTGCCACGTTTTTTTCTGCCAGTTCCTGACTGATACAGAGGGCAATATATATAAGTCCCATCTAGTATAGGTTATGGAATCTAAATGCCATATAACTCTAGGGGGCTGGGAGAAGCTGTGCTCGGAGGAATCAGAGAGTGGGATTCCTGGCAAAGGCAGAATTTGATCTGGGCCTCAGAAAATGAGCAGACTTCTCTTAAGCAGAAGAAAAACTCTCCAGGCCAAGGGCACCATGCGAGTGAAGGCAGAGAAGTGGGAATGAGCTCTGTAGAAGAGCAGCAGTCCCTGGAATCGAGAGGGGGGCTGGGGAGGACCAGGGAACGGCTTGGTGAGGAGTGGAATGCGGCGCATCTGGGTCATTGATTGCAACGAAAGCCAGAGAGAGGAGTTTCCACTTGGTGTGGATAGAAGCGAAGGCCACTAGAGATTTCTGAGCAGTGAGTTGACCTGAGGAAAGTGCTTAGCAAGGAATGTGATCAATTTGGCTGCCTGTGTGTTAAAAAGATGAGTAGGGAGGGAGTAGAGACAGAAAAGACCAGTTTGGAAATGGCTTCCAGAAGTAGCTGAGGGTGGTGGCACAGGGAAGCAGGGCAGATACTGATTATTTGGATGCTCTTTCTAGAGCCCAAGAGAGGGGCCTTTGAAGTAAGGAGAGGCCAGGAGTAATGGAAGCACCAGACGTTTTCCTTGCTACCTTTGGGTCTCAGAAGCATACAGAATTCTTATCAAGGCGTTTTGCAATAAAGCTTATTAAAATGATCAGCTAAAGTGAGACATAATTATGAGATAACAAGACAGGGAAACGGGGACTCCAGAAAGATTCCCCCATCACACCTCTTCCCAGTGGTCCATAGACAGAATTTATCAATCATGCAGGGAGGATGAGTTCTCATAAATTAGGAACAAACAGTGTGTTCCAGAGCCCAGTTGTATTGGCCAGCGTCTCATCTATCGTGAGGATTGATGCACTGAATTCTGACTGATGCTGGCTGTTTAAACTCAGACTAAGGGGTACATGTCATTCAAAGAAAATGCAAAAATTGGAAGACACCCCCATCTTCCCTTCATTATCTTGGAGGTATTATAAAGAGATGGAGAGGAGACACACCAACAGGATCTGGAATGATCCATGCGCCAGTTCGCAAGGCAACCTTGGGCATTAAGGTCCCCTACACCTGGCAGGTATGAGTCACTCCTGCATCTTTGGGCCCTCTGGCTCCAGGCCTCCCTAGGCCAAGTCTGGGGATACAACTCTTGGCCCTCCTTGGATAGAGGTCTGTTATAGGGCAAGTTCAGAAGAGTCTGGTTCAGAATAGTCCTGCTCATCAGAGAAACCCAAAGATGTAGAACTGACTCCAGTTCTGAGGGCTTCTAAGACCTCAGTTAGATGGAAAGAATGCAGCACAGGGTCTAAGGCTAGGGACCTTCCCGAAAAGTAACTGTGCCGTTGGTAACGCCCTAGCTGCCTGAGTACCCTCAAAATAATAGCTAATAGTTATATAAGACACTTTTATGACCAGGTAGTATTCCAAGAACTTTACCTGTGTGAACTAATATAATTTTCACACCAATCTGCATGGTAGGTACTATTATTAGTTCCATTTTAGAGATGAGGAAACTGAGGCACAAAATGGTTAACTAACTTGCCCAAGGTCACACAGCTAAGAAATGACAAGGCAAGTATTCTGCCTATAGACTCTGTGTGGTTCCTGCTTTCAGGGCCAAGTAGAGATTTGACCAGATCACCATCACCTTTGCCTCAATCTCATTAACACTTCATGTTACAAAATAAATTTTTCAGAGAAGTCTTTCATGTTTATATGGTCATGCAGCTGTGGTCATTCTCGGTAACCCACTACCCAAGGCAAATGTACTTCGCAGATGAGAACAGTGAGACGGGGAGAACAAAATGGTGCGCCCAGAGCCAGAGGTAGGGATGGAGGAGGCATTAGGATCAAAAGCCAGGTTTGTTGACTGCTAACAGTTTTTTCTATTTTTTTCCAAACCAAATGATTACAAAATTGCCTTAATTTCAGAGACAGAGGGATGGATATTCCCTGAAAGCACTCGCCACAAAATGGTCAAGTTCTGATGGCTTAGGACTTTGGCGACAAATTCCTATTTTGACATTCCCAAGAATGATTTGAGTCTGGTCTTTATTAGAAACCAGTTTAGGGCGCCTGGGTGGCTCAGTTGGTTAGGCGACTGCCTTCGGCTCAGGTCATGATCCCGGAGTCCCGGGATCAAGTCCCACATCGGGCTCCCTGCTCGGCGGGGAGTCTGCTTTTCCCTCTAACCCTACCCCCTCTTGCGCTCTCTCTCTCACTTTCTCTCTAATAAATAAAAAATTTAAAAAATCTTTAAAAAAAAAGAAACCAGTTTAAAGAATTCACTTTACCGGATTCAAAAAAGTCCAGACACGAGTTAGGTAATTTCGTGTTTATCCGCTTGTAGCAAATCAGCCCTTTGCCTCAAGCAGATGGAAAAGTCAAGGAGTGTAGGGTAGTAGAAGTGGGTGCCCTCCACCAATCTGGCCATTCCATCTAGACCACCCTAGATCCTTGGGGAATTGCTTTTCATTAAATTATACATTTATTCATAGTCACACTCTCATTCAGGTTAAACGAGTTGATAATGCGCTAACTCATTAAGATAGTATGAACAATCACTGGAAAAGGTAAGCCCCAAACTCACTTTTTTTGTTTTCAATTAGCTTGGCAAAAGTAAGAGAAATTGTTTTTGGTGATCGAATAATCTGAGTAATTGTTAAATAGCCCTTTGAACACTTTTATATTCCCAAATAGCTTTGACTGAAGAAGAGCTATGATGGCCAATACACTGTGCTTGTCAGTTATTTCTCATAAACTGGTATCGGACAAGCCCACTGTTTACACAGCAGTGTTCTCTCACGAAGGTTTTGAAATACAGAAAATTGCCTGTAAGCAAATGTGTAGCATTTAGCACACGTGCGGGTGAATGGCCTTTGATCGGCATCTCCAACTGGCACAAAAAATTAAAATGACCCAAGAAGTACTCTCCACTATTAGTGGACAGATAATATCAACATATAAAGAAGAGGTTAAGAAAGAGTGTGTCAGGGGCGCCTGGGTGGCTCAGTTGTTAAGCATCTGCCTTTGGCTCAGGTCATGATCTCGGGGTCCTGGGATCGAGCCCCGCATCAGGCTCCTGCTCAGCGGGAAGCCTGCTTCTCCCTCTCCCACTCCCCCTGCTTGTGTTCCCTCTCTCGCTGTCTCTCTCTGTATTAAATAAATAAAATCTTTAAAAAAAAAAAAAAGAAGGAGTGTGTCAATGGGTCGGTAAAAAGAGGATTGCTTTTTGGAGAAAGGGAAAAATATTTTTCTCAGGACAAGGAAGGGACCAAAAAAAAGTAAAGCAGCTGGGCAGGCTCTAGACAGCACGCTTTCGTCGAATGGCAGAAGAGAAATAGACCACAGCACAGGTACTGGGAAGAACGAAGAGGAAGAAAATGGGTGTGGGAGACAGCAAGAGTCAGAGAGGAGAAGCCGGAGAGACTATATAGAAATTTTTATTTATTTGGTTTTTGTTATTTTTAAAAGATTTTATTTATGTATTTGACAGAAAGAAAAAGAGAGAGAGAGCACAAGCAGAGGAAGAAGCAAGCAGAGGGAGAGGGAGAAGCTGCCCACCAAGCAGGGAGCCTGATGCGGGGCTCGATCCCAGGACCCTGGGACCATGACCTGAGCTGAAGGCAGACGCCTAAGTGGGCCACCCAGGTGCCCCAAGACTATATAGAAAGTTTTATAAGGAAGACGGGGACACGCTGAAATGTTTGAGGTGAGGCTAAGCATGAGGTAAAGGGGAGAAAACAAGACATGGAAGTAGGACCCGAATGCTCACATCCAACGATGTTCTCATGCTACACGCGGCTCACCTTACTAAGTGACCTGACTGCTTCTGTGTCTGTCTCTTCCCACTTGCAGCCCTGTGTGTTCTCTCTCTCGCGCTGGAGTTGTTCCATTCCAGATCATCTATTTTCCCGTCTCTCATGCCAGTGTTCTATTATCTTTTTCTCTCCGCCTAATCCACAGTGAGTGAGGAACCTGACAAACGTTTCATGCAATACATACTTCAGAGGAAAGAATTTCTCAGCTGCTTTGTCCTTGAACTACCTGTCAAGCTCTATGCTGTTTTGCCTACACCGTGTCCTTGAAGCTTCACCCAAAGCAATGAGGCTGGTGTGTTATTCTCTGATTTTAAAGAAGAGGAAATGGAGGGTGTGAATGGTTAAGTGACTTGTTAGAAATGGGCAGTCAATGGATTGGGATTCAGGGAAATCTGATGCCAAAGCACACTCTAACCAGCCCAGAACGACCTTCAGATTGCTCTGAGCCATGGAGAATGCCCGCATAGTTCCGTCCGACCGAACAGTGGCGCCTTCTGCTTCTATAGTGGTACTTCTGCCTTCCCCTCAATGGCTGGTGAGTGGAAAGGAAGAGGAATCCCCTCTACAGAAGTCCCGACATCAGCATGCTCAACCCAAGCAAAATCAAGTGTCTCTTCCTCTTTTGCTGGACTGTTTACATGGTGCTGTCCCAGCTCAGCCCTTATGTTGCCTTTCCTTATATGCGTACCTCTGATGAACAGAATTGCTTCCTCTAACTACTGAGCTATTAAGACAGCATCTGGGCGGGGGGGGGGGGGGGGGGGGGGGGTAGGAGAAACCAGATCCAGGGAATTTATGCAAAGAAATGATCTCTCAAGGATGCGAACCAGTACAGAATTACACGTTCTTGATGTGATTCAGCCAAGTACCATCATATTTGTAAAGGGGAATGTTGACTAATAATCTAACTTGGTAGAGAAAGATTATCCAACACCAAGAAATTACTGCCTATTTCAGATCTTTGAAACAAACACAAAAGTGTCTGTAACATGGTATTTGGTGAGATTTTCCTCCTTGAGAAATGAAAAATCAACATAATCTTTTGCTGAAAGCATTCCTTTATCTAAAGCTGTTGTGTGTTGTGAGCACAGCCAAATCTCATTAAATGACTAAATATCCATAACCCACAGCTGTTTAACAAGAATAAAACAATATGATGACCCTCTAAAAAGAATTTAATATTCTCTAACTTGATAAGGCAATGGAAAAGAGAAAGACACCTCTCCCCACCCGTTTTTAATAAAAGGAGTTTCACACGGGGCTAACTGGTAGCGAAAGTTGTCTAAAGTGACTGTTTGTGAAGAGTAAATCTGGGGGAACACTAATATCCTGAAATCTGACAAGGTCTTACAAAGTGCCAAAGAAATCACTGAGCAGACACATGGCTAGCTGGCACTTGCATCAGGGCACAGAGCAGACCGACAACTTCCTTATTTATGAGAAGGGACCCATTTTTCAACACCAGCTTCCCACCTCAGGCTTGCCCCTCCCAACCCTATGTCAGCAAATCTCTTTGAAGTTTGCAGAGAAGGATCGGAGGAATATTCCGGTGAGTGACCAAGTTATGCTGGTCTGTCAGCTGCCCCTCAAACCAAGCTCTTCCAGCCTCGTTCTTTCCTCCCTGGCTTTCCACACATCTTTCCCCTCATCCTTAAAAGTTTTCCTGAAAGGATTTGGGATTATCTATAAAATGGGAGTGTGGGTGAAGTTAACTAAAAGGGTCACTCTTCTCTCTAAATTCTAAGTCACTTTTTCTTTTCATCTCAAGCCATAGATGATTTTGTCTTAATCCCCTAACAAAAACCTGAGGACACTCTGATTTGTCACTCGTGGGACCACATGAAAAGTGATTTGAAGACGCTAGCCTCACTCTTGCTCTCCTGGGATTTGCATGAGGCAGAACTTACTGACACACTCACACCTCCAGATCCTCCTCCTTCCAGACTTCTGGAGCTCTGCCATTACTTTATGGTCTTGCTTCCTCAGCTTGCTGCCCCTCTTTGGGGGGCAAGAGGGAAAAAGTCACTGGTAAGAGTTTTAAGATATTACCCCACTCTGGGAATATCTGTTTCTCTCAAGTATTTTAGATAAATAAATAAATAAATAAATAAATAAATAAATAAATAAATACCTTCCCCTGCCCCCCAAATCTATTTGTATGAGTAGAAATGAAATCACTATAAATAAGGCAAGAGTCTCTTAGGAAAGTTCCCAGGAAGACAGAACTCTCCCCAGACCCCTGCTCAAATCACAGGACCTGATCAAGGGTCCAGCAGCCTGCCTAGACTATCCTAGCTTAGAGGCTATCACAGGAGCCGAACGAATAGAGGTCAAGCATCCCTCAAATCTATTCAATCATCCAGTATTCTTGCTTTTCAATGAAGATTTCTATATAGAATGATGGAGAAAAATGACTTACTAAGAGAAACTATGAAGACTAGCCTTAATCGTAATGGAAATCTCTCCTTCCACTTGTTCGTACCAGCCAGAGCTAGTTCTTTCCCATAAGCCTATATAATTTCTGGAGCCGAACACCCTTAAAAAAAAATTCCAGGAGAATCTCATAAAATGTCAACCTATTTTGGAAGCAGCAGAGCATGACTCTGCCTCATTCAACATCATACTTAGGCAACTTTATCATATGTAGACAACTTTAATTTGAGAAGATTTATGCACAAATAGTAACAAAAGCCAATAACTTTCATTTTTAAAAGTTCTGAAAAGGGCAAGGCTTATTGTACACGATTACGGTGTTTTCACACTTCTGTATTTGAATACTAGGACTTCATACTGAAACAGAAACTTCAGGTCATATTAAAAAAGTGGTTTCTCCTGTGTAGGAGAAATAATTGCTATAACTATGTTGGAATTTAGCGGCTTGATTTAGTCAATAATTAAAACTATTGGTATGTAAATGGCAATGCTAGAAGTTGCCCTGTGCTCTAAAGACCCAGGGCAGCTCACAGATACGCAGATACGTTTTGTTTGGCTTACACAGTGCTTTTTGAAAATGTGAACTAAATGCCAACATTTCAAAATCAGGAGATTTCATACAAACATCTCAATTTCTGGCTTTTCTGGCAATAAGGCGCAATCTGGCTGCATGGTGCTCCCAGTCCTGCAGGCAATGAAGGACCCCCCCCACCCCCCAATCTCTTTCAGAGGAAGCCCATATTGTTAATCACCGCAGTCCCCACCACTTCCTGTTATGGCTCCAGGCTGGCTCTCCCCTCTGACCTTACCTGCAACAGCGTTTGGATTTTTAACCCCTACTTGGAGTTTCGTATTTCCTGAAATTTCCCCCACTGCCCCTCGCCGCTGTTCCCAATTGATCCCTACATTGCTTCCTTGTTCACCTCTCACTTCCCGTTTCTTGGTGCTACTGCCCTGCCTGATGGAGGTCGACCGCAATTTGGGTATTCATGCTGAGGCCTTTCAAACTTGTGTTGTGCAAAAATACCTCTCTGGCACAGGAAGCATAGTGCTCCCTTGTGCTTGAGAATCAAACGAATTGAGATTTGGTACCAAAGAGTGTGGAGACTCTAGAAACCACTGCCTCTTTGAGACCTAACAGTTAAACCTGCAGTGTTTGCCCTTTGGTGACCTGTCTCACTGCTCCAGACAGCTCTATTTTGGGATGCTCTCTACTGCTTTAAGCACACAAGTGATATTCTGACTGCGAGTAGTTTACTTCCTCTGAAAGCAGCGTTGAGGTTCTCAGCTTCTTAAAGAAGTTCATCAGCATGTTTTCTATCAAGGGGCAATTCAGATAGGTCTCAGAACTACAGAAGCACTTAGCTGTAAGGAATACATTCAGGACACAGAAGAATCAGAAAGCAAACTGCTTACTCAATGTTGCTGCTTAGAGAGCTAATACATAAGTATCTGGAACTTAACGTGTCTAATTTTGCATGTCTGATTCCATCTCTCCAAACCCGTTTAGCCCAATGTGCTCCCCATCTCAGTAAATGGCAACTCCAGCCTCTCAGTTGCTTAGGCCAAAAAAACCTTAGAGTCATTTTTGGTTTCTCTCTTGCTCTTACACATCATATCCCATCCATCTACAGATCCTGTTGGTGATCCATCCCAAAATGTCCAGAACCCATCCACTTCTCGATACTGCCGCGACTATCAGTGTAACCAAAGGTCCTTACTTCTCACCTGAATTATGGAAATAGCCTCTTACCTGGTCTCCTTTGCCCCCTTTAGTCTATCCTCAACACAGTAGTCAGACTGATATCTTTAAAAGGTAAGTAAGATTGTGTCACTCCTGGGCACAAAACTCCCCAAGTTTTCCATTAGCCAGCATAAAAGCCAAATTCTTTAGAGTGGCCAAAAGCTCCTATATGACTCATATGCTCTCCCTTCATCTTTATGTCTCTTCACTCAGGTCGTGTTCCAGCCAGCCTTGTTCACTTTGCTCTAGCCACACTGCCCCTGTTGCTTGTCCCCAAACACACCACACATGCCCTACCTCGGAGCTTCTGTGTGTCTTGGGTCCTTGGCGTGGAATGTTCATCCCCTTGAAGAAAAGTCCTCATCTCCTGAGGTCTTTGCTAAATGTTGCCTTCTTGGTCAGGCCTTTCCTGACCACTCTAGTTAAAGAGTTCTTTGTCCCATTATATATCTTACTTCCCTGGTTTCCCTTAGTCACCCTCCACAACGTGTGCACTCCACAAGGTATAGTCTCTGAGGGCAGTGGACTCTTTTTTCCACTGCTATTTTTCAGGACCGAGAACAGTGCCTGAGACATAATAGTTCCTCAATAAGAATTTGATGTACGAGTTAGGTAAAAATGCCATCAATTTAAACTTTTCTATTTTCAGCATTAAAGTCTACAGAGAAGAATGCATGCTTCCAATCATGAGCATGTTTGCATTGTCTTTAAAAGGACAGAAGCCCAAATAAAAAGATTTACTCCTTAGATTTTCTGAACGTGACCAGCAATTCCTGGTTTTTCAAAGCTGAATTCCAACCATGTTGAACCTCTACTTCTAAATAAAGGAGAATTCACCCTTTCAAATGAAGTCATAATAGGGGTAAAGGATTCAGCTTGGATATTATGGTGACTCTGCTCACTCTTGGCAACCACACGGAGGAGTCTAGTGCATTTTAAACAAGGCCCTTTGGGGAGGCGTGTTCAGGCCGTTTGGTCTGTGGGGCATGTTTCTGGGTCTGAGCTCCGCTATTAAGTCATCATCACTGACTGCTACATTTGTTTGGCTAAATTAATTAAACAAGGAGGCCATTAGACTGAGGTGGCCCTAATGCCTTAGTAGCCTGTAAAAAGCCTTTGCTTTGCATACATAAGCAAACCAAATCCTTAGCCTGTAAATCCCTCAAGGTTAAGAAATCGAACCCTAAGAACAACTAACTAATCACAAAAGGCTATAGCTTTGACTATAGCCAATCAAGTAATTTCCTTGCTTTGCTTCCAAATCTTCTCTATAAAATTCTTTTCCCTAGCCCCTGTTGGTGGAGCACTCCCAGCCATTTCCAATTTGGCATTGCCTGATTCAAACTGATTTTTACTCAAATAAACTCTTACAATTGTTAATATGCCTCAGTGTATCTTTTAATAGTTCTAGCACCTTGATGTGGGTTAAGACATTACAGTGCTTAGGCTTGTATTATTTCAGTGCAGCATGCTTCTTCTAAACTTGAAAAACTATAACTGCAGGAAAAAAGACAAACACAAAATGCAACAGAAAAGTCTACTACTTTAGTAGAAACAATCACAAAACAAAACAAAATGGACACGATACTGACCGCCTTAAAGTTTTTGTCAACTGTTGATTTGTTAAGGTTAATTTAGACGTGGTTGTGATCCTTGTTCATTATATGTGCCATCAAATAATGCAGGATAACTAAATAAATGGAATGCGATCAATTATCCAATGTGATTATTAATTCTGGAGTTGGTATTCACCTATTTCAGGGAAGTGTTTAATGCAGACTTTTCTTCACAGCCCTGGGTAGATAATAATAGCTAATATTGACAAAGCTCTCCCATGGAACAGGCCCTGTTCCAGGGTTTTATATACATTAACTAACTACAGTGCTATGGGCGGGGTGGGGGGGGTGTCCAGGAAGAAGTTTCCCCTGACTGTCATAGAGTCCCCAGCTGGGTCAGAAACTTTACCTGACAAAGACAGACTAACAGGAGAGAAGCATCCATATTTTATTAATTTTTTACTCGTACATGGGAGCCCTCACAAGAGAATGAAGACCCAAAGAAGTGACCAGAGCTTTTATACCTTTTAGACAAAGAAACAATAAATTTGTAAAGAATTAAGACAAAGGGGTTTGGACTAGAGATCGTAGCTGAGGAAGAAGTAACTAGGAAGATAAGAGTAAGTTTAACAAGGTTTGTTTGTACAGATTTCTTGGCCCCAAATCCCCATCTCTGGTGATAACAGTATCTTTCTTTCTCTTGGTACAGGGAGGGCACCTTTTACATGGGAGTTTCACAAACTATGTCAAAGAAGGACAAGGAGGGAGAGGTCAGAGTGACCTTCCTACTTCTGCTATTCTTTAAAAAAAAAAAAATTCTTTCAGCTTAAGATATTTAATATGCCAAGGTGCCATATCTTGGGGTAGTATATTTTGGACCCCATCATTGTTTTTATCTGTATTTTACAGATGAAGAAACTAAGACAAGAAAGGGTAGGTAACTGGCCTGAGGTCACAAATCTAGTTAGTTGCAGTGCCTGATTTGGACCCAGGTAGCCTGGTTTTAGAGTCCAGTTTCTTAACCAGAGCTATTAAAAAAATGAGAATACAATAAAAAATATATTTGATTTTTATCCCCTATTTCTGGCAGAGCTTCTAAAATCCTTGGAATTTCCTGAGAGATAGGAGTGTCTTTTGTTATTCATAAGGAGAATCTTTGGAACACATGTGAGGTAGCCTAGGAGGGGGCTCCTGGAGAGCCTCAAAAAGGGGCTGATCACCAGAAACACTGTGTGATGAGAGGGTTGGAAGTTTCAGCCCCACCCACCAATATCTGGAGTGTGTGTGTGTGTGTGTGTTGTGTGTGTGTGTGTAGGGGGCGGCTGGAGATTAAGCTCAGCCTGTGGGATCTGACATGATCTCCAGGGACACGGTGTTAGAATTAAGTTAAATTTGTAGGACACCCAGGAGGTGTCTGCTGAGAATTGGACAATGACTTACTTGATGGTATCGGAAAACATGCCGGAAATACAAAAACAGTGCTCAAATAATGAAATTATTTATAAAGTCTTTTTCAAAGATCCTAAGAAAGTTCGGGGGTAGGTATACGATACAAATCTATCTCTTGCAGAATCAATAGCACTGCTTTGAATTTGACAATCTTTGAACACATAGATACAGTCAAGAATGGAAAGATCTAACCTCGAGCAGCACAAACTTGTGGAAATGCCTTTTAAATCTCACGGCAAACCCCGACTCTCTGATAGGAAACCCCAGAAGTGACTAAATAGCATGCAACATCAGAAAGGTGGCATAAGGGCATAGCAGGCTATTCTCTTCCAGAGACTTTTTCACTGAGGCCAGGGCCAGCATGCTCCTGACACCATTGGACCTATGGAGAGGGAAACCCGGTGGGGAGCGTCTCCCAAGTCGGCTACACCCATGGCAGCATATGACACCCCTCACAGGATGGCTCTCCTTCCCAGGCAGAAAACGCCAGGAGCTTGGAAGGAGCATAGCCTTGCCTCTTCATAAATTCTAGTCACTTCTATCAAACATGCTTTCAGAATTCCTATCAGCTTGCTTCTGTTGCACGGTTCTGAAGGCACAAGGAAGGCTCCTGACATTGTAAGTCGTAACTGTATTTCCTTTACCTTCTCAGCCAGCTTTGTGAACATGTTTTTTAGCTTTTCATTGTAAGACCTACAGAAAATTGAATTTCTTTAATTTTTTTAATTTAATAACTCAGCAAGAAGAAGAACGAAAAAGAAATAGTTAAATTTTAAGAGATTTTCGTATCTTTTCCAACAAAAACACATTGTGATCGACTGTGGAAAAACAACACCCCTTATTCTAATGCTTAAAACATAGTATATCGATACAGTTACAAATTTTTTTCCTAGACCGCTCATTCTAATTTTCCCCACAGCACAAAGGAAGGGCATTTTGATTATGGTAAGTACTCGTTAAATGCCTAACACTCCTGGAGAATCAGAGGACATAATCATCTTCCTAGAATGTCAAACTGGCCATGTTAGGCTCTATTTCAATTTCCATAGCTCCCTACTGCCCTAGGAGAAAGTCCACATTTCTTAGCATAGAATTTAGGGTAAGCGGGAGCGACATCATGGCACAGGGCACTGTGGACATCCTAAGTCCTTCATCTGGAGAGCCTTCTGCACACACTCCTTGCACCCCTCCTCAGGCCTCTCCCTGTTCAGCTCTCAGTTTGGGCCCCTCTGTCTTTCCTGACCCCCTCGCCCGCTAGTGAGACTGGCTTGAATGTCCTCCTATATATTTGTTTATTTATTTGTTTTGTTATATATATGTGCTGCTAGGCTACACTGTCATTGAAGATAGGGATTGTATCTTGTGTCCCTGGTGTCTAGCACAGTGCTGATACATAGTCTACGACTGATAAATGTTCATCTAATCAATGAATAAACAATATCATTTCTATTATCAAAAAGGTGACATAAGACTAGGCCATATACTTCTAGATTCCTGGTCAAATACCATCGATGGCACACTCTTTATGTGTATTTCCCTTTCACTGTGTTTTTTTTTTTTTAAGATTTTTTATTTATTTATCTGAGAGAGAGAATGGGAGACAGAGAGCATGAGAGGGGGAGGATCAGAGGGAGAAGCAGACTCCCCGCTGAGCAGGGAGTCCGATGCGGGACTCGATCCCGGGACTCCAGGATATTGACCTGAGCTGAAGGCAGTTGCTTAACCAACTGAGCCACCCAGGCGCCCCCCCTTTCAATGTGTTTTATATTCGTTCCACAAATATTGTTTGAATGTCTACTGTTTACCAGATACCGTTCTAGGTCTTTGAGATACGCATTGGTGAATAAAACAAAGATTCTGCCCGATTGGAACTTACATTCTAGCAAGAAGACTGACAATAAACATTACAAAGAAGTAATTATATGTGATGTTAGGTGATAATTATTATGGGGAGAAAAGTAGAGTAGGGTAAGGAGAATCAGAAAAATGGACAGGGTCTAGGTTTGTGATTTTCAATAGGGAATTAGGTGGGCCTCACCCAGAGGGTGACACTTGAGCAAGTGTTAGAAAGAGTAAGCAAGCATTCGCCCCATGGATGTCTTAGGGAAGAAGGTTCAGGCAGAGAACAAGTGATGCAAATTCTCAATCTGAGGTAAAAGTTTGCTTAGCTCACTCCAGGAAGAGCCCAGAGGCCAGAGTTGTTGGAGCAGAGTGAATGAAGGGGACAGGAGGGAGATGAAGGTGCGGAGAAGATGGCAGAGGTAGGCATGTTGGGGGAAGGGGTGTAGGACCTAAGTTCCACTCCAAGTGAAATGGTGGAGAGCCAGTGCAGGATTCCAGCAGGGGAGTGACATGATCTGGCTTACATTTTGAATATATGAGCCCTATTTGGGGAAGAAGCTCTATTTTAGTAAACTCGAAAATGGTCTTCATTGATCGTTTCTTCTTTCATGTTCCTTGAACATTTTCTTGGCAGTCAATTCTGTGCCAGAGGTAGAGTTTCATCCTATATGAATGAGTCTTATCCAGTCTTTCTCAGCCAAGTTATCTTGGCACACAGGAACATCGTGACCTGTGGCTAGGATTTCCCCAACATTCGTAGCCAAGTTGATTTTTAGGACACTGACTTGAGATGGAAAATAGAAAAAGTATAATTTTAATTTTGATTTTAACATATTATTTCAAAATAAGTAGTGGTAAGAGTCCTTATAATAAGGGGCACAAGATTCATGATGTGGTACAAGAATTTATAATTATAGTTACTATAATTATATAACTATAGCTATATAGCTATATATAACTATATAATTATATAACTATAGCTATAATTATCCTGCAAAATGTTACAAGATCATTGAATCAAAGTGCTATGTGGACCTTTGAAACACCGTCAGAGAAGTAATCAATTCTGCATTTCTGTCAGTTTCTACCATATCAAAAGAGAATGTGTACATTCATTTGAATTGGTCCTAGAAATCTTCTGACATCAGCCAATAGGCAAAGCCACATAAAGGTTGTTTCAAAAATAAACTAGAGAAAATATTTTACATAAGAAGACTATAAATGACTAATGAATCTGACCAAAAAAAAATGTTTAACTGCACCAGTAACCAAAGAAATGCAAAGCAATAATGAGGAACTTAAAATGAATTTCAAGGAGAAAAGGAAAAGGAAAAAGAGAATATTAGAATACTTGGGTGAGAATATAGGAATCAGTGAAGCATCCTCTTGAAGTGCTTGGGAGTGAGAATACAGACATTCTCACACTGCTGATGAACAGAAAGTGATACTGTGGATTTTAAATCTGGAAAAAAGATCACATTGTTTGGTTTTGTGCTTTTGCTCCTGGGAAAGTTTGTTGAGGAAGTGATGCAAAACAACAACAACAACAACAACAACAAAGCTTAACTGCAGCACTATTTTAGATAAAAATTATATACCTTCCAATAAAAAGAGGGTTAAATAAAATGTTTTAAAATCATACTAAGATATACCATATGACTAAATATTTTATGAAAAAATTAATGATATGGTATAATGATAAGTTTGATGCAAAATGAAACAAAGTTCAAACACATGGTCTCAGCATATACAAATATGTGATAGAACTAGAAACTGAATGGAAATACACTAAATTATTAACAGTGGTTATCTTTGAATGGTGATGTCACAGGGGTTTTTATTTTTCCTTATATTTTTGTACACAGAATTAATAATAAATAATTGGTGCAAACCACATTTACCAAACTACGAACTAAAATGGCTTTATAGAGATCCTTAAGGTGGTCTAAGACTTAAAAGTGCTGTTATTAAGGAATAGATACACAGGATAAATATTTCATGTAAAAATCAACAAGGAAGAGGAATATTCGTGCAAGAATCTGATCTCTCAATACCTACAAGTGTCCTTAGCAGGCAGTGTAGAGAAGTCATGGTAATTTGCAGCTCTTGATGAATCCATTCAAAATCTTCCATATGGGCATTAGAGACTGAAGAACATCATTGTTTTCCAGTTTGGTACTCACTCTTACAGCAATTTTTTTCAATGATATTCCACCTTAATGTCAGGCTTGATACAAATGAAGAAACAACACCCTCTCTTTTTTCTGAAGAAGCATTTGTAGCCTTTCAAAGACAAGCTGTTTAATTTTGTTACTAATAAAGATTTGTATTGATTCTTTTAAGAACACGTGCTTTTTTTTCCAATTAAGTCTTTGATCTAGAAACTTTGGAAAACCAGCATTTTACAGCTTCATTTCATTGTGAGGCAGTTGTGTTCAATGAGTTCAAAGTATCCCCAAGAGGTCTTCCTTCTCTTGGTAGTTCTCATTCCTCAATTTGCGTATTCTCTACACCTTGGTGGGCCAAATTGTCCCAAGTCTCCCTCAAAAGCAAGCTGAGTCCATGCGCATTCAAATAGCTGTTCAGAGAGTGTATTTTCCCTCCAGATTTAAAGCCTGGTGATTATCATGGTGCGGATTCTGAACAGTCTCCAGAAACAAAGCCGCATTAACACTTGCAGGACTTTATATGTTCAGTTCTCTGGAAAGGCAATTTCCGGGAAGCACTCACCTCGTTCACCCAGGTGAGTAATTTCTGCCTGCGAAGATTGTTTCTCATCCTGTTTCATCCTTTGGTGCTTTTATGTATTTTCTTGAAAACCTTCCTCTCCCAGCAGCTGGAACACTTGATGCAAATTTGCTATTCTGTTGCCCTGTCTTCAGTTTGGTTGGGCGGGACATTAGATTTTCTTAGCAATCATTCAAGCCATGAAGACCATGGGAGGAACCCAAAGCCAACTCCGGCGAGACACTGCTTTTCAGAGCACTCCCGCATCAAGAAGAGACATAACGCTATCCTCAACAGTGGTCGGGCAGGAAAGGCAGGAGCACTATTTTTCTGTTAAATCCTGTACTTAGCCTGGAAATCACTTACCTTTCTAGATTTCTTTTAAGAGAGTCAGTCCCTAATGAACTTAGCAGAATATGAGCCAGTGTCTCCACGAGGGAGTTGGGAAGCAGATCCTCCGTGAAGCCTCAGATGAGCGCAGCCCAAGCTCACACCCACAGGGACTGCAGCTGCTTAGTGACATGCTTGCATTCTAAACTGCCTTTTAGAATTGCAAGGTCTAGACTCAAGGAGGCTACTTCATGTCACTGTGGCCACCTTGACCTCCCATGGAGAACAACTATTCCAGAAAAATTTACTTCTCCATTTAGCCACAGGGAAGATGCAGAGGAGACTGGAGCTTTAAACCTCAAAACTCAGGACTGGAGGAGCCAGCCTCCGTAGTGCTGGTAAATTTCATCGGGCGTATTTCCCGTTGGGTGCCCTGTGCTAGGAAAGCATCTACTGTCTGGATAATCTTGCTGCCCTCTCTTTGGGTTCTCTCCTCTACTTTTGTCCATGTTTTATGTGGTGAGGAATCAAGAGATGCAGTGTAATTGAGTTATTCAGCCTACCGAAATGAATGGGTTTGATTTTTAGTTACAGATGTTCTGCTTGTGTTTACCTGATGTTCCCTCCAGCTAATCTGGAGATACGGTCATTTTCATATTGTTTATATATAAGTGCCACACACACTTGAGAGATCTTAATACCAAGAACGAATTTTTTTTTAACCTTTATTTGGCAGTTTTTTAGAAATCTGACAGAACTGCATAAGGAAACATAATGGTGTGTCTGAGATAAAGAAGATGTGTAGGGCCTTGAGCCAAGTTGTGAGATAGGCCAAGGGTTTCTTCTAAGGATCGACAACCCGCTTTTCCCTTGCTAGCCTCTTCTTCTGAGTACCTGTGATGAATCATTACCCCAAATAAACTGGACTAGCTAATTCATGGAAAGTTCTGGGAGTTAAATAAGCTATTCATATCCACTCCTTTTTTTTTTTTATAGATAAGGAAACTGAGGCTTAAAGTAAAATGCCCAGCTTAGAGATAAACAGCTTGTTAGTGCAAATACAGGACTTGAAAACAGGTTTTTTTGGCCTAAAACTCAGTACTTTCCCATATGCCAATGATGCCTAAACTAACACTGATTTTATTTTTGTCCATAAAATGATCTGTACTTAAGAAATAATTGGCTTTTGTATTTTTCTAAAATTGAAGATGGTTGTGATCACCACTGATAACATCTGCAAGGAGGGTCTAAGAACCTGTCAGGGTCACTGTGAAGGTAGAATGCTAAGCATCCAGCGTGGTGCCTGGGCAGTGTAAGCTCACAGCATATGCTTACCTGTGTGAGCTGGTACCTGGTGGTCACCCACCAGGATTCCAGAACAGAATTTCACTACACCATTATGTAGCTATAAGCCTAAGCAAAACCTAAAGGCCTTTTTCTAAAAGTGTGAAGGCCTTTGTCAATGAACATACAATTTCTATTTTAATATCAGCAATAGTTTACTAATCTCTTCTCTGTTACTAATTTCCCAGCTGGCTTTCCCTGTACCTTCAGCAATCTGCAATTCCAGGCTGTGAGCCCAAAAAGCGTATCTTTCCTTTTCTATTAACTTGGAATACCCTAGGCTTTTCTGAGAAAGGTAAAGGCATGGAATTAACTGACATTAAGACTAAGGTCTTAATGATCAATATGCCATCTTTCCTTGGGTGTTATTTTCCTTTGAAAAGAAGGAGAACCAAGGAAAGGAAATATTTAACCCAAAAGATTGAATAGGTCATGGTGGAATTTCCAATAACGTACATGAATAGCACTCTTGTAGGTTGGGGGAAAGAAGACTATTTTCGGCCAGGAGTGGGTGTCCCTCAAATTATCCCAAGTGGGGCTCATTTCTTTGCTTTATGTACAGATGATCCTTTTAATCATAATTTGAGTGCCTTCAGGGAATGAGATTAGAACCTCACTTTTTCCTCCTCTGCTAGAATTGTTGAACCAGAGTCAACAAACCCAAACTATGAAAGCATCACAATGGGAAGCGCAGGCTTTGGGGGTCAGACAAAGCTAGAATCAGATACTCAGACACATGCTAGCTATGTGTCCTTGGGCACACCACAAACTGACCCTCAGTTTTTTCCTCTGAAAAAAGGATTAAATATGTCAGTCCAGGGAGAGCATGAGCCCTCACCCTTGGTGCTTTATACGTAACTGCTACTCCATCTGTGTTTAAAGTGCGCTCAGCACAAATACCTTTCTTTCTCCTCTCCAGACAAAAGCTGTGATTTCTTGGAGTTGTTTCTTGAAACCAGGGAAATTTCTAGGAATTGGCAGCAGTTAGGAACATGGGGATGATTTAGAATCTCCCTAAGAAGTCAGAGAACGCAATTCCACAGTAGAGATATTCTTCTGCAGCCTCAAAAGCTTATTTCCTAGTCAAGACTCCACAAGTTAAAAAAGAGAAAGATTAATTAGATCCAAATCCCTACTCTCCTCTTCCAAGATCTAAATTAAAAGTTGTCACAAGATACCTGTGTGCTGCACAAACTGCCAACATTTGAAATTTACAGCCCCCTTGACTTTGTGTTTCAGGAAATTTGATTTTGAAATCTAATTTTGGGATAACAAATAGTCCTGCACAGAGCCCCAAATGTCTCCGGTTCCCAGGGAGCTGTGATTTCAGAGCTTCTCGACGAAAATCTGAATATACAATCTTTTATTTCTTTTTTTTTTGATAAATCACTTAATGTATGCGTTCTATGAGAATATTAGGATCTTAGGCAGAACCATCATTTAATTCTCCAATAAGGCAAAATTTACTGTAAGTATTCCATAAGGTCTCAGTGATTTTTATGATGGCCAAAATAGATCTATAAAACATGTATGCACATGGACACACTTTTATTTTAAACTGGTCTGAAACAAAACTGTCCTCCTTATCTGAACTCTTCACAGAGCCCACACTCACAGTCTAATGTCAGCAACTACCTGAATGATCATTTCATCAACAACTGGATGCCTGGCCTTGTGCTCTGCTCCGAAGATAGCATCCAACACAATTTGGGGCACCATTCTACCCTTAAAGCATGCTTTTATATTGTTTCTCCTTTCTCTTGCTTTTCATTCAAGAATGTGATCTTACTATCACATCTCAACGTCATCTGTCCTTACTTCCTGATTAAAAAACAAAAATCTAGGTTGAACAGAATGTGACTACCTATGGCTCAAAATGAGTCAAAAATCTATGTATCTTTTGGGACACCTGGGTAGCTCACATGGTTAAGCATCTGCGTTCGGCTCAGGTTACGATCCCAGAGTCCTGGGGTCGAGCCCGACATCGGGCTCCCTGCTCTGTGGGGAGCCTGCTTCTCCCTCTCCCTTTGCCTGCCGCTCCCCCTGCTTGTGCTCGCTCTCTCTGACAAATAAATAAATAAATAAAATCTTTTAAAAAAATCTATATATCTTTCCCAGCAGAACTCCTGACATTCCGATGCTTCAAAAGTTTGGGATTTATTGACAGAACTTGTATTCAGTCTTCTCAGGACTCCTTATAGAACTTACACTTGGTGTGTGAATCCGAAGTGTGTTCTGCTCTCATACACTCATTTCAAAGCAGCTCTCTTACCTCTGCCAGAAGATCCCACCTTCCCAAGGGAGGACTCTGTCATGTCTTAAAGTGTTCTGGAGCCCCTCACCGCATCTGACAATGAATCCAATGATTAATAGGTCATCAATAAATATTAGATGAATTAAAACAAACACTTGATATTTGGAGATATTGTCAAATAGCTTGCTCTGGTCAATTAACTAAGAGAGTCTGTTTAAACAAAACTGTTTTTTAAAAACTGTATTGCTATGGAAAATTTAGAGAGACAATGTATGATCAGACCCATGTACCCATCACCTGCTTCAATAATTATAAGCTCAGGAACACACCTGCTTCATACAAGTAGTTGAGTTTTTCTTTTGTAATTAATAGATTGCTTTTGAGCAGTTTTAGGGTTACAGACAAATTAAGTGGGAAG
Organism: Mirounga leonina; assembly: GCF_011800145.1. Taxonomy (NCBI): domain Eukaryota; kingdom Metazoa; phylum Chordata; class Mammalia; order Carnivora; family Phocidae; genus Mirounga; species Mirounga leonina. Next base: position 13,043,478 of record NW_023270314.1, read on the forward strand.
TAAAGAGTCCCCATATATTTCCTCCTCTCCAGTTTCCCCTATTATTAATTTCTTGCATTAATGTGGTATGTTTGTAACAATTGATGAGCCATTATTAATACATTATTATTAACTAAAGTCCATAATTCACTTAAACGTTCCCTTTTTGTGTCTACCTCCTATGGTTTTAACAAATATATAATGATGTGTATCTGTCATTACCATGTTATACAGAATAGTTTTACCAAATAGTTTCTAACGTTAGGAAAAGAGCTATCACTAACACTTAATTACCTCAGGGTAAATTATATTTACACTATTAGAGGTATTTTCTTTAGATTCAATTTATATTTTATGCCTATTGTGATGATTTCCCGTATATTGTGTCATATAATTCAGAACAACCTCCTCCAGTAAACATTTTTATCCCCATTTTCTAGATGAAGACATAGCAGCTCTGAAAGGTTAAATAACTTTCCAAAGGTCAAATAGCTAGTAAGGGGGGAGAACAAGGATCCCAACTGAGATGAAGTGGGATTAATTCACACTGCAAAATTTATGACTTGGCAAATGGCAGAAATGCTAAAATTAGTCCTTTCCACCATTTGTGGAGCAATTAGGGATGTAATTGAAAGCAGATCCAGATGGTAGAGGGCTTCCCAGGAACAAGGTTTGTTAGACTCTGGTAGAGGAGCGAGGATCTGGCAGTGGCCCCGGGGGAATGCTTGGTGCCCGACCACCTCCCGTGGGTGTGTGTTGTGTGTGGGAATGAAAAACTGCAAGAGACATGTTGGGTCCAGGGAGAGAGCCAGGTTTCAGTCAGGCTGTGGAGCGGAAGGTAAGAAGTGTGTTTGCCATGGTATAGAGGTTCCATATGGTACAGAGGAAAAATTACTGAGGGAACAAGGAGCAGTGAGGTTGGGCAGGGCCGAGGAAGCAGGAAGTTTTGTGTGGTGAGCATGGAAGCCAGACAGGCTTCCATCGAACTAGTAATGGAGGGAAGATTTCCAGGCATGATGGGTTTAATGGACCACAAGGTTTTAGATGATCCCCCTTGTAAGCCCTCGGTAAGTGTTGGGGTTGGCAATTCCCACTCTGTGTCTGAAAGTCTGTGGTCAACAACCTGCTCTCCAGTTGCTCAGAACCATGCTGCCTGAGAGGGAATCTGATGCCCAGCAGCCTGGGCCAAGGCATGCAGGATGGTTCTGTCACGTCCTAGTAGGTGGTGGCCTGATGCTGAGCAGGGCCTCGGTTGATGCACAAGTAGGATATTTCTTGGAATATTGGGCTGTGGGCTTGTTTTTCACAGGGGGTGATTATGGGAGAAGAACATAAGGTTTATGAGCCGGGCTATGACAGTGAAAATAGCTTTGAGAAGCATTCTGCCCTGTCCAGATAGAGTGTAGGACCAGTTCTATGAAAAATTGTCATAGAGGAAGTACACTCTTGAGTTTCCAAACTACTCCCTTTCTTCCATTTGGTGATCCTGTCTACTCTCTCCCATGACTCCACCGTCCATGCTGCCATGGCCCACAACTAGAGTTTCTCCCCTGGGCATATTTTCATGCACAATTTTTATCTCTCTATACTCCATAGGAATGTGCCAGTTCTATGTCTAATCCTATATTAATAGGCCTTGTTATTCTAATAATCATGGAATATGCATCTTATAAATTTCTAACTTCTCATCCTATGATTAAATGCCCCCCTAACACCTCCACCAAGTGGTCATGTCACCTATGCTTAAACAGATTCGGACACAGAAAACTCACTACCTTAAAATGTAGCCTTGCTTTGGATAGGTTTGAATGATAGAAACTTCTTACTGAAGTAAAATCCTTATATACCCCTCAGAGTATAATTCCTCTTCCAAAGGCCATTCCTTCAAATATGTCCCTCTAGGTTTATCTTACTAACGTAGCTGCCAAATCCTTTGTGCCGTAGACATTGAATGCCAATGGAGCAGATTTATTATTTCTTATCTTTCCCAGATAAGAAATCTGCCTCAACTTTTTAAAAAAAGTTTTTAAATAACTTTTAAAAAAGTTTTAAAAAGTTAAAAGTTTTTTAATAACTTTTTAAAAAAGTTATATTATATACTAACTCCATGCCAGACTCTGGCTAATTGTGAAGGTTAATTTAATTTGATTAATCCTCCTAACAATTCCAGGAGGGAAGTATTGTTTTCTCTCTGCAAACGAATAAACAATGGCCTAGAGAAAGACATTATTGACCTTAAGGTCATGCTGTGTTTTAGGGGCAGAGCCAGAACTGAGGCCCAGGTCCTCTGATGCCAAGGCCCCTTCTCTTGCCGCCACAGGACTGAGAGTGACCCTCACCAGACAATGACCCATTTGGCAGAGCAATCAAATGTTAACAAGTCCAGACAGAATTGCAAGTGTGGAGGCTGAGGAAGAAATTGGAAGCTTTTTTTTTTTTTTTTAACATTTCTAAAAAGCACATGTATAGGTAGATTCTAATCTTTGTTACTCTCAAGTCCAAGGCTAGTATGATGGTGGGATCGTGAGTTATGTTAAGACACTAGCTGCTATGGGAGTAAATGCTAAAATCTCAGTGGCCCAACACAAAAGTGTCTTACACAAAGTCGAATGCAGGTGTTCCTCTTTGGCACGTGGCCCTCCATGTGGCTGTTACGGGTTGAAAAGATTCATATGTTGAAGTCCTAACCCTCCTACCTCAGAACATGACCTTATTTGGAAATAGGGCTGTTGCAGATGTAATTAGCTGAGATGACTAGGGTGGGCCTCCTATCCGATAGGATTGGTGTCTTTATAAAATGGGACACAGGCACACATATAAGTAGAATGTCATGTGAACATGGAGACAGCCATCTACAAACCAAGAGACAGTCATAGAACAGATCCTTCCCTCATAGCCCTCAAAAGGTACTAACCCTGCTGAAACCTTGATCAGAGGCTTTGAACTTCCAGAACTGTGAGAGGATACATTTCTGTTGTTTAAGCCACCCAGTTTGTGGCACCTTTTTGCAGCAACCACAGCAAACCAGTACATGGTCCCCTAGGGCCATTTTTCTATCTTGTGGTTCTGCCATCCTCTAGAGCCTCAGCTGTTGTTTACTGGGGCCATGGTGTTGTCCAGTGGAAGAAGGAGGAGAACACATGGAGGGCCACATAGGAATTCCATGGGTCAGGCATGAAAGAGACATACATGTCTTCTGCCTACATTTCATTGGCAAGAAGTCAGTCACATGGCCAAGAGAGGCTGGGGAATGTAGGCTAGCTGAGTGTCTATGAGCTGGAATTAATAGGCATCAATAAGCACATAGCAGTCCTTGCCACAGATAACTTGGAATAGAAAGATCCTGCCACAGATAACTTAGAATAGAAAGATCCTGCCACAGATAACTTGGAATAGAAAGGTCCTGGAAGAAAAAGACCGCTTCTAAGAGGCTGGACAGGAATCATCTATAACCCATTCACTCCCTCATGCATTACATCTATAAACCACATATTCACTGAGTACCTACTATCTTCCAGCATTGAATTTGGTACTAGGGATAAAGCTGGAAACAAAAGACATTCCCTGCCTCCCAAGAACTTGCACTGTGATAACCTATGAAAGATAAGTGCAGATTGCCTGGAGGAGTTTTTAAAATGTAGTTCTAATCTACTATGGGTGGTCAGAGGTGTCTTAGAGCATGACACATTTAAATAAAAATAAGAATAAGCTATGGTCGCAGTCCCTTCTCTGCAATTCCAAAATCCAATAACCTCTGAAAACCAAGGATTTTTTTTGGAAGTTATTTGGTAATAAAACCTGACCTGATCTTGACACATTTAGTGGAAAAGTCTGATCTGAATGGACATGAGGTTACTTGTACTCTTTATCTATTGTACTTGGTGTGAATATTTATAGATCTTGCTGAGGAAATGTTGATGTTTGATTGCATGGATAGATCAAGGAATAGTATCAAGGAGTAGCTCAAAGAAAAGTATTGCTAGGATGCTGGACAGGGTTTCCAGGGAATTGAAACAAAGGGGTGTATTTTAATGAGAACAAAAGATGCCACAAACTGTCTTCAGAATATATTCCAGTCATCCAGTTTTACGAACACCTTTAATAGTCATCCTTCTAGTGGTTCTAATAATTGAATAGTTTCTAAATCTCTGACATCAAAGAGGAATTGTCAGTGGTTCTTCCAATACCTGCAGTGGTATGAAGAGGTGGTGAACAAAACGGGGAGCAGCGCTAAGAGTAGTACTTTTAGCAACCATCAGACTGGACCTGTAAGCCACCTTCACACATTGAGAATGAACTTAGGGTTTAGGACTTCTACTGGCTGGGAACGTGGAGACAAAGGTAATTAGTGGGGCCACTGTGATATAAAATTGTCTTCTCCTCAATAACTATGGCATGGGGGAAATAATCACAACATTAATGCTTCCAGAGATGTTTTGCTTTTCATAGGTAATACCTGGAACCCACAATAAAAGGAAACATTAGTCCCAGCCACTCATTTACAAGACTTACACACACAAATGAGCAATGAGGAGGTCAGTTTTCTTCAAATCAAGAAATCTGGGAAATGATTGATCTAAAGCGGGGTCATCCAACAGAGCTCTCTTGTGATAATGGAAATCTACTATAATCTGTGCTCTCCATAATGGTAGCCATAAGCCCCATGTGGTTATGGAGCACTTGAAATGAGGGTAGTGTGGAGGAGCTGAATTTTTTTAAAGTTTATGTAACTTTAAAATCAAATGGTCACGTGTGGCTAGTGTCTATAATACTGGAAAGTCTGGTGTAAAGAGCTACTTTTTTTTCAAATAAATAGTACACTGTGATTGAAACACAGGGCTAGGAATCCTTTTTCCTTGTAAATGAAACATACATAGACTATGGTACATTTTTGAAAGCACATTAACACTAGGTTTTCTGGGGCACCTGAGTGGCTCAGTCGTTAAGCTTCTGCCTTCAGCTCGGGTCATGATCCCAGGGTCCTGGGATGGAGCCCCACATTGGGCTCCTGCTCGGCGGGAAGCCTGCTTCTCCCTCTCCCTCTCCCTCTCCCCCTGCTTGTGTTCCCTCTCTCACTGTGTCTCTCTCTGTCAAATAAATAAATAAAACCTTAAAAAAAAACCACTAAGTTTTCTTTCTATAACTTTATTTCCCCTAGGAAAATGTTCTAACATGGAGTCTATTAAGGACCCAAGGAAAGACTCTCTTTGTCTAAATTCTCTGCTCTCAATTACTTATCCCTACACGTTTTCTCCCTTCTCTTCTCAGTCAAGCAGAAAGAGAGTAAAAAATTATAGAGTATGTTGCAATGTTGATACCTGGAACACCTCTTGTTTGATATTTCTTTGGCTAAAGTGTAGTCATTCCACTCCTCTTGGTGGGATGCATTTATTTCAGGCTTTTACCTTTAACCCCTTAGAGGGGTGTTCTCTTTAAGGGCAGGGACACATTTAATTTCTCCCTGTGTGTCAGAATGTCTGGCACTTAGTATGCATTTGATAAATGTATGTTGGATCGAACAGCTCATCACAATCATACACTGCTTAAGTTTACTTGGTAAATACTAAGTAATACACTTCTCCAGCTACTTTGAAAACTCCACCAGATGCAACTTAACTTAAGTCAGAGAGTAAGGTCAAGTTTACGGAGACATAGCTTAAAATTTTATATTGAATGGAGTAAAGTGAAGCTAATAAATAGAGGTATATGGTTTCTCTGTGGGTATCAAAGGATGAAGTGGGATCTCCCACTTTACAGATATTTAAGGGTACTATCAATGACAATCGCTTTCAACTGTTTTACACTTTAACTTAGAAAGAGGGAGAGAAAAAAGAGAGTCTCAGAGTCTTTTCTAGCTCTGAGTTCTTAGGTGTGAAGATTTAATACATTTGGCCTTGAATGTCTCCTAAGACGTTTCCCCAACAAAAGAAAAAAAAACAACAACAATGTCTCAAATATTCTATTTGAATTCTGACATGTATACAAATCTGTATATCGAATCTGACATGTATACAAAACATAGTCCTATAACCGGTTCCAGTAAGCTTGGTAAAGAAGCCATGGTTCCCTGACCTTCTGGGTGTTCTAAGAAGCACCTTGCAGGAAATAGGTCCCTTACACAAATGCAACACATATTCTATTGGCAGTCAGGCAGATCAGCCAACAGAATCCTCCATTAAGTGGAAGGCATAGGACCGACTGGAGTTCTAGCTATAACACTATTTAAGCAATGGAGGCAGTTTTCTATGTAACCATCTATCATAAACATAATTTTTTCCACCAATCAAAAATAATTTGAATACCCTTTAACTACAGAATCAACCCTCTGGGGGCATATTTAGATAGTAATATTTAGAGTACTTGCCACTGGAGTGTAGATGCCTTATTAGGATCCTTCTAATGTAGCTAAGCACCCTTGGAGTATGGAATTTTGATTGGGGCACTTCAGATCTTATTTAACTGCCTCTAAAAAAATCTATATATACAATATGGACATAGAGCTGTTGCCTATAAATTACAGGCAACATAAGAGAGTGGTTGAGGGAATAAATCAACAACTTTCAAAGATCTGACTTAAAGATTTGGAAAATTGTATTCTTTTATCCTACCTGACTCTCATTTTAGGGTCATCTTCACCACTGTTCTCTCGCATCTGCCTTCACCCCGGATCATTCCTGAAGAGCAATAGTCATGAAAGCAAGAGCAGAGCCTCTGAAATCAGGCTGCCTGGGTTCAGAGCCTGGCTCTGCCACTTTGTCACCGTCTATCTTCTCTGTGCCTTTATTTCCTCACAGGAAAATGAGGACAATAACATGCCTATGCTATCAGGTTGCTCTGAGGATAGGAAGTATCTAAAATAAAAGCCTGGCACTGAGCCTCACACTTATCAAGTCTCCAATGGACATGGAAAGAAAAGCAAATGGGTGCCTACAGTGATGAAATTGTCTTAGGCAGAGTATATAGGACAAAACCCACAGTTCCTGGGCTCAAGGAGCTCAAGACCCAGTGGGAGAGACAGACAAGGAGACAAGTAACAATGTGGTTGATCAGTGATCCATTCTATGCAAAATGTATGCAAAATATAGTTCCTGGAGTAGACTGCCAGAGGAATTATCAAACATACATGATGATACAACAAAGGCCACTGACATTTCCAATATCTAATCGGGAGATTTAAGATACCTTATCAAGAATGGTGATCTACACAGTAAATTCAGCATAGAAAATATTTTAAAGCAACTGATATATTGGAAAACAGTGTTTTATTTTAAATGTTCCACGTTGAAAATTTGTCTCTGTTGGATGCTGAAAACATTTTCCAGGGCCAGTTTCCAGTTAGAAATGAGACTAATGTAAACAGTCCAACAATTAACTACATACAGTTGGCCTTTCTAAACTACAATACAGTTACTGAACCCAAATCTACAACTACAAAACATATTGCCAGCCACAAAAACAAGGCTGAATCATGGTAGAAAACATAATGGATTCCAGAAAGAGCATAAAGTTTCATCTTCTTTGGATTCCTTTGCTTATTCCTTATTTTAATAGGCCATCTACCTTATCACAGCAAAGCTCCGTGTTGCCATTTTCCTTGCGAACCACAGATATGAACCGAAATTTCATTGTATAAGTATGAATCATTTCACAAGAAAAGACAAAATGGCCAAGTTAATAAATCCTTGACAAGAGCCAGAGTTTGTTTTTGAATAGGAATGACAGATTGGGGATTATTAACCTTCTGATCTGCAGATGCCTTAAATGTCTGTGAATAGTCAAGCCCATGATAGTTTGGGGACTTTTTTTATATTTTGTCATGGCAAGATAAATTATACATATCCTTCATATTTGTGGAATGAGATGGATTATGCCAAACATTCAGGGTAAATGTAGAAGAATATTTTCCTTACATACCTTCTTTTACTGAAAGTGTGGAAAATCAAAAGTAGTAACAAAAAGTCAGCCAAGCATTCACCATCTTGTTTTCCTAAATCTTGATTTTAATATAACGAGGGTTAGTTTTGTTTCACTTTGTTTTGCAAAATACAACGGTAGGTTTAAAACCTGGAGAAAAAGGATTAATTTTGAAAGCATCAGAAATGTCTATTTTTTTGTCTTACAAGATTCTTCACAGTCTACTAGTTCAAATATATATATGCTTTTCTTTAATTGAATCTTTAAGATTATTACCAGAATGCTGATGTGTCCCACAGAAAGACTTTTTTATACTGTTGGGAGCTGGGATGGGATTTATAAGTGGGATGAAGGAAATTGAAGAGATGCTGAGATAAAGAGCTTAGTAGAAGTCATGATCAAAACCCAATCTCTTTTTCATTTGAAAAGGTTGTAGAATCCAAAAGTGTTACTGTGTTCACAAAGGTGAGTAATTCTAGTTCAAATCATTTAATGGCAGAAAACATAATTGATTTTTGTTTTTAAAAGCTTAATTAGGTATATTAATATGGTCCATTAATATCTAGATTTTATACCTGCCAAGGCATCAACCTGTCTTGTCTACATTTGTTCTCATCAACTGTTTCCTTTTCACAGAGCGTCACAAATGGAGAATAAAATTATAGTGCTATTCCTTTGAAGAGTTAGATCTTGTGTGTTTCTCCCACTTATTTTACCTGTGAAGGTAGCTTGAGAGAGGAATTAAGAGAACATTGTCAAAAAGATCAAATACAGAAATGAGTTTGTAATTTTCAGTCTCACTTAGTTTTATATTCAACATTATGTTAAACCTTTGGGAAAGAAATTCTTCATCAATTCCTTTGAAAAGAAATACACAGACCACGACTTTTTCTGAATCACCCTCCATTTGGCCTCAAACTAACAATACAGTATATGTTAACTAAGTTGAATTTAAATAAAAAATTTTTAAAAAGTTTCCCCAAGAGGATCTTCTTATAAATAATGTGCATACACTGCAACAGGCATGCATGGTAGCCAATCAAACTTGTCTACTACAAGGATACACACATTTGTTTTATGTTCTAAATTAAATTTTAAAATAAGCTTGAGTACCCAAATGCCAGATAAATAGGAAGTTCAGTCTCTCACTCTTGTTCCCTTCCAATATCTAAGAACCCAAAGGGGCATACACAGTCTAAGGGAGGGATCCAGTCTGACTTTTACATGCGAGCAGAGCTCAGCCTTTTATTGCCATCATTCTCACCAACACATGGTGTTACTAAAAAAAGGTGTCTCATAAAATCTAAAGGCCAAGAAGAAGTATTTCTGGCCCAGGTCCCTGTGGGTAGATTGGAGTAGGGAGTCATGCCTTTGAAGAAGCTGGTTCTACCATTTTGGATTTTTGAATGAGGCTAAATCTCTTCTTCAGAGTGAAGCAGGGAGTCCCGTCACTTGAGCTCCCAGGTTCACGGTTTTAACTAGTCTCTAGGACACCAACTGTCCTAGGAATGTTGTGTCACAAGACACCCAGTAGCCCAACATTTGAGGACCCCCGCCAGCATCCATTTTATCTTCCCAGGGATTTGAACACCAAGAGTGAGGCTGGGAAGCTTCTCATTTTCAGGCCCTCATCCACAATAAGCTTTTATTGCCTCTGAGAGTCCCAGACACTCACAGTGGTGAAGGTCTCCTTCCTTCTCCTTGACATTAGGTCTTGATTACTTCCAGAGGTCTACATTCTCCACTGTCTTTCTGGGGATGAAGCCATTTGCACCCAGGAGCAAAAAACAACAAAACAAACAAAAATTAAGAGCACAAGTTAAATTTTCAGAGGAGATATTGCACCACATTTAGGTTCAATGATATATGATCATGCCTTCCCAGCAACAGCCTGTAAGTCCATCTTCCCTGCTATAGATGTATTAGGTTACATGGACTGCAAAATACCACAGACTGGGTGGCTTAAACAGAAATTTATTTTCTCACGGTTCTGGAAGCTAGAAGTCCAAGATCAAGGTGTCAGCATGGTTTGGGGTCTGTTGAGAGCTGTATTCCTGGCTTATGGATGGCCACCTCTGGTTGTGTCCTCACATGGCAAAGAGAGATAGGAAGATCTCTGGTGTCTCTACTAATTGGGGCACTAATCCCATCCTTCCAGGCTCCACCCTCAGAATCTCATCTAACCCTAATTATCTCCCAAAGGCCCCATCTTCAGATACCATTACACTGAGGGTTAGGGCTTCAGCATAAAAATTTGGGGAGGCCTCAAACATTTAGTCTGTAATAGTAGATAGGCCTCATTGTCTTTTTTTTTTTTTCCTCTTGGCTTAATTTTAGAAAATGCCCCTTGTTTAAGATTTATTTTATTCCTCAGATGCATCATTTCAACCATAATGAAACTGACCACCAACAAAATTTGTTTCATATTAGATCATTAATATTTTGGAAACTTAAGAAGAAAGCAATCCATACTTCCATCCAAATCAATTCAACTTAAGCTTCCATTTAGTCCAACTTATTGCTTCTTGTCTCACATGGCTTTTTAGAGAAAAATCAGCAAATATTCCAACATGGGAAAATATGTAAATACCCACACATACACACACTGTGTATCTTAGTGTGGTTAGAAACAGAATATACAGAAAAAAATATAAAAAATTCTGAGTTTATCAGCCATTTCTATAATCAAACAAGTCTGAACATTTTTATATCTAAAAATTCTTAGGTTTCCTTCATCATGACTAAAGGCACCAGCAACTTCATTTACATGTAATTACGATTTTAAAAACTTTTACAGCAACATGACCATCTCTAATGTGTCAAAAGAAAAGATTCATAACTGATTACAACAGAAAATATTAACATTAAATTAATATTAGTATTAAATCACTACTACACAAAGGCTGACAGGAGATGACTAGAAGCAACATAATTCAACTTTTATCATCTGCATTTATGCAGTTCCTTAACAACTGAAATAATAATGCAATGAGGCTTTTAGATAACTTAGACTAAAAATCACTTCCTTAGGCCCGCTTTTTTAAAAACACACAACCATCAGAATTTATTCTTTTTATAAATGGGCAAGAAAAATCAGCATGACATCAAATAGAAAATATCTTGATCACTTTAGAATCCAGCAAAAAAGTTGGAAGGAAAATAACTGCATTTTTTTTTTTTGGCTAGGTACCCTTCTAGAAGCTTTTGCAGACCTTATGCCTTTTTAGTCTCAGAGCCGCTCTGTAAGTGAGGAAATGCCCGATTGTAGCATTACAAGGGGTATCACTCTGGGTGAAGGGCCAGGAGATCTGAACTGTCAACCTATTTCATGTACCCCTGAGTGTGTGTAGGTAGGTGTGTCATTCGTTTTCTGTAAAGGAAGAAATGGTCCATGCAGGTTTTTCCAAGGTGAGCTGGAGATACTCTCCTATAATCATTTCAAGGGCTCCAAAGAGCTTAAGTATTACAATTTGTAAAACAAGTATTATGGCTTAATCCTAGTGTAGGAGAGGTGGTACTAAATAGTGGAAGGAGCTTACCACGTGTCATCCCAGATGTGTCAGGGACTCTAGTCTTGGAACTGTGGAAAACTTTGTGAGATTTTAAATACTTCAAAACGTTCTTGTGTTCCACTTTTTGTGTCCTAGTTTCAGGAACTGCAAGGCAGAGGGAGCTGAGGGGACATGTTTTTACGTCCAGACTTGGGGAAAGAGGGACACCAAGGGTAGCACGTGGGGCAATAGCTACTATAAGAGAGGAAGGAGACAGGAAATGACATGGAATGAATGCTTTCTGCACACCAGACTCCATACCGGGCATCTTGTCTACATGGTCCTGTGTAAAGAGTAGAGCAAATCTGTGAGGCGTATGTACTACTATTCTCATTTTACAGATGAAAAAATTGAGACTTGACACCAAAGTTCACATACCCAGCAAAATTGGGGTTTGATCTTGCCTTTGTCTGATTGAGGAGCCCAAGGTTCTTCTCTATACTGTATGTACAAATATCCTCTAGTGCTCCTACTTCATCTCAGAGACTTTTACTAGCATAAAACCACTCAATTTATATTGCAGGTTTTGCTTACAACATTCTCTTATATCGAACAGTTTCTTCTGCTTTGAAAGACAGTATACCAATTTAAACTTGAAAATCTAAGCCATTATTATATATCAAATGCTGCTTGAAGTTCTACAAATGTCCATGGAACTGGCTGCAGAAACCACAGATTCATGATTTTTCCTCATAGATATTTATACTTTGGTGACTGTCATTGAAAAATATATACAGACTTGATAAGTTTGGGTTTGATTGTACTTTCCCTAATTTTTTAAAAGTCTTTATTTAAATTCCAGTTAGTTAACATACAGTGTAATATTTGTTTCAGGTGTACAATATAGTGATTCAACACTTTCATACATCACCTGCTGCTCATCACAAGCACCCTCCTTCATCCCCACCACCTATTTCACCCATCCCCCCACCCACCTCCCCTGTTAACCATCAGTCTGTTCTCGATAGTTAAGAGTCTGTTTCTTGGTTTGCCTCTCTTTTTTTCCCCTTTGCTCATTTGTTTTGTTTCTTAAATTCCACATATGAGTGAAATCATATGGTATTTGTCTTTCTCTGAGTGGCTTATTTCGCTTAGCATCATACTCTCTGGCTCCACCCACGTTGCTGCAATGGCAAGCTTTCATTTTTCTAATTGGCTGAGTAGCATTCCATTGTATGTGTATATATATATATACACACACACATATACCACATCTTCTTATCCACTCATCAGTCAATGGACACTGGGCCTGTTTCAATAATTTGGCTATTGCACCTTCCCTAATTTTAAGAAGGGTTTCCCTTCTAGTTGTTATCAAGTTATACATGTCATGACCAGAATCTAGATACTCTCAATGGTCTTATGTGAAATTTCAAATGCAGCCTTGACATACTGCTATGTTTTATGAGGAAAGATAAACACTGAGTTGTGTTTCTCAACCTAGAACTTTGGGTGCCTCTCCACATTTTTAGGCCTTACGGCTGTTCCCTCCTGGGCCTGTCTCCTTGCCTTAAGATGAATGGTGTCCTGTCTCCTTCTGAGATTCTCCACTCAGCATTCTCTGCTAGATTGGCACGGCCCTCAGTTCTTTCTTTCACCAGGAAATCAACACAGGTCATTGGAATGTCCCTTTGGCCACGGCATTTTACCATGCCTGTGAGTGGAGGTCATAGCTATCATCCTAGAATCCGTGCTTCCTGGTTGGGTAGTGGCTGCGGGGGGGGTGGGGGGGGCGATTAATGGTCATGTGTTCTCATTTAATTCTTTTTCACCACTGGATCATCACGGGACAACAAAGCATCATGACAAAAAGGCTAAGTGATGAGAGAAGTAATTCCATTCTGGCTCTGACCAGAGAGGCAATAGAGCACTGTGGACAGAGGACACCTTCGGCTGTTCACTCCCACCCCACCTCACTCCACAGGGAGGTAGAGGCGACGCCCGTGTCTTTTCTCGCCAACCAGCTGTGCATGTCATCAGGCAAGTCACTTAATCTTCATGACTCAATTTGTCATCATCATGAAGCAATAATAATCCCTGCTCAGTCTTCCTCAATTTGTTATAAGATTGAAATGAGATCAGGTATGTGAAAGTGCACTGTAAAGCACAGAGCACTCTCCCAAACTCCCAGCTGTTGTGATGTTACTGGTTCCAACCTTCAACAGTCTTTATTGTCTTTCTTACTCATTTGGCACCTCATCAGATACTGCCATAATTAGGGTGACCAACTCATCCCAGCTGGCCAGGAACTTTCCCGATTTTAACAATAAAACTCACCTTTGGAGTCCCTCAGTCCCCAACAAATCAGCAATGATTAAGTTACTTGATAAGAAGAAGGCTGACTAGGACTAACATCTCCTTTCATGATCCCCTCCACAGGAAAGAGGCCAGCAAGGTGTTTCCATGAGTCTGGGCTGTGTTCCCCTAAACCCTCCTAAAGCAAAAAGGTTTTCTGAGAAGGGGTAAGCTGTGTGATCGCCAATGAGAAGAGGATGGAAAAGAACTATAACTGATGTTTAGTCATATATTAATAAGGAAACTGAGCACTGGTGGGTATTCAGGGGACCACTCTTAGAGCCAGGCCCAACTCACTTTTCCACGCCCAGCAGCAGTCCTACTGTTCTATTTTTGTGGGAGAGTGGAAATCTATCTGAGTCCAGAACCTGCTTCCAGGTTGCTGTGCTCTCCCCACCCCCTCCTATCTCTTCGCACTCACAGCCAAGGATCTGCCCAGCTCTCAGGCACTTTCACAATCATGTGAAATTGTCAGTTCTGCTGAGGTGATGTTAAGATGGTCACCTTTTTTTTTTTTTTTTTTTTTTTAAACCAGAGCCAGTAAAGCAGTTATCTCAACCTGAACTTCAGGCTCCCAACCACCCTTGGGCTCGCCGACTCCATTCCTCAATTCTGACCCCCCACTTCCACCCAGCTCAGGAGAATGAAAAGAGGTGGGGTGGCCAGGCTCCTCTCTCCCTGCAGCGGTGACCTCCCACGCTGCTGTAGATATGGCCTAATCAAAGGCCTGTTGTTTCCTTTTGGCTCTGGAACTCACCAGTTGCACGTGTCTGTAGCATGATCATGGACTCTTAAAAAAAAAAAAAAAAAAAAAGAAGAGAAAAGAAAAGAAGAGAAAGAAAAGAGAAGAAAAAAGAAAAGAAAAGAGCCAGTCCCCTCTCTCTAGGAGAGCGGTTTCTGGAAAGAGAAGAGATGAAATGTTTCCAGCATGGGAGAAGTAGCATAAACACCTCTCTCTGAATTTCACAGAAGAAAAAAATACAACTTTAAGTGATCAGAGGAGACTCCAGTAGCCCCAAAGCTATTAATGACTGTCAGGAAAACCAAGAACTGGCCAAACGAGCTAGGCTGCTTTCCTGTGAATCATCAGAATTAGCTCAGGCCTCTGCTTGGGCTGGGCCCACGTGCCCCAGGTCCTCTCACCTGTGGGAAAGAGACTCTCAAAATGGAGAGCTGCCTCATCACCGGTCATGGGCTCCCTGGTCTTCACTGGGGCTGGAAACAAGAGTCACGCCACCTGTCTTTATGCGTATGGTTTTTAACTTTTGTTATCCCTCTAGAAATGCAACAATGTGTTTTATACTGCAGTTTTTGAAAGGCTGATTATCTTGATAATGAGATGAATTTTAGGATGAGGGGCTTGAGAGGAGGCAGAGGGGGGAGGGTCTAGCGTCTCTGAAAGGAATGACATTGTGGATGTTTTCAATGATGCCAAGTTTTTTCACTGGGAAAGGATCAGGGCTGTGCTGACAAATGTTTAATAGGCACTCTGGGGAAGCAAAAACAAAAACAAAACCTGATTTGCAGTGTTCGCCAATTTCCGTGGCCAATGACCCCGCCATGACCAATGTAGCCGGCTTGAGCACACTGCCGGAAGGGATCCTGGTTTGCCTTTGCCAAGGTCAGTCTTATCTGATGCATGTCATAAAAATTTATTTATTTACTTATTTATTTCTAATCTAGGTGTTACTTGAAAATAATAAATGTTTATTAAAAATTAAACTTCATAAAAAAATTAAACTATGGGACGCCTGGGTGGCTCAGTCGGTTAAGCGTCTACCTTCGGTTCAGGTCATGATCCCAGGCTCCTGGGATCGAGCCCCACATTGGGCTCCCTGCTCAGTGGGGAGCCTGCTTCTCCCTCTCCCTCTGTCTGCCACTCCCCCTGCTTGTGCTCTCTCTCTCTGACAAATAAATAAAACCTTAAAAAAAATGTTTTTTAAAAAAATTAAACTTCATCAAAATGATTTCAGTTAGAATACACTACCAAAAATGTCACTTGCCTTTCTTACCTTCCCTTTGGCAATCTGGTCTCTGTTTCGTACCTCAGTACCCTGCCATGCTTATTTTCTATTTGAAGTCTGTTTCTTGTTCTGATCTGGCTCCTATCCACGTTCTCTGTGCTGAGAACTAATTTGTAGCTGGAAGATTTTTCCTGTTTTTACCTTTCACCTTTGCTTTTTTTAAACAGTTATCTAAAACTTGTCATGTCACTCAGCAATTCCTCTCTCTCCTCAACACTTAGAACCTCGATTGGCTTCCTGTGGCCCTGGGGATAAAGTTCAAATTCCAGCACCTTTGTGATATGGCTTGGACCCCAGCCTCTGGCTCCCCAATGCCCCCTCATGAAGTTCGCACTCCAACCCACCCAAAATTCTTCCAGTGCCCTAAATATGCTGAGCCGCTTTCCGTCTGCACACCTTCCCACCTGTGGCTTCCTCCGAGAATCTCTCCTCACCAAGCTGTAATGTCAGATTTGCCCTGGCATTTAATCTCTGCAACTGCAACATTCTTTGCCGATCTGCAACGTGGTGGTGACAGGAATTACCGCCACTGAGCTGTCTCATTCCATTTAAACTGTGACCCATTTGGCATAGTGACAGTTATCCTAGTTGGTATTCTGGAAACTCACAAAATGCCCAGCTCTAGATTAGGTGCTCAATAAATTCTTGTTGAATACATGATAATTGAGGTGATGCCATTTTTGATTCCTATTTTAATTCTAAAGTGTCAAAATCCCTTAGTCCTTAATCATTAATTGGAAATAGTGCCCATCAATTTGCAAAGGAGATTGGTTCAATAAAATAAATATAGCCTTCGAGTAGAATTAAAATATTAAAGTAGAGGGCGCCTGGGTGGCTCAGTTGGTTAAGCGACTGCCTCCGGCTCAGGTCATGATCCTGGAGTCCCTGAATCGAGTCCCGCATGGGGCTCCCTGCTCGGCAGGGAGCCTGCTTCTCCCTCTGACCCTCCCCCCTCTCATGCTCTCTCTCTCTCATTCTCTCTCTCAAATAAATAAATAAAATCTTAAAAAAATATATTAAAGTAGAATTCCAAAAGGTGAAAAATCCAGATGCAAGAAAAAATGGGAGCAGCATTATCTATGTTATAGAAATAAATAAAAGAGCACACACGCATACATACACATGCAAGTTTTTGGAAGCGTGCGTAAATAGACTTACTTTCTGTTTTATATTTTTCTGTTTGATTTTGGTTCTAACCCATATTTACTGTTTTTATGTACAAAAAGTTATATGAGAGAAAACACTTAAGCAGGGATTGCGAGGCCATAGAATTATGAGCCATTTTTTTTCTTCTTTATATTTGTCTCTAATTAGTAAACTTTTTTTTTTTTTTTTTTTACTGAAACTTAAAGGTAAGAGATATCCCCTACACTGGAAGATTGGTCAACATTGCATATGAACCCACCTCCTGCTAAGAGGGTTATCTTTCTGATTTACAGCTTCAGCGAGACCTGTTTCCTGGCGATGGTTGTCAGGTTTGCGCGCCTCCTTCGCTCTGGCTCTCCATCGCTGTGGCTGTAAAGGCCTCCGGGGCAGGAGAGATGCTGACGGGATTTATGAGAACAAAGACACTTCCTCCAAAGACTTGAAGATCTGTCCAATTGATAATGAAAAGAGCTTCTATAACATTAGACCTATATGCAGCAAAGCCGTTCATTAATGTGCTAATTTGGGCTTGTTCTGGTATTTTCCTTTTCTCATTAAAGGAGGCTTTTTGGGCTCCTGTGCCTCAGGTATTTTTACTGGGGTGTCTGCCCCGCGCAAAGGCCGACGGCGGCGACAGCACGTGCCGCCCGCGTGCCCGCCGAGGCTTCGGGGACTCCCGTGTGACGCGCGGTGACCGTGGGGGGGGGGGAGGGCTTTCCGGCCCGGGGCCCCCTTTTTCTCAGACGGGGCCCTGGCACCGGTAACAACCGACGCAGAGGGAGGCACAGAGGGTGCAGGGCAGGAACCGCAGCGGACCCGGTGAAGAGAAGGAGCGGGAACCAGCACCCTCCCTGGGCCCGAGACGTGGGGGCAGGGGGGCGCACCCCTGCATCCGCATCCTCTCTCCTTTCTCCTTCCCCTCCCCAGGCCTGGGCGGGGGGGCAGCTGTTACAAGACCGGTAGGGTGGGGAAGTGGGAGGTGTTGGGCACAACACCGTGAGATAGAAGAAAGCTTAAAGAGAAGGGGGTGTGGGGCATTCTAACACTGGAGGTGGGGGCGCCTGCAGATCTGCGAGATCTGTTTTGAGCTGTCCAGGACCTTTACCGTCTGAAGACAGCTATCATCGAGGAAATCTTTGAGCCCATGGAGATTTGGGGTTCTGTGGGGTCCAAACTCTCTCAAAGTTGGGCTATTGGTTTCTGTTCTGTGGGTCCCTTGATTTGAATACTCTAGAAGCCAAGGTGCAGTCTGGAAGCTGGCTTTTTAGGCCCGGCCCTTGGCTTAAGGGGAAGGTGGTTGAATGGAAGTTCCTGTCTGGAGCATCGGAGGCCTCGCCTCTTGGTACCTGAGCTGCAGACATAACGCAGGAGGAAGGAACCCTTAGAATGAAACTCCAGGACTCCAGTTGGGCCCTTTGAAGTTATCTGAGGTTCCTGATTGAGTCAACTCCAGTTTAAGATTTGTAGTGTTCTAAGTGTCAGCTGGACTCTTTCAAAGATCATCTGCCCCACCTGTGTCAAAAGCCATCTCTGCAATTTTCTTTACAACTAATCTCAGGTTTATAAATTGGCATTTAATCCTGGATGTGTGACCTTCATGCATTATGGGGCCTCTTTCTGCCTTTGTTTCTTCATCTGTAAAAGGAAGACAGACCGGAGGAAGAATAGGTCTCTATCTCAGTAGGATGCTTTTGACTGCAAGGAACAGAAAAACTATTCCAACTGGCTTGAATAATAAGGACAAGTAATAAGGACAAATAGCCTATCACATGTTGGATAGGCTTCAGAATTAGCTGATCCAGTGATTCAATGATTTTATCAAGGATTCAGGTACTTCTGTCTCTCTGTTCTACAAGCAGTATCATTTCTGGTGGAGTCCTTTAGGGTTTTAGGTCATTTAGCCTGTAGTGTTTAGGGCCACCTCCTTTATTCCCACCAGGTAGAAGAAAGAAACTGATTTCCTCTTTCTTCAATGTGTAAAAGAAATTTTTCAGAAGCTTCTAGAAAATCTTTCCTCACGTCTTATTAACCAGAATTGGGTCACATGCCATTTCTGAACTAATTCATGGGGAGAGGGATGATATTGACTTTAGACCCATTAAATTCTCTGTCAGAACTCAGCTTCTCCTGAGATTCATGGGGGAGGGTAATACCCTGAATGAATCTGGGATTCTTTTATGAAGAAAGAAGTGGAAGTGGATGCTGGGTTGTTGTCCCAGCGCCTGAACACATCCTCTCAGATCAAAGAATCCATTCTGCCTTCAGATACCAGTTACAGTATCTGGGTGACGTTCCTTTGAGCTGTGTATTGGAAATGTTTGTGGCTAGTTGTTAAAGTTTTATTGTCCTTGGATAAGAATAGAAGAAGAGTATGTGCTTATTTTTACTTTTTGTATTTGCATCCATTATATAGTTGCAAACACATATATTTGGGGATATTAATTCTTAGAGAATCCTTTAAAAGTTTTTTTTTTTTTTAAAGAAAGAAACCCTCTGGGGCGCCTGGGTGGCTCAGTTGGTTAAGCGACTGCCTTCGGCTCGGGTCATGACCCTGGAGTCCCTGGATCGAGTCCCACATCGGGCTCCCTGCTTGGTGGGGAGTCTGCTTCTCCCTCTGACCCTCCTCCCTCTCATGCTCTCTGTCTCTCATTCTCTCTCTCTCAAATAAATAAATAAAATCTTTTTTTTAAAAAAAAAAGAAAGAAACCCTCTGAATTTAGGAAATCAAAGCACCATATGGATGGCAATGGCAATGTTTGACTTCTAAGACTTCTTGAAACTATTTCCAGGGAGTTGCCAAAAACTACAACCAACATGAGGGGTGCTGGCATTCATGTCATTTAAACTCCTTTTTTATTTTTCCATCCAGATGTAAGGACAGTAATACCAGCTCTACCTTGAGATAATGTATATTATCACGTGGAAGAGTATTGTAAAGAATAAAATAACTGAAGAGGTGTAAGATGTTCGTACAGCCAGCACCTCACTGTCCAAACGAAGGATTTATGAGAACAAAGACACTTCCTCTAAAGACTTGAAGATCTGTCCAATTGATAATGAAAAGAGCTTCTATAACATTAGACTTATATGCAGCAAAGCCGTTCATTAATGTGCTAATTTGGGCTTGTTCTGGTATTTTCCTTTTCTCGTTAAAGGACGCTTTTTGGGCTCCTGTGCCTCAGGTATTTTTACTGGGAAGAAAGCAGAAGCCATCTGAACTTGGCACTCTTCTTGTCACTTGTGAAAACATAAGCTCACTGAAAAGATAATAGGGAGTAGGTCTTGGCAAAGGCCAGGAGATGCTTTGAAGACAAAGAAAGGGAGAGATAGTGGGAAGGGGGAAGAGATTTGTGGGTTCCATGAGTACTGAGATTCAGATCCTCTCCTTGGCTTTGTCCCAAGGACGTAACGGACCTCTAAGCTGGGTGGTGGACCTCAAGAGAGCAAGAGCCTAGCATAATAAGAAGAGTCAGAAAATCTTCTGGGACCACTGCAGGCTTGGGGTTAAGGCTAGGGTGATCAACTAGTGTTGCTGGGGCCCGTCCCTGGGACTTGGGACTTCCTGTGCTAAAAGTAGGTAAGTGTGGGCAAATAAGGAGGAGTTGGTTCCCCTATGGGAAACTAAGTGGCAACATGAAATGCAGATAAGAAGACCTTTCTCCTGCTTTGTGGGCACCATGCATGTCTTCTCCAATTGGGAGTTACCTAAGTAGGGAGAAGGTGTTCCAACCATTACTAAGTGATTTAGATGACTCAGATTCAACTTTGAGTTGTTTTATTTTTTAAGGTTTTATTTATTATTAATTTATTTTTATTTTTTATTTAAATTCAATTGATTAACATATTATTTGTTTCAGGGGTACAGGTCTGTGATTCATCAGTCTTTTATAATACCCAGTGCTCCTTACAACACATACCCTCCGCAATGTCCATCACCCAGTTACCCCATCTCCCCATCCCCCTTCCTTCCAGCAACCCTCAGTTTTTTTATTTTTTTAAAGATTTATTTATTTTTTAGAGAGAGAGTGTGTGTGAGCAGGGGGAGGGGGAGAGGGAAAGAATCTCAAGCCAACTCCCCTCTGAGCATGGAGCCCAACATGGGGGCTTGATCTCACGACCCTGAGATCATGATCTGAGCTGAAACCAAAAGTCTGATGCTCCACCGACTGAGCCATCCAGGTGCCCCAACTTTGAGTTGTTTTAAAGGAAACAAAGAAAGTAATAATTTTGCATATCATAGCTTGGGCACTGAGATTCATATGTTATACACAGGTAAAAGAGATCCACGATCCCTTAACAAAGAACTTTTTGGATTTATGAAAGATATTACAGTATAGTGTCCTTTATATTACATGGCAGCTCCAATGTAGTGCCTTGTAATCAGACACACTGATATTTCTCTATAAATACATATTGATATTTACATTAAGTGAGTTAAAGAACAATAAATAGGCTTATGTCAATTCAGGCCAGGTTTGCAGCCAACTGAGTTCAGATTAGTTTTGGTTTTGCCACCAAGTTAGCTACAGTTTTCAGAAGATTTAAGATCTTAGGTTTATGGCTAATTAATGGATTGTCACAATATTTATGAGTATTTATAAATATAAAAACATGTCCTCGATTTATTATAGTATTAGGTCAAGGATTAAAATCTATCTATCTCCTGTTTTCCAGTATTGACTTCAGAGTCTGGAGAATCAATGAACACATAGTGCTGTGTTACACATTCATAAATTTATCAGAACCTAATATTAGAATCTATAATGCATTTAAATTACAATATAAGGTGATATATGCAACATTCAAATGCTTAGTTACACATTATAGATTTTTATCCAGATAACTATGGTATAATTATCACAATTTAAAATAGTTTTCCATAAAGGTCAATTGAAATGCTGGATTTGCTTGACCTGATAATGAAGAAGTAAGATACTTCTCTTTGAGTGAGCTACAGGTGATAACATGTACATTTTCTTCAGGGTGATCACCATAGGGCTTTTGGCCAAGAAAGTTTTATTTAATGTCTCTGTAGAAGCCAAGTCAAGGACATGGGTTTACACACTGCCATTGGGGCTCTAAGAGACAACAGTAATAATAATAATAATAATAATAATAATAATAATAATAATAATGGGGCACCTGGGTGGCTCAGTTGGTTGAACGACTGCCTTCGGCTCAGGTCATGGTCCTGGAGTCCCGGGATGAGTCCCGCATCGGGCTCCCTGCTCGGCAGGGAGGCTGCTTCTCCCTCTGACCCTCCTCCCTCTCATGCTCTCTGTCTCTCATTCTCTCTCTCGCAAATAAATAAATAAAATCTTAAAAAAAAAATAATAATGCATTTGTTTGTAAGCCTAGAAGATGTGGTTGTTGTAAGCACACTTAATTACATGAAAACACAATCATTATCCGTCCTGACTCAAAGCTTCAGGGCCTAAAAAGCTATACCAAATAAGTTTACAATCTCTAAAACTTTGATGGTTTCATTATTATTCTTCACTAGAAAGATAGCCCAGATCTAATTTATTCAGAGCTTTGAAGATTCGGTATCCGGAATCAAATTCAGTTGTATATCAGTAATAAGTGAAAGAAGCACAGACTCATTTGTCATAATTCTTAGATTTTTCTTTCCACAGGGAAAGCCATGGGGGAAAGGGAAGATATCGCAGACATTTTCCCTCTGATGAAACAGTATATAACATGGATCTAGATTGGACTTGATGTCCATGTTTGCACCTAACTTATTTTGCCATGTAACATGAATTTCTCGCTCTAATCACCCCTGCTGGTTTGTAAAACTTGATGCTTTGGATGGCTTTTTTCCTTCTTCTTTTCATGTGTTTTCAAAAGACTTCAAAATCTCTTGTTGTCAGAACCATTTATACTGTCTTGTGAAATCTCCTTGGTGTCGGGATTCAGTGCGGCCATTCATTTCCATCCCTTCGATCTCCATATTCAGGACAAACACATTGCATGCACTGAAATCTAAAATATGTATCTGTTGACAACACTGTGCCTCTAATTATTGCAAATGAAGCTCCTTGTTTCTTTCATGGTATTTCCTCAGAGAGGGGCGTGTGAAGAGCTGTGGTAATCATCTTTTTTTTTTTTTTGCCACTCCCTTTAAAACCTTCATAAAAACTCTCTTCCCACCAACTACCCAATGGTAAATACATTTAACGTTCCCAGTTGCCTCTGGCTCATTGATTGGCCTCATGAAGCCTGCTTGGCCTGGGCTTACAGTGCTCCTATGACCTGTGAGCCACATCCAGGGCCCGTGGGAGTCCTCAACTGGAGGAATCTCAGCAACTAAAAGATAAACAGCCAAGGCTGCCTTTTACCTATCTGTTTTGACCAGTTTTGCTTTCTTTTGTGCTCCTAAGTTCAATGGACTAAAAGGACCCAGGGAAGCTTTAATTCAATACTCTTCTCCCTGCCACATTTCCCCCAGGATTCCAGCTAACACTAACCCAAACACAACAGACTAGAATGGAAGCACATCCCACATTTTTAGGCTCACTCTTAAATGTAATAACTGATTTCTTTCAGCCTTGGGCATGTAAGTCTGTATTTCTTCCCATTGTCAATCTATAATTCATCACTCTGTAGAATAAGAAATTGGAGAGAAATAGAAAGTCATGGAAATGAACTCATAATTAAGAGTAAATTATACAGACTTTATTATTTCATGGTGTAAGCCCCAAACCCTCCATACTGCAGTTCAAGCTAAAACCTCAGTGGGAAGTTTCTGTTTTGAAAAGTCTCCTTGATGTTTAGAAGAAGGTTGCTATAAGTAAGAGATATTTAGTCTTACTTAAGTAGCTTTTTTGTTGTTGTTAAAGAATGACTCTCTGTCCTGTTACAGTTGATGCCACCAGCAACCAACCAACAATGACAATTTATTCCTTAAATCTGATCATACATTCAATACTGTGGAATGAATCCAGAAGGAATGGAGCATGGTGGACCATGGCAAGCACCCTGAGATAGTGCAGAACCTTCCTCTTTGTCAGCAGCTCACCTGTTTGCCCTCCAAGGTTAATTTCTTTGTGTCAGCCTGGACAGAGGAGGCAGCTCCTTCATCAGAGTAGCATCTACTGTCCCCTTTCTTCCCCATTAGAAGCCAACAATTTCCTCTAGAACCTTAGAAACAATGAGTTCATCCAGCCCAAAGTCTAAGCTAATAGAAAAATGACACTAGAGTCATCGGAATAGCTGTCAAACTTAAAAGAATAACGAGAACAAAAATCATCTAGAAAAATGATGAGCACCAGGGACTAAACTTAATGTGAAATTGTTAGTCTTCAGTTTAAAACTCCTCTTTCTGTATCTCCTACTTGTGATAAATTCATAAATAGTATTACTTGAGTTAGCTATGCTTTGAGATCTCCCTGCAAACACAGAACATTTGGTGCTCTTTTTCTTTCTCCCACATAGAAAATTGGAAACTTCCACCTGTTACCTTGAAAATAGAATTAGGTCATCCATTTTCTCATAAAAACTTAAATGGAACCAAGATTGCTATTTTAAGGCAAAAATATTTGTTGCAATAATTACATCAATACCAAATAGGTATATTTAACACAAAGCTCCTAGGGAAATAAAGCACCTGCAAAGAACTCCCCCAAATATGCTTCAGAACAGCAATTTGGGTCCAGGAAGATGATCTTTAATCATATGAACTGCCACTCAGTGACTCTCCAGGTACCACCTTTGTGATTTCCTGGAGCATTCTTTACTGAGCATTGCCAGGGGATACTCTGAGTCCTGCTGTCTACTTATCCTCAAATGCATTGGTCCCTTGATCCCAATGCACTTCAAAAAACTATGTCTTCAGAGTCAGATGTATGTGACCAGCAGGTTAGGGCAAGGTTTGCTCTATTTACTGATGCATACCAAGCACCTAGAACAGTGCCTGGAACATAGAGGATGTTCAGTGAATGAATGAAGGCCTGATGCCATATAGAATACATAGGCTGCGATCACCAAGGGGAGGGCTTGCAAGGTCATAGAAGATCAGCTCAGTAAGGAGGGATTTCCCTGAGCCCTAATCTATCATTTCTAGCTTCCCTGGGTTTTTTCTGTCCTGTCCCTCTCTCTCCACAGAAGACAAAATGGAGTTTTTCTTAAGTTTGGGTCTAAGAGCAGAACTATTTGTTCACGGGTCATGTGCTTAATCACCGTACCAACGGTATGATCATTACTTGTCTATCTTCCCTAAGGCCAATGTACCCATTAGGCAGAGTAGGCACGAAACAGAACAAAACAAAGAAAACTTTGAGGTTGAAGAACATGTTTTAATATATAATATCAAGATACAAAAACTTCATCTTCATACCAACACAGTTATGAAATACCACTTTTAATATTTTTTAAGGGGGGAAGGGGCCCTTGAAGGGGAAAGGGCCCAGGGCCCATGAAAGTCATACTGCAGACCCCATCTCCACTAGGCTGTGAGTTTACTGACTGTGAACATTACATTTTTCTGTCTTTATACATTTACAACCTAGCACAAGTCCTTAATATACATTTGGTGCTTAATATATGCTTGAGAAGTGACTGAAATTAATATAATTCCTCATGAAAGTCAGACAGAAAAAATATTGGACACTGATATGATTTAACTAGTAAGAGGAAGCAAAGAGGAAAGGGAGGATAAAACAAGGAGTCGATAAGAGAAAGTGGGTTTTTAGGAATGGGCTGGCAAGAGTAGGTGAGAACGCCTTGGAGGAGGCTTGGGAAGTGGGAGGCTGGAGCCAGGGAGGTGTGGAGGGGTATCCGGAGGAGCTTGGGTAACACGTGTGTGCTGAGTCCACATTTGGCAGGTGATGATGTATTTTCTGGCAGACTGACGGATAATGGAATTTGAGTGCCTACAAGTGCTTTTCAGATCTGTTCTAGCCCAACCCCTCGTTTCACAGATGAGAAGAGTGAATCGAAGTATATTACTGGAAAGTTAGAGCCTGATGCTAATGTCCTTTCCACTGCTCTCCCACCTTTCTCAGTGGTCAGAATTGTGTTCACAAGGCAGGATGGTGAAATGAACAACAAACACGTCATTTATGTGTTTATTTTGCCTGTGTGTAATATACAGAGTGTGAGCAATTCTACTCACTTCAATGTAGCATCAGAAGACAATCATTTTCAGAAACCCTTAATACATCTACAGGATTATTTTCAGGTCACAGAAGGGGATACTTTCATTTCTCATTTCTCTCAAATCTTCTTCAACTCTGACTTGGAATCACTAGCATTTGCCCAGCCAGCTCCCAAGTGAGAAGCCTGACCCTATTGGTGGTACTAAATTGGTCAGATGACTAAAAGTATAGGTAGCCAAATCTGCCTGAAGTGAATCCAGAACCCAAAAGCTTGTCTGATTGGCTATCCATAGCACAAGGAGGAGAGGGTGAAATTATAAACAAATTAAAGAAATTTTTCCCACTGTTAACAAGCAGAGGAGCAATTTGCAGGTCACTGACATAGGTGTTCTCACTTTGATGCCAGAATCAGAAGGCTGACTCCACTCTGATTCCAAGAATGTCCTGGTTCTACAGGTTCCCTATGAGGCTTTCTTTCATTCCTGCATGAGAGCTGGCAAACTGCATCCAAATATCTGACCCATTCTTGAGTCATTTGACAAATATACTGAGGAGTTATGCTGCACACATCACAGACTAGGAGATGGAGATGCAAGGATGATTACATTTGGATCCTGACATCAAGGAGCTTATTGTTGTCTAGTTGAAGGGCCACCCAGGGGGAGAAAGAAGAGCAAGCAGGGGATGGTGTTCTGATCACCATCACAGAGTTCGGGATTACTTCACTCCCTTATGCCTCTAGGACATTATTTTATGAGTGAATACTTGGGAGGCTCTAGAAGGAAATCAATTCCCCATATGTGAACCGAGCCAGAACTGAGGAAGCTAAAGTGGAAAGGAGTTAGGGCAGGGAGAGGTGGAGGGAGGGGGAGGATGGGGGAGGACATTGCAATTGGAGAAGTTCTCAAGGATGTTCCAGTTCAGTAGAACCTACGAAAGGAACTAAGGTTTATTCTTCAAAATCTGAGATAATCTTCATTGTACAATTTCCCGAACAAGAGAGCTGTTTGATCAGTGCATTTAGCATCCTCACAGAACGAAACTCTATGTGGGTTATATCACCTGATAGGAAGGAGGAGGTTTCCGCTCTCCATATATAGATTGTTATCACCAGGATCTTGAAGGTAAGATGTCATTTTGTCATTATTTCTAGTGTGGAAACTTTAAGCCACTCTTCAGTAAATTAGCTCCTAGTCCATATTCTTAAGAGGCAGACCCATTTCTGTTATTAGGGCCCCAGAGCTCCACAATCCCACTTCCCCATCCAATTCATCTGTGCAATATGAACAAGTTATTTTTCCTAAAATGTCAATTTCAGTTGGTCATTCCTACCGTCCAAAACTTTCAATGGTTCTCATGGGCAATGAGAAAAGCATAAAGTCCTTACTTGACATAAGAGAATCAACCAACCATTTCACCTAACCCTGCCGACTGCTCCACAATGCAGACCTACTATGAGTTTTACTGAGGAACCTCACAGCATGCCATGCACACTCTCATCTCCACACCTTGCCTACACTGTTCTCAACCTGGTGGACACCCATCCTTTCTCTCTGCCTATTTTTCATTTACATATTTATTGGACAAATATTTATGGTGCACCTGGTCAGTTCTAAAAACCTTACTAAGTTCTGGGGATCCAGAGATGAGCAAGACAAACATGGTCCCTACTTCAGGAACTTTGAACTCCAGTTTTGATAAGTGCTATGCAGACGTATAAGGCATTATGATGACACGTAACCATCGTGTGTTACCTCATCCTGTGGGTTAGGGAAGGCTTCCCTAAGGGAGGGATTTTTAATCTGAGATGTAAAAAATTAAGAGGATTTAGGCATTGGGCATTCCATGAAGAAAGAACCACATGTGTAGAACCCAAAGGCACATCCAATCCCAGCCATCATGTGGATTTCAGCTCAATTTGCAACTTCTCATGAAGCTTTTTCTGACCTCTGGAGGCCATGTTGAAGAACCACTTGCTCTTCTGAACTCACCAACACTCTAAAGTTTTACATTTCCCTAAACTCTTAGTCACAGTTGCTATAATGACGGTGTTACTTTTTATGCTTGTCTTCTCACCTGGATTATATAGGGCAGAGCCATGTTTTAAATGTCTTACTATCCTTATGAGGATCTAGTTTCTAGCAGGAGCTCAATAAATATCAACGAAATACATGTATGCACACATGCAGGCATGCATCAATGAATGGATGGTCTGGGTGAGTTAAGATTGCATGCATGGCCATTCAGTGAGCTTTGGCAGAGGCTATTGAAGTGGGACAGAAGATACTGCATTATTAAAAGTAAAAGATTCACTGGCTATTCGTCTCATTAAATAGATCCTAATCCCAACATCTCCCAAAGAACCATGGAGACAGATGAGCAGTCAGAAAGACCACTATTTATAGTGCTTGTAATTTCTTCTCTACCTAATAGAGGTTAGATTATACAAGTTGTTCTCAAGAAAATCTCAAAATGGAATGTGCTAAGTTATGTTGGATACAATACATTCTTAGTGAAAAAGAAATTACCTTAACGAGCCTCCAGGCAGAAGAACCCTTTAATAGGAATCTGCTAAATGATGTGTAAATAGTAGACTCCCCTGACAGCTAACCTTTTCCACCAACCAAAATCTAGAATCGATCCCATTTGCCAGTTGGCAGCCAATTCTCCTTGCTCTACTCTCATACCTGCCAACATTTCCACCTCAGTGGCTTCCTGCCTTCTCCATCTTTCTCTCTCAACCTCCTTGCACTCGACCCGCCAAATTTAGATGAGATTTCTCTCAAGAAAATTTCAAAATGGAATATACGCAATTTCTCCTGGATACAACAGAAACCATCTTAGTACGTTTGTAGTGCATACTTGTGTTTGAAAGCTGGTTATGATGGGGTGCAAAAATAACCATAAGGAAGCAGCCTACCCAGAGAAGGCACAGGAAAACCTCAGCCTCTAGTTGCTGAGCTTTCCCATCCTCTGGATTTTATTTTATTTTTGTTTTATGTTTTGAATTTTTTTAAGTTTTTATTTTAATTCCAGTTAGTTAACATACCATATTATGTTAGTTTCAGGTGTACAATATAGTAATTCAACACTTCCGTACATCACCTGGTGTTCATCACAGCAAGCACCCTCCTTAATCCCCATCACCTATTTCACCTATCCCCACCCCACTTTTGGTAACCATCAGTTTGTTCTCTATAGTTAAGAGTCTGTTTCTTGGTTCTCTCTCTCTCTTCTCTCGCTCTCTTTTTCTCTCTTTCCCTTTGCTCATTTGTTTTGTTTCTTGACTTACTTCCTTCAGTATTATACTCTCTAGATCCATCCCTGTCATTGAAAATGGCAAAATTTCATTCTTTTTAATGGCTAAGTAATATTCCATTGTATATATATACCACATCTTCTTTATCCATTCATCAATTGATGAACACTTGGTCTGCTTCCATATCTTGGCTATTGTAAATAATGCTGCTATAAACATAGGGGTGCAGGTATCCCTTTGAATTAGTGTTTTTGGGTAAATACCCAGTAGTGAGATTGCTGGATCACAGGGTAGTTCTATTTTTAACTTTTTAGGAAGCTTCATACTGTTATCCATAGTGGCTGTGCCAGTTTGCATTCCCACCAACAGTACAAGAGGGTTCCTTTTTTTCTACATCCTTGCCAACACCTGTTGTTTCTCATATTGTTGATTTTCGCTATTCTGACAGGTATGAAGTGATATCTCATTGTAGTTTTGATTTGCATTTCCCTGATGTAAGTGATGGTGAGCATCTTTTCATGTGTCTGTTGGCCATCTGTATGTCATCTTTGAAGAAATGTTCATGTCTTCTGCCCATTTTTTAAGTGTTTATCATTTGCAAATATCTTCTCCCATTCAGTGGGTTGCCTTTTAGTTTTACTGATTGTTTCTTTCACTGTGCAGCATCTTTTTTTTTTTTTTAAAGATTTTATTTATTTGACAGAGAGAGACACAGCGAGAGAGGGAACACAAGCAGGGGGAGTGGCAGAGGGAGAAGCAGGCTTCCCGTGGAGCAGGGAGCCCGATGCGGGGCTCGATCCCAGGACCCTGGGATCATGACCTGAGCCGAAGGCAGCCGCTTAACTGACTGAGCCACCCAGGCGCCCCATGCAGCATCTTTTTATTTTGATGTAGTCCCAATAGTTTATTTTTGCTTTTGTTTCCCTTGCCTCAGGGAACCTATCTAGAAAAAAGTTGCTAGGACAGACGTCAAAGAAGTTACTGCCTGTGTTCTCTTTTAGGATTTTTATGGCTTTAGGTCTCACATTTTTAATTTATTTTTATGTATGGTGTAAGAGAGTGGTCCAGTTTCATTCTTTTGCATGTAGCTGTCCAGTTTTCCCAACACCGTTTGTTAAGGAGACTGTCTTTTTTCCACTGGGTATTTTTTCCTGCTTTGTTTAAGATTAATTGACTGTATAATTGTGGGTTTATTTCTAGGTTTTCTATTCTGCTCTATTGACCTATGTGTCTATTTTTGTTTTAGTTTTGATGAGTACAGCTTTGTAATATAACTTGAAGTCTGGAATTGTGATGCCTCCAGATTTGTTTTTCTTTTTCAAGATTGCTTTGGTTATTTGAGCTCTTTTGTGGTTCCATGCAAATTTTAGGATTGTTTGTTCTAGTTCTGTGAAAATACTGTTGGTATTTTGATAGGAATTGCATTAAATATGTAGATTGCTTTGGGTAGTATAGATATCTTAACAATATTTGTTCTTCTACCATTCTCTGGATTTTAAATAAAAGCTCCAGAATGGGGAGCATTTTGCTTAACATAAATAGAGATACAATCTTTGCTGCAGGGACCAAATCAGAAGATATCCAGATAGGCCTGGCATGAAGTATAGTCCAAGGATAAAATGGAGCTCAGTTCATTTCCATAAATATTTTTGAGTACCTACTAAGTTGTATACTCTGTCCTGGTCACTAAAAATACAAAGATAAAGGAGATTCAGGCACTTCAACAAATGATCACTGCACAGTGTGGTAAGTACAGTGAGAGGGAGGGAATCAGAAGTAGGAAAACTTTATGCATATCAGGGCAGCATAGGAAAGTGGGGTGGTCTAGAGGGTTAAAATGATTCTGAAATGGACATACAAATGTTATAAGGATAGAACATGTTGTTACATAGCAACATAAAAAGTTCCACATAAAAAGAGGTCACCGTGTTTCTGGAAAGTAGTTACTTAATTTCTGGCCTGATGGATCAAATGAGATTCTATGGCAGAAATGAAGCCAAAGAAATGTGAGATTTAATTATTTTAATCACTGAAAATTGGCAGTGCACACCGCTCTTTGCTTAGATCCTGAAATTTGACCCAAACTTTTGTGAATTGTTTAGGGCAGCTTTTATCAACTTCAACACTATTGGCATTTTAGACTGGGGAATTTCTGTTGTTGTGGGGGCTGCCTTGTATATCATGGGATGTTTAGCCTCTACCCACTAATGCCAGTAGCATTCCCCCTCCAACCCCCAAATTGGGACAAGACAGAATGTCCCAAATCACCAAATGTCTGGTAGGGGACAAAAATCACCCCTGTTAAGAACCATTAGTTTAGGATGTTTAGTAGAAATAAACACAATCATGTCTATCCTTCCCCCCACCCCCAAGATAAACAGTTCCTATCTAAGACTGCGTGTAGTGATCCAAACCCAGGGACTTGTCATCAGCATTGCAGAGAAGGCTTTTCTTAGACAATTTCTGCCTGAGATTCAGTGATGGTTGTGACAGAGACTTCTAATATCTCCCATAATTTATTCTTCTTTTCTTACTCATTCAGGAAAAGTAGCCCCATTTTCTACCCATTCTAGGTATCCAGAATAAGATATATTCTGGTCTTGCCGATGAAGTATAAGCAGAATTCTGGAAATGTCCTTCAAAGGAGGAGATGTACATTTCTTCTATTTCTTCTTTCTGCTGCTTGATGTGAATGTAATTGCTGGAGGTCCAGTAGCCATATTTGATGATGAGGTGATCTTGGGAATTAAACTCACACATGTTGGAGCAACAGGTGGAAAAAGCTGATACTGTGGTGGGGCCTGACCACCTCTGAACTGCCCGCTCCACACTACTACCTGAGATATTGCCTTTAGTCTCTGTTACTTTCACCAACTGAACCTGATAGTAACCAATACAATCGCCTAAAGTAGACATTTCTTATATTTCCAAAAGTCCCTGAGCCATTATTTTCCTCATATTAGGAAGTTTGGTCAGCTGTTCTAAGACTTTTACTATCTTGCATTTTTTCCTCTCTTGCGGTAGGCAATTCACGATGCTGCTTATCTCCATAATGACCTCCGATCGCCCTTTACACATCAACTCTAATCAGTCGGTTACACTAGACATTCTGTTGCCACCTGATTACTAGAAGTTGATATCTCCTTACACCTAT
Organism: Mirounga leonina; assembly: GCF_011800145.1. NCBI lineage: Eukaryota > Metazoa > Chordata > Mammalia > Carnivora > Phocidae > Mirounga > Mirounga leonina. Next base: position 13,075,898 of record NW_023270314.1, read on the forward strand.
CAGACACACAAAAATGAGACGATAATGCGTATTGGAGGCAAAAAAAGAAAGTATGCTTTCATAGATTTCTGGTAAAAATGTGACAAGTTGCTGTCTTTTAAAAATCAATTTAATAATAGCTAGTAAATTTAAAAATACATTTACCTTTTTACCCAATTATCTAAGAAGTAAGATCCATATTAATCAAGGGTATATGTGTAGGGATGTTTATTGCATTACTTCCCACAGTGGCAAAAATAAATAGAGAGAAAGGGAATATCTCTCATAAGATAAATGACAAGAATACATTTGAAAGCCATCAACATATAGCTATATTTAAAAGCGTGGGACAGAATGCAACAGAATGGAGAAGGAAAGAAGAGATGTGAGGACTGAGCCCTGGAACCCTGCAACATTAAGGGGTTAGGAAAATGAAGAGGATCCAGCCAAAGACAGAGAGAGAGAGAGAAATAGTGGCAAGTGAGGTTAAGGGAGAACAAGGAGAGTAGTTCCCCCAAAGCCCAAAGAAGACTGTTTCGAGAAGTGGGGAATGATCACCTGTGCCAAATGCAGCCAAGGGGCTAAGTCAGGAAGACAAAGAAAGAGCCATTTAATGGGATAACGTGGAAATCCCTGGAGACACAGGCAAAAGCAGTATCTGTGGACTAGTGGGGACAACAGCCCGATTGCAGGGGGTTCAAGACAGAATGAAATTGAAGAAATGGAGATGGTGAGTATGCCTAGCTCTGGGTTTTTGCTAAAAAATAGAAGGAAGTAGGCCAGTGGGTTTGTGGAAGGTATTTTGTTTTTAGGTGCAAGGCAATGCAACATGTTTTAAAAGAAATGATCCAGCATGGAGTGGAAAAATGTGACTCCGTAGAGAGGAGGCGATTGCAGGGTCAAAGTCACTGAATAGGTAACCTCACAGAGAGGTGAGCCTCAGTTACACAGGAAACCAGGACAGGGCACCCACTATGACCTAAGGGCAGGCATGAGGGCACATTTGGTGTGGAATGTGAGGACATTCTCCTTGATTACATTGGCCAACATCCAGCTCAAACCAGAACTGCCCAGGCTAAGTCAACAACTTACAGACTCATGAACTAAATACATGCTTATTGTGTTGAAGTCAGTAAATTCTGGATGGTGTGTTGCATGGCATTATGGTGGTAATAGATTACTGTACAAGATCGTTTCATATCCAGTACATGTAGAGCTGCCTTATTTTTTTTAATGGTTATATACAGCATTGCATTGTATGTGCCTTATTTGATTTATTTTACTATTTTCCTACTACTATTTTAGTTGTTACTATAAGCAATGCCACAAGGAATATCCTCCTACATATATCTTTGCACACACACACGGATCTATCTCTACAGTGAATTTCTAAATGTGGGACTTCTGGACCAAATTGTACCTGCAAGGATAACTCTAACAGATATTGGCAAAATACACTCTATAGAGGATATTTATTTACATGCTTGCCAGGAATTTGAGTGTCTATTTCCATAGATCTTGATGTTAATCAAGCTTTTTTGGTTTTGTTTTTGTTTTCCAATATGGGAAGGTTAAAAAAAGGAAATTGCTGTGGGTGCCATTTTCATCCCTCTCCTAATGCAGTTCTAGAATGAACCCATCTTCTGTACTTATTCCCAATTATTCTGGTTGGCACCTATTACCCAATTATCAGGCCTGCCTTGGGAGGCGCAGACACTGCCTAGCATCACACCATTTTCCAGTGGTTCGATTCTGTCAGTACTCTCTTTTCACTGACAGATTATCCCACTAAATTTCAGGAAGTTATGACTAATCTAACATCAGAGAAAGAGAGAAGACATTCCACATATTTACACAGAAACGAGTTATGTTCAAGGTTGTTCATTAAAAATGGAAATGTTGAAGGACGGTTAGAAGGAGCTAAAAAGAAACAAGGAGATTAAAAAGAGAGATGATAATGAGACAAACAGGGTTTTCTGAAGTCCCTTGACTGCTACTGTATTTCCTGACTTTGGCTTCTCAAGGGATTTGCATGTGAACTGCAATTGACTTTAAACATTGTATGGTCAGTGCAATAAACTTGTGAACATAGTTAGTTTTTACCTTAGAGCGGGTCAGCTGCCCCCACAGAGCCCTGTATGTAACAGTAACATATATGTGGTAATTTATATATATATATATATATATAAATTTATATATGTACAATGGGGAAATACTAAGATAATGGGGTACATACTAACAAATATAAAAGGGGCTGTGGGTGCACATAGTGGGAGACATAATTCTCAGAGGTAGAGTTTGGGCCCTTTAATCCCAATCCCCATACTACTATATCAAACATAGATCGGAAATATTTATATAATTATTCGATGTGCTATGCAGCTTTAGATAGTGAAACAAGAGGGAGAAACTTTATTTATGGCTAAGTGTAAGTAATTTGACCTTAACCCAAGGCGAAAATTGTCACGTTGGAAGCATTTCTAATTTTGCCATAGATTCTCAGCTTTATGACTTTGCACTCAACGAGCAATTAGCTTAGATGGTGGTTTTTTATTTTTAGGCATTTTTCTTTTGTACATCTAACCAGATTGCATTTGGAATAATAACCCTCTCTGAAGTCAGTAGGTCTTTGGAAAAAAGAGTGTGGAGAGCTGGAGAGAATGGAGATGGATCCCACCAAGGACAAAGTAGGGGAGCCCTAATGCAGCCTTTTATCTTCTCCATTAAATGGTCATGCAAATAAGTGACCCAAGTGAGTCAGCCTTCTTGAAACTGATATGATTTCCTGGATGGATCAAGAAAGCATAATGTCTTTAAGCTAGGAGTCAAAACCCTTAAATAAAGGACTAAACTGAAAAGATGTATTTAAATTCAGCTGTTCATTGTCTTTTCAATTCTATCACTTTCCACTTAATGTGGTTTTTTTTTTCCTTTCACACATAATAAGCTTTAGTTATGAGGAAAAGAGACTGCCAGGAGAGACAACCCAGCCATTCAGGATTTCTAAAGGTCTCATCAGATAATCACAAACATTGGTGCCGTTGAAGGAGCCCCGTCAGTAGGGGGAAGAGAGCGTTGTGACATGGCCGCGGGCCCAGTGGCCGAGCCCTTGGTGAGATTCTGCCACAATCTTTTTGACCAACTCACTCCAACGATTGTTTTCTTCCCTGAATCAACCAATTATTTGATTAAGCTAAGAAATAAATGGTTGTTTTGACTTTCAGCTCTAGCCCAATGCTGAAATGAAGTTTGCCCTCTCCCATAGCTAAGTTCAATTCCCTGATAAATTTAGATTCAGTTTGAGATGCAGCACAGCCTCAAATTATGTTCTAAAGCCAGTAAATCACTGTTAACTTATTTTGTGGCTTTAGCAATACACCAGTCCTGTAAAAATAGTGTGGGCTAAAGACCTTTCTTTGAAAAATCCCAGCAGCCTGTGATCTCTTCTTTGGTTTTCTTTCACCACTGTTATGGGTTTGTTCATTGTGATGATATGTTAACCTCAGAGTCCTTGGTTCTGGTCCATTTATTTTTGTTCATCATCTCCAGGTGTGTTTCCAGGACCATGTACTTCTCCGCACCATTTCGGGTCTCCCACACCCAAGTGATCTTTCTTTTTTTTTTAAAAGATTTTATTTATTTATTTGAGAGAGAGAATGAGAGAGAGAGAGCATGAGAGGGGGAGGGGCAGAGGGAGAAGCAGACTCCCCGCCCAGCAGAGAGCCCGATGCGGGACTCGATCCCGGGACTCCAGGATCATGACCTGAGCCGAAGGCAATCGCTTAACCAACTGAGCTACCCAGGCACCCTCAAGTGATCTTTCTTCTTGGCTTTCCCAGGCTTTGCCTCTACATCTGCCAACAGGCTTTCATCACACGGGGCCCAAGGAGAGACGATCTGAGCTCGTCCCAGCTTCCCATAATGTTACCTGCCCCCTCTGCCACCCCAGCAACCCATACTTTTGTCTACCACGAAAGAGTTGGAGGCCCGAAAAGTCACCCTATCTAGGAGAAGGTTGGTGAAGAGATGTCATTTGTCATGCCCATTTAGAGGCTTCATTGCTGATAGTGGTTTGGCTCCTGTGTCCAGGCTTAGCAGACAGAGAGCCGTGGTTGACACGTGTGAAGAGCACACCAGGTGTTTGTCCTCCCCTCCCCTCCCCAGTTGTAAGGTGGTGTTCATGCTGCATGTGCTGGTTGAGCAGGTGCAACCAGAAGGAGCAAGAAACAGGCTATCTTCTTCATAGGTTCATTGGCACTCAGGGCTCACACTGGCCCCTTTCTTCTCCCGCCCTCAGAGGTCAGAGAAGACTTTTCTGAAGGTGACTTCCATAGCTTCCATGACCCAGAACAGCCCTCCAACAAGAGGTCTATAATGAAGTGGCTGAGGGACCAGGGTTTCACGTGTCCTCCTCACTCACTTCAGAGAGCTGCCTCTGGGAGCTGGCTGTCCAGTGGCTCTGTCGTTCATACTTGCCTCCAGCTGGCTGTCCATCCTGGAGAACCCTACTCCCACCTTGAGCCCATCTCCAGCCTGTTTTTTGGACGTCATCCTGTTAAGACAGTATGCCCCTTCCAAATCACAGGCTTCAAATAAATGAGTTCTCTCTGCGTGTTTCTTCAGGTGTTTCTTTTTAATGGCAGTGTTTGCTTGTGTTCGACTAGGGCTGGGGTCACGAGTGACCTCATACCTGCCTGTGGCTTCCCACCCTTTTAGTTTCGTTTCCTCAGAAAATGCTTTGATTCATTTTGGTTTTCAGTTTTAGCCCACGGTTCTCGTTTTCATTCTCTCTTTCTCTCCTTAAGCCCCACGCCTCCACTCTCACTCCTACCCTCTTGCTCTTTCTCTCCTTGCCATCTCACATTAAAAAAAAGCGTCTTTAACTGTAATGATCCCTGTAAGTAGCATAATGGCAAACACACACACCTTGCTGTGGATTGCTCCTTTGCCGTGAGGCTGGAGAGCTGGGTGGCTACTCTCCTTCACCAGTGGAGTGAGATATGATGGCAGGAGTGCATCCCGGAGACCCGGGACTACACAGTGTAGTCATGTGATTAGAGGTAAGTCACCCTCTATTTTTCATCTATAAAAAGAGATGCTCCCTGCCCTGTCTTCTTTGCAGAGTTTTTACAAAGATCAAATAAAGAAATGCTCTTGTATTCTCTGTAAAGTATAAATTGCTATGTAAATGTTTCATTATTGCAATCCTTTTACAAATCTGGTCACCCTCCCCTGGAAGGTGTTAATTACACTGCAGGAGGATCTGATCGTCCCTCATGATGCCTGGCCAAAGAATGACAGCCTGTAGGCAATGCCTATCCCAAGTCATTCTCACTTATCTGGGATCCTGTTCATCATTCCCAAGAATGCTGCCTGATTTCCTGACATTAACCACAACACAGGGGAAGCTAGTGGGGTACCTTCCGTCAAGGCCACGCCATCACCATCATCTGCATGCCTCCCACATGACTCAGGGACTTTTATCTTTGCCATCCAGTCTTCTTTAGGGGCAGGTTAGAAATCTCCAGATCCCTCCCAGCCAATTGTAGACAAAATTGCAGAAGGAAAATGTTCTTCCAGTGTAGGGATTTCTGTTTTGGCAGCCTTGTATTTGTTTTGTTTTTTTTTAAAGATTTTATTTATTCATCTGAGACACAGAGATATACATAGAGAGAGAGCATGAGCAGTGGGAGAAGCAGAGGGAGAGGGAAAAGCAGACTCCCCGCTGAGCCAGGAGCCCGATGTGGAGCTCGATCCCAGGACCCTGGGATCATGACCTGAGCCGAAGGCAGACGCTTAACCATCTGAGCCACCCAGGCGCCCCTGGCAGCCTTATATTTGTATCTCAATTAAAACTTCTTTACTGCTGCATCTGTTTTCCTACTGGATATTAAGACAATTGGTGCTCTAGTTTAATAAAATGATAAATTGCATCTAAACTGTGCTATTCTGCTTGGGAGCACTTCCCTAGAAATCTCCTCTATGCGTCTATTTTAAAAAATGGTTTGCATTGAGAAGTCAATGAATATTGACATTATGTGTTAGGAGGTGACACCTTATTAAAATCTTAAATATCACACAATACAATCAATTCATATTTCCAATACAGCAGTTCCTCATCAACTGTAGAAATCTGGTTTCTGAAAATCCCCAGGGTAGAATTTATAGTTGAGAAAAAAAAAAAAATCATGCAGGGGGAAAAAAAAACAGACTAGTAGGGCTAAGGTATGTGTAAACCTTAAAATATTCTTACAAATATAGTTCAATCAATTTCAATGAAACGATAAAAGTAGCACATTCCATAAAGACAGAGTCAATGAGATGATGAAGTTTCCACTGTTTGAAATTCATGATGGTGTGTACAGTGTTTTACCTCTCTCTCCAAAAGGGAATGGCAGGTAGGTACAAAAGTATTGCTGAGCACGAGGAAGGTCAGTGCTTCCTATAGGCTCAGCCATGAGAGATGAGAATGGAATAGATGACAAGCTGGTTGTCTTTTACTTCCAGCCAGGCTGCCTGAGACCAGGGAGCAAATACCAAGTGAAGGCCCGAAGTGCTAAAGGGAAAGCAGGGAAGTATATCCCGAATAGATTAATCAATGTCATGGGCATGTGGGGTGGAGAACAAGGGCGAATTATCAAAGCTGAGGCTTAGAGTCCAATAAAGAGCTTAGGAAGGAGAGAAAGAAGCAAGAACAGCAATGGTCAGACATAAGGCATTAACTCCTGCACCCGTTTTGCACATTCCAGATACATTATTGTGTGATCAGGTCCATCCAAATGTTAGAGTGATAGCTCGGCTGCCCTTGGACCTCCTGCAAAGGTATGAAACCAACTGCAAAACAAGTATGACTTGGGCTGTTCCTGTGTGCAGAGTCAAAGAAGTTTAAGTCCCGGGAGGGCATGCCTCTTGGGGAAGGAGGGACAGCCTACAGGACAGTGAGTTTCTGACAATGGACCAAAACATCTCTCCAACAGTCTATTCCTCTTGTGCATCCTGTAATCAGCTGCTGCTTTGTAGATAACATCAGGGCTTTCAGTATTCTGCACTTCTAACCACCCTATGAACAAAACTCATGCTTCCCTCTAGTCACTTATTACAATTCCTTTTCAGAAATCTCTTTCCATTCTCACTTCTCCTGCTGTTACATTATACAGCCTTTCTTTAATAAAACAGCCTCAATATTTTCAATGTCTCAGCAAGTTTTGATACAACTTTGTTCATATCTGCCACTTAAGAACCAAGTTTCCTGCTAGTCCTAATCTGTTCTAGTCTCAGTTTGCTACTAGAGTTCCTTGTGTTTATTATCAGTCTGTTTATTTTCTTCTTCAATAAATTCAAAGCTGGAGAAATTAGTTGTCAAGAGAATCTTCTTGGATCTGTCAGACAACTCCCTGATAATTCAGGATAAAAGCAGTTTCTTAATGCACCTTGTCTGAGGTTTCCACCATGGAAGTTTTAAATATTCAGACTAATCTTCAATAAGCAAAATGTCTGGCTTCAGAGACGTGCCTTCTTCAAGCAAAAAACTAGACCCCATCTGAATTAGTCAGCTCAGGATGCTATAACAAAATACCATGGACCGTGTGTCTTAAAATGGCAGAAATATATTTTCTCTCAGTTACAATGACTGGAAATTCAAGGGCAAAGTACCAGCATGGTCAGTTTCTGTTGGGAACTTCCTCCCTAATTTGCAGGCAGCTCCCTTCCCCGTATGTTCTCAAATGGCAGAGAAAGAGAGTGAGCAAGTTCTCCAGTATATCTTCTTCTTCCCCTCCTCCTCCTCCTTCTTCTTCCTCTTCTTCTTTTTTAAGATTTATTTATTTATTAGAGTGAGAGAGAGAGAGAGCATAGTGGGGAAGGACAGAGGAAAAGAGAAACCCAAGCAGACTACGTGCTCAGTGGGGAGCCCGACGTGGGGACTCCATCTCAGGACCCTGAGATCAGACTGGAGCCAAAACCAAGAGTTGGACTTTAACTGACTGTACCACCCAGGTACCCCTCTGGATTATCTTCTTTTAAGGGCTCTAATCCCATCCTGAAGGCCCCACCTTCATGATCTCATCTAAATCTGACTATCTCCCCAAAGCCTTATTTCCAAATACCAGCACATTAGGGCTTAGAGCTTCAAGATATGAATTTTGAGAGGACACAATTCAGTTTATAGCACCATCCAGAGAGCAGATAGGGTACATTCCTAAGATTATAACAGAGCTTCCCAGACATTTTCCATACCAAACCAAGAGCAGTATGTGGTACATAGTAGTTGTTCAATAACACTTGTTGAACAAACTGAAAAATGATCAAATGTCTAGACCCATCCTTCTAATATCATGGTGTCACGTAGCAAGAATCGGTATGCATTCGTTCAGCAAATAAATACATAAATGAATTAATACTTGGTACCCACAAACTCTAGCACTGGAGACCAGCCCTGAGCTATAGTTTGTTAGCTGGGTGTATCACACTACCTGAGGCCAAACGTCCTTCCTGCTCACTGTTTGTTCACTGGGTTCTTATTTTCATTGTAGAGCCTTTGGTGGTTACCTGCCCCTGCAAGGAAGACCGATGGAGTAGGCTTTGAATGAAGCATAGCTGAATTCTAATCCCACAGCAACCATTTGATATTTGGGTGAAAATGGGCATATCACTGAATATCCTTAATAACCATAACCTCCCTGGGATGCAAATGCCTTCAAAGGAAGACAATTAGAATTAAATGATTTTAAACAAAATTACATTTCATCAGCTTGAAGGAGCACCTCAATAAAGGTCTGTTCTCTTCTGATTATGGGCAATTTCCATTTTCTACAAATCCTGTTTCTTCTGTGAAAGTTTTCTCTCTAAAATTGTGTTCAGTCTTGGTGACATGGGTAATCCAGGTACTCTGCCCTCTTGAAGAGGTCCTAGATTTGTTCTGCCTGATCCTTATCCTCATTACCTCAGTGTCTCCTAGGGGAAGGCATGTATCCCAAGCTCAGCCAATCAGTCTTTCTCTTAGGACTTTGCTGAAAAGAATGATGTGAAGACAAACCTTTTTTTAAAAGATTTTATTTATTTATTTGAGAGAGAGAGAGAGAACAAGCGGGGAGGAGGATAACAAGTGGGGCTCCATCCCAGGACCCTGGGATCATGACCTGAGCTGAAGGTAACCACTTAACCCACTGAGCCACCCAGGTGCCCCAACAAAAGAAACTTTTAAAAGCTCATTCATTCCAGCAGTGATACCTTTAACAGTCATGAAATTTTTATGCTTGTTCTTACCTCATTTCCCAGCCTGATTCTCTGGTCTTCCTTTCAGCTATGGGAATTCCCCAATGCCTTTCTAATACATGATTAAGATAGCCACAGTTAGATTCTCTAGTTTGCAACCACAAGATGCTAACTAAAATTCAATTTTTAAAACTTAAAAAAAAATCACTTAAGGGCATACAAATAGCCAAATATAAAGAAATAGTTATCTTGTTCGTAGGTAGAAGTATTTGATATTGTAATGTTAACATTTTTTTTCTATAAAATCAACATGATAGTAATTAAACCACCAAAAGACTTGTTCCCAGCTAAAATTTAAAAAGTAAAAAAAAGAAAAAAGTAACTACTAGATATTGAAAGGCATTACTATACCCCAAGTTATCAGTACTACAGTACTGGATTATTTAATTAAGGATACATTGATAGCTATTTTGGGGAAAAAAAAAAACTTAAAATATCAAAATAAATTCTAGAGAGATGTAAGATTTAAGCATGAAAAAAATCATAAAAATTTTATGAGAAAATAATATATTAATGTCCTTACATTCTTGGAATGGGAAAAGCCTTTCCAAGTATGAATCAAAAATTAAAAGTTATAAGGGAAAAGACTGATTAATTTGACTAAATATGTTTTAAAAATTCTCTGTAGAGCAAAAATACCGAACACATGACCCCTCAACTGCTGATTCCCAGTTTTCCCCTACCTTATAATATCACTAGCAATTTACCATGTAATCACTTTAATCATTTCTTTTTAAATCATAGGAAAGTTTCTACATCAGTACATAGTTATACTATATTGATCCAGATTCAGGAATCTGGATCTGAACTGCAACATATGTATTATTAAAATATGTGTGAAATAATGAAGGTAGTGTTTATACATCAAGGTAAGCGCTTTACATTTATTGTCCCATTTAAGCCTAACAAATCTATAAAATAAGTAATACTAGTATATCCATCTTACAGATTAAAAAATTGAGAGCTGAAGAAGTTAAACCACAGATATAGTTATTAAAATGGCAGAGTGAAGACTTGAACTCAGGTCTATCTATGAACTGAATGTGTTCTTAATAGCTTTATCGTACTGCTATTGATGCAATGGAGATATGACATATCTCTGTTTGTAAGCATAAGACCAGATGTTTCCTATTGTTCTCCCCTTCTGAATAAAAAGCAAGCTTTACTACACACAAACATTCATTCATTCAAAAACCTTTATTGAGTACCTAGTATGTGCCAAGTATAAGTCATAGCAGTCAGTAATCCATCAGTGAATAAATCAAAGTGTCTGCTCTTAAGGGAGGAAACAGACAGTACAAAACAAACACATAATATGTTAGATGGCAATAAATGCTGTGAAAAAAAGCAATTAAGGAGAATAGAGAGTGATAGAAGGCAGAGTGATTTATTATAATGGATGATCAGGAAAAGCTTCTCTATTAAGGGGACATTTGAGCAGATACTTGAGGCTTTACGGAGCCAAGCAGATATTTAAGAACAGAGTAATGAGCATGAGAATTTCAAATGCAAAGGCATGAGCACACTGGGCATGCTCAAGGAACCCCATGGAGAACAGTGTGACTGAAGAGAGCCAGGGTCAGAGGGGTGGGCAATGCGGTCAGAGATATAGCAAGGGCTAGAACACCTGGGGAAAATGTCCACCTGCCACGTTCACAAACAATCCCCTGTCTATGAGACAGCACTAGGCTGACTTCGAAGCAGAAGAGCATTTTATACTCTCGTGTTCTTGGAAGAGAGCTGCACGATCCGATGGCAGACTTGAATCACCTACCCTGATATACCCAACCAGAAAGACACACTATGCCCTTAGAAAATGGGGAGCCCGAAGACATTTATGATTAACTTACACATCTGCTAGGTAATCTCTCCCATTATTGTTTTTATCAAGCAGAGTAGACTAAACAGTTGAAATGATCAATTAGCTTAATTATGACTTAGAGCCATGTTCCCTACCGTGAAATGAATTCTCTCCACTTGGACTAGATTATGCGTTTGAGATTTACATGTGGTAGTGTGACTATCATTTTGGTTTAGAATGACTCTGATTGTCCTCCTTGTGGGTTCCTGCTAAAAAGGCAACACTCTTAACTCTCAAAGGTGAGCACATTTTGGGGGAAGCGATGCCATGCATTCTGTATTTTGTTTTTTAATTCTGTTCACCTGTTGTCAGATATCCTATGAAAGCTTGTGTTTAGAACCCAAGTCTGAGCAAAAAGATGAATTTCACCAAAAAAGAGTAAGGGATTAAGAAAGTAACCTTTAAAAGAGAAGACTGTTTTAACTGCAGTTGAGTTATTGTACTAAGAAATGATATTCCTAAAGGAGCAAGGATTGACAAAAAACAATTTATTTTTTATAAAAGGCCAGATAGTAGATAGTTTAGGCTTTGTGGGCCATGCAAGTCTCTTTTATCACTACTCAACTCAGTGTGAAAATAGTATGCAAATGAATAAGCATGGTTTGTTCCAATAAAACTTTATTTACAAAAGCAGGTGGCAGGCCAGATTTAGTTCACAGGACATAGCTTGCAGACTCCTGTTATGGAGCCTCTGGTTATTTATTTCTACAAGTGCTTAGGAAAACAGATAGGTAGATAGAAAAGTAACACAGCTTCTTTCTTTGGTCTCCCTGCTCATGAATATCCAAATTAAATGTAATTTTCAAAAGAAGCCCAATCAAGCTAAAATTAAAATAAATACCAAGTAGAAATAATAAGTAGGGCCCAGGGCACAGATTACCTCTGCAGTCTTAGGATGATGCAAAATGTATTGATACCTAACCATGGCAGGGAGCTCCTACTTTTGCAGTGGGTCATAGCAACTGTCTCGTTAAGAAAGGTTTCTAGTCAGTCATGTGCTCCGTCCCTCCTTTGTTGTGGGTGACATCTGATGAAGAGTTGATGATGCTTGCATCACCCTTCTGACTATCACAGACTTTTCTGTCTAGGGCAGGAGAGACTTATTGGCTTTGCCCAAACTCCAGCTGTGGAGACCCTCCTGGCCGTCTCCCCAGCCCTGATGTGCCAGCCCCCCTCAGGCATTCCAGGACTTCTGCACATGACATATGCATATGCAGCATATCACACAGTTCTGAGGCTGGGCCCAGATCACCAGGAGGGTGCTCCTCGAGAAAGAAGAAAGAGACAGAGGCAGGACTGCTTCCTATATCTGTTCAGCTCAGCTTTAAACCCTTAGAAGGTCAAGGTCATATGGTATCTTTCTTTCCTCCACCCTTTAAGTAAGCCCTAATGTGGACCTGTCTACAGAGAGAGTGCTCCAGGGATGTTGGTTGGAAGGAGATGCCCGAGATGCTGCTACCATTTATCTATTGATCACTCGGGGCCTTTTGAGGTCTCAATACTCAGAGGCCCTCACCTACCTGTTCCTCCTACCACCTCACATACTACTTCACATGCCAGCCTGGAAATAAGCCCAGAGGTGAGATGCTTTACGTGTTGGAGAATCTCAGAATTTTGCTTTTATGGCCCATAGCAGATAAATGTAGTGATTCAGTAACATGAAATCCCATGAGTCCTCATTAACAGTGGTGGTGGAAAACCCAAAAACAGAAATAGAGAAGATGTTCTAGTCTGGGGAGACCTTTGAAGGGGACATGTTCACCTTCACCAATAACCTTTTTTTTTTTTCTTTTAAGATTACAGTAACAGACTGTTCTCAGAAAAAGGCATAGGTTACCCCGTGTGCTGGAGACTCTGTTGTCAACAGCATTGTCATGCCTCTAATTTCTAATTTCACAAATTCCCTTCTCTACATGGTCCACGTAGCCAATGAGGAATGCCAATGAGAGGAACTCACAGACATTTGGAATGCAGAAGTGAAGCAGAGCCATTATTCTCCAGAAGTGGCTGTAGGCAGAGAGGAGAGTCCCAGGAGCTTCCAGAGAGTTCTCAAGAACCATCTGCTTTGCCGCAGCAGACTGAGGCTGTTGAAGCTCCTCTAAGATTTCTGAGAATTATAACAGTTTCCAGGCAAGCTTCTGAGAACCCACTTGCTTAAGTACTCCTGCCTGAGATCACCAGCATCAACAACCTTGATCTCTAGTGACAGCTTCCCAGATTTCTGCATCCCCAGATTTCCCATGAAAACCCTTCTATGTTGAACCCTTTATCCAGACTGAGCCCTGTATCACCACAGGTAAAGGATAGGGTAGGACACAGTTAACATCACCTTAGCACTTACTTTCCTTTTGGAAATCCGTGGGTGTTAAGGAGAGCATCCACTGATGAGCCAAGTGCTATGTTCCACTGAATCTATGTTCTTTTTTTTTTTTTTTTAAGATTTTTTATTTATTTGTGAGAGAGAGAATGAGAGACAGAGAGCATGAGAGGGAGGAGGGTCAGAGGGAGAAGCAGACTCCCTGCTGAGCAGGGAGCCTGATGTGGGACTCGATCCCAGGACTCCAGGATCATGACCTGAGCCAAAGGCAGTCGCTTAACCAACTGAGCCACCCAGGCGCCCTGAATCTATGTTCTTGATGATAAAACAGACAGGTGCCAATAAGAAAGAAAAATGTCCCTGATATGGACATAAAGCTGGGAGACCGAACAGCTCTATCTCCGGTGCAAGTATAAATGAGAAATGAACACACCTCGTGGGAAAAGAGGGGGACACATTGCCAAAGGGGAAGGAAGAAAATCTTCTGGGAGAACTTGAACTACAAACTGCTCATGCAGCTTTTGCAAGCTGAATTTCCACCACCAAGGCAGCCCCCCCACCCCCATCCTGAGGCAGAGAAGCGAGAGGTTTGGGGTTGGTGGCACCCTCCATGACTGGCCACAGCAAAGGCAAACCCTCCCCAGGAGACTTCACCTTGAGTCCAGGTGCAGGAATTGTTCCAACAACCGGAAGAGGCACTCTGATCTCAAGAGACTCAGAACAGGGAGGAAAAACCACTGCGGGTCTTAGGATTCTCAAATATGCCGGCAAGCGACTGCACACTTGCTGTGTTCTGTGAGTCTCCCATTAAGAACGAAGTTCGAGGCTCTGCTCTGGCCCCATCCTAGTCCCCAGACCTGCTGGCACAGTTTCACACTCCGTTCCGGCTTCTTTCAGCTACTTGCAGCTCTCCAGACTCACTGAGCCATCGCACTGAGCTTCAGCACTCATTGTTCTACTGGCTCTGCTGTCTCTCCCACCCTCTGTGGGTTAGCTCACTCATACTTCCCAACTCAGATGAGCATTGCCTCCCGAGGGCAGCTTTCTCTGAACACGTCTGGTTTATGTGTGCCTTCTCCGTGCTTCCATGGCACCTGACGCTCCCTGACAGCCCACCAGGGTAGGATCCGTACTGTTTGCTAAGAGTTAAGCTTAAAACAAAGCGCCTACCACAATGCCTGGCACACTGTAGATGCTCTGTAAATGCAATTTCTCTTCTCCCTTTCGTAAGGGCCTTGAGTATTCTGTTCAATTTAGCAAGATGCGTCCCCTACAGTACGCCAGCCACAGTGTTGAGGCAACAGGGATGAAGAAAGCACAGTCCCTGCCCACAGGATGACAATTCAGTGAGAGAAAAGCAAAGAAAATCAGCTAGTGAATTCACCAGAGACAGTATTACAGGGATGCATTCGGTGGCCTGAGTCAAGGTGCTGGTGTGGCTCAGGAAACGGTACCAGGAGTGGGCATCCGAAGAGCAGCTCAGAGACCCAGTTACCACCAGCCCGGTCATGCAGAAGGTGGAAATTTCACAGATGCGTGAGAAGAGGACCATAAGAAGTGATGTGATCGGTGGTTAAACTTGCTGCCACTTTGTATCCTAGAGCTCAGCCCAGGGCCCAGCACTTGGTGGGAAGGAAGGAAGGAGAGAGGGAAGGAGGGAGGAAAAGAATCTGTCCTGCATTTAATCATCAGCTGGTTATGGGCAAACAGAGCCTGTTGGTTAGTAATAAAGCATCTAAGTCAGGAGGGGAGGGAGGAAAAAAGAAAGGAAGGAAGAAAAGGAGGGGATCCTCTGTGGGGAGGATTTTTTAAATTTGTTTTTGGTCATTCTTGTCTCATATGCTTGATCTTACTCCGATTTTTTTTTTTTTTTTATTAACCTAAGATTCCAATGTGCCCGCCAAAACCAGGGAGACAGCCCTTTTCCCCACACCAAAGCAGCAAGGACCTGAGTGCAGTTACATGTTGGTAAATATTTAACAACGGGCTCTGCGGGAGGAAGACAAAAGCCCTGGGCCGCAGCATGCGCCCATGTCTGCAGTGTAGGTCCTCATCGGGGCCGATCTCAGGCCATCACAGGGCACGAGTGCTGGCAGAACCGGGAGGAAAGGCTGCAGTCAGCTCTCAGGAGCTAGTACAAACCGGCCCCAGCACCCCGGTCGGCGTGGGAGTTTCAGAACTGTAGAAGGCTGGCAGAAACTAGGGCCAGGAGCTAGAGTGCTATGAACACCAAGCTGTAGGGGGCTAACTTCTGGAGGCCCCAGCAAGAGGCCACATCTCTGAGCACCCTGGGAGGTCCCATGGTTCACGGCCCCAACCCAGTGGATAGAAGATGTAGTAAGAATGTAGAGATTCACTGAGGCTCAGCTGCACTTTGGGTGAAATCTGAGGTCCAAAGCTGCAACCCCTTCCCAACGCCTGAGTACTGCCCAGAGCTGAACACACAGCGCACACCCTTGAACCTGTGCTGAAGGAATTAAGGTGCTCTGCTGTGCCTGGCAGGTGGCCAAGTCTCCCCCAGGGGAGGAGGAAGCCGAGAGGGAGGGGGATCACAACGACAGTACCCAAAATACCCATAAGCATCCGGGGGGATGGGAGCATTTAGAGGACATGGAGGGTATGAATGGGAATGAGAGAAGGGTAGTGGAAAGAGGGGAGTTTAGGCTTATTATTAGAAATGGCTAAACGATAGAGGTTCTTGAATTTTGCCCTGTCCTCCTCCTGTTTCTTATCAGCGGGGAGAAAATGGTGAGTGGGCACAGAGGTAGTGGGAGTAAAACAAAGAGACTCTTTGTAGTAAAACAAACAAGAGGCTGTCGTTCACATGCAGAAAGCTGAAATCTTGCCCCAGGCAAACGTGGGGCTACCTCACCCCATCCAAAACCCTGCTATTTATTCTACCCTGGATGTCATCAGGGAGTTTAGGCAGATGATAAAAATGCTGAGAGACTTGTACACGGATGATCATAGCAGCGTTACTTAAAATAGCCAGAAGGTGGAAACAACCCAAATACCCATCAGCTGATTAATGGATAAACAAAATATGATATATCCAGACAATGGAATGTGATGAAGCTATAAAAAGAAATGAAGGACTAATATATACTACCATATGGTTGAATCTTGAAGACATTATGCTAAGGGAAGGAAGCCAGACACAAAGGACCATGTATGACCATATAATTCCATTCCTAGGAAATGTCCAGAACAGGAAATCTATGAGATAGAAATTAAATTAATGGTTGCCCAGGGCTGAGGGCAGGGTCAGGGGAACAGGATTGCTTTT
This sequence comes from Mirounga leonina, assembly GCF_011800145.1. Taxonomy (NCBI): domain Eukaryota; kingdom Metazoa; phylum Chordata; class Mammalia; order Carnivora; family Phocidae; genus Mirounga; species Mirounga leonina. The sequence continues at coordinate 13,092,614 of NW_023270314.1, forward strand.
GGGGATGATGGAAATGTTCTAAAATTGAGTGTGTTGATGGTTGTACATACCCGCGAATATACTAAAAGCCATTCAATTGTACACTTTAAATGGGTGAATTATATGTTATATAACTTATATCTTAATAAAGCTGCCTTTTAAAGAAGCTGATGTATGATGTATGAAGTATGACCGATCCTTGCCTCAATCCCTCTTCCTTAGTACCCCAGTCGAAGCACGGCATCATTCAGCCAGACCTGCTGAATTATGGGTATAGGAGGCTCTTGGAATACTGAACAATGGACAATAAAAACAAATGAGAAAGAACACACTTAAAAGAAAACATTAAAGGTAAACAAAGTGTGCAGCCACTATCTTTCCAGTTCCCCAGTTCAGACACCCAAGAGTTATCCTTGGCATTTCCTTGTCCCTCGTCCTCCGCATCCGGTCCATCATCGAGTTTTTGGATAGTGCCGCCCAAATACATCAAATCTCTCCACTTCTCTCCATCTCCACTGCTAACCCCTAGTCCAAGTTATCACCTAAGCAGCCCAAGAGCCTCCTACCCATCTCCTTACTTCCATTCCAGCCCTCTCTGGCTTATTCTCCATACTGCAGAGCAAACTTTCTGAAACCCAATTATAATCAAGTCACAATCCCCAAGAACTTCCTATGGCTCTTAGGAAAAAGAGAAAAATCCTTAAGCTTGCCTACAAAGTTCTGTGTCATCTAGCCCCCTACCTTAACCTGCTAGCTACATCTTGCAAGAGTCTTCCCCTTGCTTTCCTGCTCCAGCCACACTGGCTTGCCTTTATAATTCTTCAGAGAAATAATACTTCCTTATTCCACAGGGCCTTTGCACATGCTGTTCTCTTGAGCACAAAAGCCAATCCCTAACAATTCATTTGGATCCTTTTTATCCTTCAAATTTTAGTTCAACTATCACTCTAAGAGGCTTCCCTAACCACATTACAAAAAGTGCCTGAGCCCCATCCCTTACACTCAGTCACTCAATCTGTTCATTCCCTTTGTAACATTATCACAGACTGCCATGGATGGATTATTTATTAATCCTCTACTGAAATGCAAGTCTCCTCTTCTTGTCCCAGACTTCCTAGTCTCTCCCACACACCCACTGCCAGCCCCATACACAGAACAAAATCTCAGCATAAATTTAAGAAATGTGAACTTCTTCTTTAATCTCTTCACATGTTCTTTTTCACCTCTGCAATTCCCCAGGGCCTTGTATCTTCTTGCCACCCGGGGCCCTCAAGGCATATCCCCTAACTTGGCCTGGCCTATCCAGACAGTCTCAGGATAAAACGACCTTCAGCCTTCCTTCTGTCCCTTCCCCATCCATTTGCTGCTGACCTCAATTACAGGATAAAAGGAAATCCATATCAGGGCTCCTGGGTGGCTCAGACGGTTAAGCATCTGATTCTTGATTCCGGCTCAGGTCATGATCTCCGAGTCATGAGAATGAGCCCTGTGCTGGGTGTGGAGCCTGTTTAAGATTCTCTTTCCTTTTTCCTCTACCCCTCCCCCCAGGCCCCCACTTGCAGGTTCTCTTTTTTTTAAAGATTTTATTTATTTATTTGAGAGAGAGAGTGAGAGAGAGGGCACAAGCAGGGGGAACAGCAGAGGGAGAGGGAGAAGCAGGCTCCTTGCAGAGCAGGGAGTCTAATGTGGGGCTCCATCCCAGGACCCTGGGATCATGGCTAGAGCCGAAGGCAGACGCTTAACTGACTGAACCACCCAGGTGCAACGCCCTCCCCCCCCATCTCTAAAAAAGAAGAAATCCATATCAAACCTAATTAATCTACACCAAAGTGAGAACATGGCCAGCAACTAAACAGTTGTAGGAGTGATGTTTCTAGAAGAGTATCAGTGAGAGAATCCCATCAGCAGAGAGGGCAGAGGTATGTGAGGATATGGCCCAGGTGCTAACTACCCTGCTCCCCCAGAGACAACTGTCCTCAGCTGTCCTGGCATTTCATCGCCCTTCTCCTTCCTTTAGTCCTGCCATCTCCATGGTGTCAGCAACTCCCAGATGGTGACAGGGGATGGGGCAGATGCAAGCTCAACTATTTGTACATGGGGGCATTTTAAAGCCTAGGCTCTAGATTTGGTGACAGCCAATATCACAGTGCTGATAAACATACTTTAATTCAATTTCTCCTGAACTCCATGCCCAAAACTGACCCAGATTGTTAGATTGTTTCACATCAGACGTTTTAAGGGAGAACTGAAAAAAAGAAACCACCATAAGAAACCAACACCATACCTAAATTAGTCTAGATCAAAGGACTCCAGATTTTGAGTGTTTGCCGGGCCCTGTGTCAGGTCACGAGCTTAGGCGAGGTCCCTCACGCCTGTGTCCTCTGAACACGGGCAGAACTTCCCCAGGTCTCTTCATTTAAGAACCATTTGGGACACTTGTTACAATGCATTTTCTCAAGCTGCTGGCTCGCTGAATTAGAATGTTTATGGAAGGGACCAGTGGGTCTATAGATTTTTACCAGGCTCCGTTCTGTGAAAGATTATGGGGAATCTCCTCCAGGAGAGGTGATGACTAGGAGAGTAGCAGTGGTTTTGTCCTTGGTAGTTACGTTCCTGTAAAGCCCTTGTGGGAGTCCCACCACTGGAATTTCTGATCCAGCAGGACGGGGCCCAAGAAAGTGAATTCCTAACACGGGCCCGGGCAATGCTGATGTTGGTTGCCTGGGCACCCCACTTTGAGAATCACTGCTTTAGAGCAAGTGTCTTTGAAAGAATTGTCTGGGTTTGCTGCCCCCAGCCCTCCCTTGCCATTCTCTCCTGAGCCCGCTCCATTTGGGATTTATTCCCTTCCACTCTCCTGAAACTACCACTGTCAAGGTCATCAGTGACCTACTCATCGCTAAGTCCAGTCACCCTTCATCTTCCTTGACCTATTTGACATGACTGATTGCTCCCTCATCTGTGAAATGTTTCCGCACCAGATCCCCAAGACGCTCCTCTCGCTCACTCTCCTGGTTTCCCTTCTATGTCACTGACAGCTCCTTGTCAGTCGCCTCGGCTTGGGGACCTCTTTTCTTTATTTATACTCACTCCCTACAAAATCCATATAGCTTTAAATGCCATCTATACGCAAATGGTTCTCAAGTGCCCACCTCAAGCCTGGCTATCTCTCTACAACTCTATGTGAATTGTATGTATTTTCATATATACAATTATATAACTCTTATGCCCCTGGCCTCCACTATCCTGCTCCACTCTCCATCTCAGTAAATGACAACCCCATCCTTTTCATGGCTTAGGACAAAATTGGTTGAGTCATCCTCGACTCCTCTCTTTTATCACAACTCATACCTAATCTACGAACGATCCGATCCTGTTGGATTTCAAGGCTCACCATCCCTCGCTACCTTCACTCCCACCACCCAGGCCCAAACGACTCTTGTCTCTTTCCTGGATCCTTGCAACCACCTCCTAGCTGGACCCCCTGGCTTCTGTTCCTGCCCTGCCTTGGTCTAGACTCCATGCAGAGTGATCATGCAGTAAGAAGTAAAACCAAACCAGAAGGAGTCAAAAATCGTCTTTAGGGCGAACTGCAAAGCCCGCACAATCTGTGAATCGTCCTTGCACCACGTCATCATCGGCTGCACTCCACTCACCCACGCAGGTGGGGCTGCCCTGGGCTTGCTCAAATATGCAGGACACCTGAGAGTCTTAGCACTGGCTGTTCTCCCTGCCCGGAATGCTCTTCCCTTCCATGTCTGCATAGTTCACTACTCTTCTCCTTCCAGTCCTTGCTCAAATGTCATCTTCTCGGGGAAGCCTTCCCTGCCCAGGCTTTAAAATGGTGTAACCACCCCACTTCTCATTCCCTGTCCCCTCTTATTTTCTTCAGAGGACTCCTTCACTTAATTCTCTTATGTTATTTCTTGGTCTAGCTACCTCCACTGGATTGCGGGTCAATAAAGGCACAGATTTTATACATTTTGTTTATTGGTATGTCCCTAGGCACATAACTGGTGTTGAAAAACATTAGTTGAATGTATGAGTGAGATTTGATTTTGATACTAGGTGCTGTACATAAGTTATCTCATTTATCCCCATTTCCCAGCTGAAGAAACTGAGGTTAACATGGTTCTATAATTTGTTTAAGGTCAGTACAACCTTCTGGGTGAGCCCTTGTTTGTCCATGGTTTTGAAGGGTGATGCCTTAACTTTCTGACTGACTCTCATTGGACCTGGAATCTGTCCCCAAATGACAGGTCCTTCTCAGTTATAAGGATAGGTGGGACTCAGGTCTGTTTGGCTCTAAAGCCCCATGATTTTTCCACAACGCTACCAAATCCTTACAGTTTCCATGATACTCTGCTGAATATGTTTAGGTAACTAAAAGCAATTCTTTTAAAAAAACTTTTAATTTAAATTCCAGTTAGTTAACATACATAGTCTAATATTAGTTCCAGGTATACAATTTAGTGATTCAACACTTCCATTCAACACCCAGTGCTCATCACAGCAAGTGCCCCCCTTAATCCGCATCCCTTATTTCCCCCCTCCCTTCTGGTAACCATCAGTTTGTTCTCTATAGTGAAGAGTCCGTTTCTTGGTTTGCCACTCTCTCTCTTCCCCCTATGCTCATTTGCAACTGAAGGCTTTCTTAATTGATTGCACACCGAGTAACAGTTCACTTTGTCCAGTTCTCTATCCCAATGCTCAATGCTTTCTAGATTTCCTAACTGCAGGTTGTTTATTCCCACTCAGAGGCTTGCTGAGCCAGTTCTAGCTTCTGAGCCTGGAGTGGGGTTGGACTGAGCCTGCTCTGTCAGCCAGTAGGGAAATGGGTCCACACTAAAAGGCCACCTCCAACTTCCTTCTCTAAATGTCTCCTGGTCTTGCTTTCCACCATGCCAACATTAGGATCTTCATAAAACAAAAGGAAGCCTCACTTTATAAGAAAACCAAAACGAAACAAAATGTTTTCCAAGGAAGCTGGTTCTCTCCCTATTTGCCCCCATCTGCTTTTCTGCTCCCACTTGTGGGGTCTTCTCAGTTTCTGTAGAAATAGTGCTTCTGCACCATCAACAAAGAACCCTCAGTTGGAAGTCTTGGAATTACTTCTCCTGCGATTCCTTTGCTTTTCCAAAACTGCCTTGCAAAACCTCTCCTTTTTTGCCGTACCTTTCCCTTTCCTGCTTTCAACTCTCTTGTCTCTCTTTTTAAATAATTATTCTTGACACGAATGCCTCTCATTCCATTAAAAGTCAATTAAAAGTCTCAAAAATGCCTAAAAATATAAAGAGAATGTAACTTGTCTTAGGAGACGTGCTGGAGGAGGTGTTGCTGGTCCTTGTCACTGAGAATTGCAGTGAATCCTGGACAAATTACATCTATTGCTTAAGCAATGAATCAGAGTGTGTTGGCGACACCCTCTTAGATACGGACAAATAAGGAACACTCCCTTGAGGCAGGGTGTACCCGGGCAATGTTCGGAGGAGAGACAAAGGTCAAGATCCAGATAATCCCCACAAGCTTTGGTCAGCACTGCTGCTGTCCAAGGATCAGAGCTGGGGTTACTTAGAGCCATTTTCTGAGGAGGCTCTACCTACGCTCTGTCTTCTGCACCTGGGGAGGCACTGAGTGAGAATAGGGAACATAAATACCAAAAGAGCAGGGTCTCTGCTCCGGGAGCAGAACTGGGGCTCTGTTAGAAACCTTCCAGTCATGGCTCCAAGCGTGGTGGGACTTCTGAATTCACCCCCTTGTCTGCCAACGTGATCAAAAGTACCCAAATAAGAAAGCACCAGGAAATAGGAAATAGGCAGTCTGTCCAGCAGAAGATGCATTACAACTGACCATTGTAGTCAAGGGACCGATCCCTGGAGGAGAAGGTACAGGGACCAATTAAGATCTGCAGAGGCCCTAAGCATTAAGAAGGATACAGTGCTCTCCTCCACATAGAGTTAATTTTTCAATAAAAAATGCAAGCCCTAAAATAAACATAATAGAGTCCATTTTCCCCCTCTGCTATCAACTACAGAAAAAATACCGTGCCTCTGACTTACTGGTGCCCTAAACACACACCCAGGCTTGGTTTGTTTTTGGAGTAACACAGCCATTCCAGGCAGAGGTTTTCCCCATATAGGAACTTGCCTGAAAGTATAAGACATTTATCCAGATTCGTCTATCCCTTATTAAGTGCCAGCTATCTGCCAGATGCCATGCTCAGCAATTTCACATATCTCATTTCCTAACCCTAGCAATACAATTTTATGGTGATTTGGGGACACATTCCATCCATTCAATCTAAATGAGAGTAAGCCAAGGAGTTTGGTAACACCTTCCCAGACTGTGGACCGTGTTTTACAAACAAGAAAATGAAGTGTGTTGGGGAATCCACCAAGAACAGGTTAGACATGTGAGTGATTTATGAAGGGAAAAACAGGAGTAGTCAGGGAGAGCCTCACACGAGGTAGGCCTGGCCCCTGTGAGGGAGAGACAGAAGAAAGGGGGTCAAGTAGGAAGAGTCTAGGGCTGCAGCACAGATCTATGAAGGGCATGGCTAGGCTCAGGGGGGTCCTCAAGCCAAAGGTGCCCACTGGAGGAGTCACCGGTGTGTCCAGAATGGGTCTTCTGGATATTCCACTGTGCTAGGTGTCTGGCTGGGAAGAGGTCTGAGGAAGCTTGGCTGGGGTGGGTCCAGTGACTGGGGAAGGGGGAAGGAAATAGGGCATCTCTCAATTATGTCCCTGCAGCAAGAGATCTAAGCGATGTGTTTCCTTGGTTGCCACACTGAGGGATTAGAGAACTAAAATAAGTTTCCCTGCTCACCTAGCTTGTTTGGGGGTGAAACTGTGATTCAAATCCAGGCTTTTTGGATCCATGTTCCATATCTTTCTCACTATACCAAGCAGATCACTTGTTTGAGATGGTGTGGAATTATGGAATTTTAGGTTATTTGAATTTATCTGTTAAATGTTTATTAAAAAAAAAAAAAAAAGATCTCCTTTTGACATGTTGCTGTCAGCCGGCTTATAAATTGGGGAGTTCTGCCAACTCCCAGGTCTCCCTGTGCAGAATTCTGTCCAGGTTTCTGGGTATAAGCTCGAGCCAAGAGAGAACATGACACCCTTCAAAAGTAACCAGGCATCATTGTACCTCAGGCGTCTCTGAAATAGAACTTGCATTCTTCTTGGAGACACAGCATCCTGCCCTATAAAACATCTTTTCTATAGGCTGATGCCATGAGACAATGAACAGACACAAAATCTTCTAGCTATGACAAAGATTGGCTTTTCTGACACATTCATGTTCCTCTTTCTCCCCTGCTAGGGAGGAGTTTTGTAGCACAATAAGCCATCAACGTTGTTTTGTCAATGATAGCAAAAGAAAGATTTGCTAAATAGATGCCATCCTCTGAGGAATTCAGCCATCCCACAAATATTTATTGAATGCCTACCATGTCCCAGGAAGTGGAAATGTGGTGTTGAACACGGGGAGAAAGACAATAAACGACAAACAAATAATACCGAATAGCAGTAACTGCCATGAAGAATATGAAACCTTACAAGAGGCTCAAGAGTAACAGGGAAAGGCAGGGGTGCTTCCATAATGTGCGGGAGAAGGCTCCTAGCATGGAAATGTGATGACAGAGCCATCCATGTGAAGATGCAGGGGGAGAGCATCCCAGGCAGAAGGAAACTTGGGGAGGAAGGACAGCGCTGGGAAGCAGGCCTTTGCATTTGAAACCATGGAATGGGGGTCTGTGTGGCTAAAGCCTGGAAAGTACATGGAGGTGTCATGGGTCAGAGAGTCAGATGGGGCCCAGGTCACACTTTTGTAGGGCCAGGAGACCCTACAAAATTTCAGCCTCCATCCTGTGTAGATGAGCTTGGATTCCTGTAGGCTTGCGTAGGAGCAGGCCAAGGACATTTAGAACCTGGTCACATCTCACCTCTGCCATCGCCACCATTATCTCCCTTTGGAACCTCGCAATCCCTGCCAAACAGCCTCTCCACTTCTATTCTGGCCTCACCATGCATTTTTCCCACAGCTCTAAATCAGCTCCCGACACTACTCTGCTTAGAATGCTCTGGTGGTTTCCAGGTATACCTAGAATAAAATCTAGTCTTTACTTTGATTTACTCTCACTTTGATGGATCTCTTCTGCTAAATATGAGTGGGTCTCCAATGACTCCAAGGACATTGGACCTCACCGGGCAATCCATGCTGTCCTGCATTTAAGGGCACCTGGGCCATTCTGAGGGGCATCTTCTAAGACATAAAGCTATGGTGTAGTAATCATGGAAGTGAATTTTCCCACTAAGGGTTTTGCCGATATATCCTGGCCGTCAGAAGGGCCCAACAGAAGACCTTAGAAGAGGGTGCCCAGGCCTCAACAATCAGAAATTGCTGGTCTACCAATGTCACGGCCCAGCGCTAACCAAGGCACTGTTTACCCTCATGGTGAGGAAACGTTTAGCAACAAATTCATTTAGCAATTATTTATTGACCAACTAAATGCTAGGCACTGTACTAGACACTGAAGGTGATAGGGAACAAAACCACTCCCTGTCTTCAAGATTCTTACAGGTTAGTAGGAATACCAGCCAGGTAGACTGGCTGAAGTTCACCAAACAAGAGAATTAACCACACAAATATGCATGTAAATATTTAGCCAGAAAACTGCAGAACATAGAAGAGAAATGTGTTAGTTGAACAGAAATTAAGATCTAGAATCCATGTGGGTTGGCGTGGGTAGGGAGAGGAGGTTTTAAGAGAAGAAAGGGGGAAATTACTAAGGCTACAATGGAAGAATTTGGAGTACATCTAAGGATTCCAGACATTTCACCGAAACGGGTAGCATCTGGCTGAATTTCTGCCTGAGGCCATTGTCCTCCTTTGAGGCTAAAAGCACTTGCCATCTGCTGGGTGATGCTAATGTTAATACTAGAAGATTTTGCTTATGACTTCTATTCTGCCCAGGAGAGGTGGATAGCAAATCTAATAACGCATGGAATGGAGGAAAATATGTTCTTGGGAAGCTCCCAGGCTAAAAGCTGACTGCTCTTAAGGCCTCTTCATGAGATAGTGGGCAAGACTTGCTTAGGGATCTTTTACCAATAATTTTTGTACTGGGAGAAACACAAATCTATAGCAGAAGGACAAAAGTTGGGAATTTGAGAATTCTGGGCCTCTAATGATGCTTCTCCTTTATCCATCCCACTCTCTGAGACATATGAAAGAGTCACGTGGGTAGAGAGAAGAGGAAAACAGGGAAGGTTTCTGGAGAAGGTCCCACCCTTCCTTCTGAGTTAGAATTGCTCATCTGTGTCATATTACAGAGGTGGGGACAAAGTTTCCAGAGGGCTTCATTAAAATATTTTCTGGGAAAGGGAATTGGAGGCTTCTTTCTTCATCTCATTGGCATGGATTATTAGTTCTTTGACACTTGGGAAAGAACAATGAGTCTGGGGCGATGGGAAAGAGAGGGCTGTTCTGGGTAGAGCGCCCCTTGTGACACCAGCCTCTAGAACAACCATCTGGAAGGTACCTCTTCATCTTCGTGTTGAGTAAAAACTCTCCTACCAGTCATCACACTGACTTTTTGCTATTTAAATTACAAATACTTTTATCTTGTTTGTTGTTACCTTTTAACTCTGCTTATGATATTTTTTACTTATGAAAGGATTTTATTTTTATATAGTAAACTCTACTAGTCTTGACCTCTCTAGTTTCTACCTTTGGCTTTAAACATAAAGGAGCCTTCAACATCTAATATTTTGAGTTATTCATCTATTTTTATTCAAATTCCTTAGCACTAATCTATTCTACTTTTGTTTATGACATGAGATAAAGATCTAATTTTATTTTATTTTCCCACATAATTAACTTTTCCAGGACCACTTGTTTTGTTTTTTTTTATCCATTGCTTCAGTGATATGAAATGCATCTTCATCATATACTAAATATTTTATATACTTAGGTGTGATAGATTGTAGTATCACAATCCCGCCAAATATTTCAGAGCCCCTTCTTATGCCTGCCTACAGGAAGGTAAGGCATATCCTGTTGAACTCAGGGGTAGCCATAGAACTTGTGTTGGTCAGTGAAATGCAAGCAGGAATGACATGTGTCACTTATGCATGGAGCTTTGAGAGCCAGTGAGTGGCTCATTGTGTTTTTTTTTCCCCCTTTGGAACAATACATTTTCCAGATAGATTCTGCTCCATCAGCCCACATCCCAGGGCAAAAGCAGCATGGAAGAGGATAGATACTTGGCGAAAAGCTAAAGAATTGCATTAAAATTGTCTTGTCCACACTGGGTTTTAGAGTTTAAGTGTTATCTTTCCTCCACTACTGCAGAAGCCCTGACAACAGAATGGGTTCTCATGCAATTGTCTGCATCACCATTTCACAGATGACCATCTCTCTGTCAATTCCCGCATTGGGGCCTGACTCAGAGCTCCATGTGAAAATGGTAACGTTGGGTTGCCAGAGTGGTGTGGGACAGTGAAGATTGGGATTTACCTGGGGAAATGCTGAAAGGTAAGGGAGGTGGGAAGACGGTAAAAATTTGCCAAAATCCTATTTCTTCCAGCCACGGATGCTGTTTCTTCCTCATGAGCTCAAGAGTGTTTAGAGAAGCTGCTGTGGCAATCACTCTGTAAGGCATGGAACTTTCTGAAAGGTGGCATTGTAATTTAAGCACCACTGGGTCTGGAATGATTAGATGCAAAAGCCAGGAGGGGTTTTCAGGAGAAGGGTTTTTTTAATGCTCTCCTTCCATCTTAAAGTGACTTGCTCATCCCCCAAGGGGCTGAGTGCAAATCCTTGCACCAGCAACTCTGGGAGATGCCACTGAGGCCCTGGAGGTTGTTCAGGTTTGCATTTTTCCAACTTCGAAACCTCTTCATAGCCTCAGATTTAGCCAGTAAGAACTGATGGGTTCTAGTCAGACTTGCGTTTGTATATGATAAGACCTAATTCTGCGCCTCTGCCTACATTTTGACATTGAAAGGCAGCCAAAATTTGACTCTCCTTTGAGCTTGAAGTCAGGGCAAACTGTACTGTTTCAAAGAGCATTCCTACTCCAGCCCCCTCCACAACCACCTCCACAGCTCTGCAGAAATTCACAGACATATAAATCAGAATTGGCTCAGCATAGAGGAGGATGGAGAACTGGACACCACCCAAACAGAGAAGTTATACCCAGAACAATTAGTTACCAGCAACATACATTCCAAACAGCACATCAAAGAAAGAGGAATCTCCTAAATTCAGTGCAATTAAGAACAGAAGCAGCTGGAAAAACAGAAAAAATGGGTAAAGATTCTAACATAAGGCTACATTTTTGCTATTGACTGGATATTTGTGTCATCCAAATTCATATGTTGAGACCTAATCCCTACATTGATGGTATTTGGAGGTGGGGCCTTTCGGAGCTACTTAGATCGTGAGAGCAGATCCCTCATGAATGGATTAGTGCCCTTATGAAACAGACCTCAGAGACCACCTCTTTCCCCTTCTACCATGTGAGGGCACAACAAGACCACAGCCACCTATGGATTCAGAAGCAGGTGCTTGCCAGACACTGAATCTGCCCGCACCTAGATCTTGGACTTCCCAGCCCCCAGAACAGTGAGTAACAAATGTTGTTGTTTATAAGCCACCTAGTCTATGGTATTTTGTTATAGCAGTCTAAATGGACTAAAAAACTTCAAACAGTAAAATGAAGAAACAGAATTCTCTCCAGCTATTAAGGAAGCCCTACCTGAGAAAAGGACTTTCAAAAACTGCACTGGGAGCAGGAAGAGTGCATCAGTGAATCAGAGGATGGAAAGCAGAAAAGAGTACAAACGGGACCAAATCAAAGATAGTCTCATTACCTCTTTACTGAGAAGGAGTCCAAAGGAGCATATTATATATGATAGCGGTTATCACTATAGTCATACTGATGTGGTTGAAGACTTGATGTGGTTCTTATTCCATAGCTGGGGCTCAATCATTCTGAATTAATAAAAAATAGTTTTCTTTCATAAACTCCCAAGGTAGATCATCTCTTCAGGCTTTTTCTAGATAGGTATCTGAAGTAGGTAGACCCCACTACCAAGTGAAGTCAGAATTCCAGTGCCCAGACTGGACAGCCCAGATGAGCAGCACTCTTACAGAATTGGGCCATAGCAAGGCTTAGTCCTGTCTGGCTGTGCTGCAAGTTACACTTCACATCTATCTGCTCCTTTCATCCTCACAATGCCCTCTCAAGGCTAGTAGGATCAATATTGTACAGATTAGGAAACAGAGGCACAGTAAAGCCTGGGTCACGAAGATGGCAAATGACAATGCTTTACCATGGAAACTAACTCTCATGTCCTTTCATCTAGCCCCTGCTGCCCAACTGGCAAACCCTTCCAGAACAATGCTGCGAATACTTAGTGTTCAAGCCAGCAAGGAAAGATGTGTCCTAGAAGTTATCTGTTGAGGATGGCGTCCAAGTTTCTTCGGGATCTTCTCCGAGCCCAGGGGTGGTTCCCCAGGAGCCATACCTGAAACATGAGATCTTACTGTACCCTGCCCATGGCTGCTGGCTCCAAGTGGATACTTGATCCAATGTAGGCCATTTAGAAAGTGTCACAAAGACTAACAAACCAAACAAAGGAAGGAAGAAAGAAAACCATGAGAAATCCAGAGAGAGCGACGCATGGAAGCTAGATTCTGTTAGGGGCAACTCTTTCAAGCAATTCTTCCTTGGATGCTGTGAGATACTTCAGTATCTCCATTTAGCTTTTTGAAAAATACAATTTAATTTTTTAAAAATTTTGGCTAATAATTTTCTGCTACTTGCAACTAAAGAACCATAGTTAATAAACACAATTTTCCCAGTCTCTCCCAATCCACGTCTTAAACTCACCTTTCCACATAACACCTCCTGCTTTTATCCAAATGCAGTTCTCTCTTCACTGATCATTTTCTCTGCATTTGTCTAACAATGGCAAAGTTGGGGTACTTTCTATTTATGCTGCATTTTCCTTGGACTCACCAACTATTGACCTTCTCAGATGACCATGAAAAAAATGAGAGGCTAAAAAAAAAAAACCACACGTACTGAAGAGGAATGAGCAGACTGGCAGGAAGCCAATGGGATTGTGAAATTGCTGTTACATTAATAAACTCCCTGTCAAATTGCCTCAGTTCCTCTGAACACTAAGAAGATACTAGCAGTCTGTGTCAGGCCCACCAGAACCAGCTAGTTGACTCACATTGCAGGTTAGGTCAGTTCAGTATCCTTAAATCACCTCCCTTTTGAGTCAAGTTTGCAGTTCACATAATACCAAATCAGCAGGCCGGTAGGTAAAATAACACTCAGAAGAGTATTATGAGCTCTAAGCTTGCAAGTGGAGTTATATATATATATATATATATAAAAATCACCAATTTAACCCTTAACTTTGCTTGAACTCAGGGAGACAAGGATAAACTTTCAGCCGCTCTTCCTTTGGATAAGGCTGAGTGCAGTGGCTATAAATTAGAAAACTACAAATAGAGTGGTAAAGTAGCACTTGCAATGCCCTAGAACCTTCCTGCCTTTCCAGAGTTCTGCAGGATTGTGGGGAAGGCAGATCGGGCATAGACACCGGAAGTGGGATGGCTACACAAAGTGCCTGAAGGACTTCGCGTCTCTAGGTGGTGCCAAGCATGGGTAACCAAGAGTGCATGTTACGAGCGTCCAGTGTCTACTTCAGCATGGCTAAAGGTGCTCTTAATTGGTTTTCTATTCAGAGGCATTAAATTAACTTTAGCTAAAAATATTGCTTCCTTAGTTCAACGAAGGAAAATTGGATTTAGATTTAGAGTTGTTGTACAGATGCAAAATAAGCTTTAAAGCCTTCACATTTTTTACCATAGCATATGGGCAAAGCAAAATGCAAATGACTTTGCAATTCTTGATTTGAATATAAGTACTTTTGTGTCTGACACCAACATACTTTTTCACTTGTTCAGGTTGATATTGGGGGGAAAGAGGAGGGTTAGGGAAATAGAGTCAGATTTGGGCTCCTCTAAGTTGGTAGTCACTGCAGATGGGTAAACTGTCTCATTTAGGGTGAGCCAATATCAGAGCCAAGCAGACCGGGGCCTTGCTATTTTATTATTTATTTATTTATTTATTTTTAAAGATTTTATTTATTTATGGGGGGGAGCAGAGGGAGAGGGCAAAGTTGGGGTACTTTGGGACTTGATCCTACAACCCTGAGATCATTCCCTGAGCCAAAATCAAGAGTCAGAAGCTTAATCGACTGAGCCACCCAGGCACCCCTGGACCTTGCTCTTTTAGTCAGATATATTTAGATACAGAGAAAGAGCACTGAGCAGGGAGTCGGGAGACTCAAGTCCAAAGCCGGACTTTGACAAGCCAACTGAAATAATCATTTTCTCATGGGTGAGCCTAGAAAAGAAAGGCTCTGGAGACCAGAGTGTCTTTAAATCTCCTTCCAAGTCTGTATTGTGCTTATAAATGGCCAATTTCATTATTATTTCTTATTATCCTAAAATTTGGAGTACATTTTATCTTCAAAAGTTTTGCACACAATCAGACCATAATAAACTCTTATATCTTAATCCTCAGATCAATTTCCTAGTTGTTCAAAATAGTTTGTTGTTGATCTGGCCGGATTCGAGGGATGAGGGTCCTCCTACTAATCCACCATCTTAACTCCTCCCCCTAATAAACTCTTATTTATCTAAAATCAAAACACCCCCAAAATTCAAATAATCAGAATAGTTTTTGTGAAACCATACGAAGTTCACATCAGTGGTTACTATGTTGTATAATATCATAAGTTAGCTTCAGAGTCATAAAGAAAAGATTAATGTCTGTTCAGTTTGGTTTTATGAAATGTCTTGTGTTCCAGTTCTCTTCCAGGGAAATTCTCAGGAAATGAGAAACAAATCAGAGTAGTTCAGAAGAGACTAAGCATCTCGCCTTATTCTACCAGCTTCTCTACACCTCAGTAGTGAGGCTGTGGTTTGCATTGACTTTCCCCCTTGTAAGTAAATCTCCTTTCATTTTGCACTTGCCTCATTTCCATCAGTTATTCTTGGCATCCAGAAAAGACATAATGCTTTTGGTTTTGTTTTTTACTGAAATTAGAATCCTGCCGGGCCAGCAACATCCAGAAAAGAGTCACAGTCAGCTTTATATCCTTGGATCTTGATAGGATTGACCCAACTAGGGTGAAAAGTTCCTTTAAAGCCAAAATCATATTAGAGGAAACTTCTTTTGTTTTACAATAGAGATTTAAGTGCAGCCATTTAAAATTGTTTATCTCTTCCTAGAGAGAACACAGTAATTTAATAAAGATGCCCAGAGGGCACCACAGGCTGGTCACTTACTAGATACTGACCACATGCTGATCAGTAAGCTGCTTTCCCATGTCCAAGGCCACACAGTCTCTCTGGGAACACAGGTGAGCTCACCCTGGCAAGCCTCTGTGTCACGTAAGCACAATGTGCCATGGAGCAGAAAGGACTGGAGGAGAAGCCTCCTGAGCATTATTTGCCTTCAGGGAAAACATGAGAATGGGTTTGCTTTATTTTTTCTTTTCATTCTTTTCTCTTTATTATTATTTTTTTAAGGTACTATATAATAATGACCAAGACAATCAGATCGAGAGCTAGAGAGGCTGGTTTCAAATCCCAGCTTAGCCACTTACTAGCTGAGTGACCCCGGGCAAGTTACTGAACCTCTCTGTGCCTCCTTTTTCTCTCGTAAGATTCCTGCTTCCTAGTGTTGTCATAAAGATTAATGCACTCAAACCCATGCCTGGCATGTAGTAAGGGTCGCTTATAGATCCTGTAGATATTAAAAGTTTTAGGTTTCAATGAAACACCCATGTAACTTCAATTAAACAACCTCAATGCTTTCACATATGGCAGAGAATGTGGAATAGCAAGCTCTCTGAAGGGTTGGCTTGGTTTCTAAACAACCTGGCCCAAATCTACCTTTCCCATCTCTCTGCTCATAGCTCTCCCTCCCTCCTGTCCCTTTCCTCCTGCCCTTCTTCCCACCCCAGCCCCACATTCTTTCAGTGTTCAGGTCACCTTCCACTTCCCCATCAGAGACTCCCTGATCACTATGGCTGCATTGCTTCTCTCTGGGGTGCTCCTGGGGACATCCTACTACTCTTAGGATACTTTTTTTTGCGTACTAAGTACTGTCGTTAGTATTTTAATACTTCTTTTCATCTCCTAGCCTTACTAGACTAAAATTCCTTGAAGACAGGGCTATGTGCTACTCATTTTAGTAACTCCCACCGTTCTGAGCACAGTGGCTTCACACAGTGGTCCCGAATTAGTTTCATCAATAAATATACAAAGTAAAAGTAAACAAACAAAAACCATGGAGAACATAAGTAAAGTAGACTGTGGGCTCTGGAGTCAGAAAGACTTTGATTCTGTCTCTGTCCATATTCACTGTGGAACCTTGGATAGTAATTCTGTTTCCCATCTCCTCATCAATAAAAAGGAGATAATCACAGTACCTCTCATATAGGGTGGTTGTAGGATTAAATGAAATAGGTATAAAAGGACCTAGAAGAGCACCTGGTATTTAGTAAGACTTCAGTAACCATCAGCCATAGTTGTTGCTATAGTCTCAATACCTCCCTCATTTTTATAATTAGTCTGGGGCTCTTTTGTTTATACGGAAACATCCCTCCACCTACTAATGACTCCTAAGGAGAAAAATGTATTCTAATGCAGTACAATCAGTTAAGGGTAAAAATTATGATTCTGAGTTAATAAAAAAAATCTAAATATGTTAAGCATATCTGCTTAAAAATTCAAGGAAGTAAGTTTGGTATTTGAGAAACATGTCCATCAAACACACTATAAAATGTCAGCACTTCGGAAGAGTTCCCATCTATGAGTCACTTTGTTAATATGATCTATTGTTCACCTGTCTCCAGGTGTGCAAAGGTCACTTGGCTATTTTCCCTTGGTACAGTGAAAGAGAAACGAGGCACAGAGAAACATTTGGCTCCAAGATAACAAAATTAGTTGCATTAGCTTATCCAAAAAATCTATTTATTCTCAAGTCCTTGTCCAAATACTAAAAGCAGAAGCAAATCTCATTTAGCTGTTTTAAGTATAACTTTTAGTAAAGGGGCGTATCATTAAATTGAACCTTCAAAAAACCCAAATCTGCAAACAGTTAAGATGATGTGATTCAAATATATAGCATTCTGGTGGTCTCGCTTGTTGAAAGAATGACCTTCAATTAATTTATCAACCCGAACGCAGTCAGGAGACAGAAGCCACTCCAGTCATTTTAACAGAGAGAAGGTAACAGAAAATATCATTAGCTAAGTACTGAAACACTGAGGAGACAAACAGAATGCTGTCATGGAAGCAGCAGGGCAGGAAGAGCTCCCCCATAGGCCTGGAGGAAGGAGGAGAGGATATGGGGCCATGGAGCTGAGGGCCGACATCTCAGAAGGGCCGCTGCTGGGCAGGTGCCAGTTTCTCTGAGCTAGGATGGAGGATGGCTCCATGGGCTGAAGAAAGGCAGCCCTGGGCTGCTGCTGACAGCTCTGATTCTGGGCGTGGGGAAACCTGCAGCTACATGAATGAAATGTGCCCGCAGAACGAAGAGGCTTGGCCAGCGCGTTCTGACAACAGGAGACAAATGGCAAGAAGTCCCTCCTCCCTCCTTCCGGTCTCTATCCAACCCCTGCAATTGGCCGAGGCAAACCAGAGAGCCCGTGGCAAAGCAAGAAGTGCTTTGTGGAGAGAGCCTCGCCTGGTTGACATCACAGTGAAGAAAAAGGTGGGTTGGAGCTAAGGTAGTAACAGACCCAGCACAAGTGCCCCGGGGAGGAGCAAATTAAAATACTTTGCTTTGCTATATCATTATTTATACCCAATCTAGTGATCTGTCTCCTATACTTTTCTTGGCTCCTGTATGCATACTTTTTTTTTTTTATCATAATGGAGGAAGAAAGTTGACTTACCAATCCAACACTTACCATGTGTTTTTATTAGACTTTTAGATTAAAGTCAGGAGTGTTTTTCAAAAGCTTAACACCAGATTTTTCACCCTGAAGCCCTACAAAATTATGATTTATCCACTATACTTACTTTTGTAAATGCTATTTATCTTCAAGGAAAGAATATATATGAATCTGTAATTTTAAATGATTCAAAGATAACACTAAGAACCTAATGGACTCTATAATGCGTCAGTAAATAATTATAATCAATAACTTTATAGAGTTATTATTAACCATATATATATGGGAATTGCTAATGGAATCCCCCATCACTGGAACATTCTCAATGTTTTTGTCGTTACTGTCTTTGTTTGAATTGTTACAAAGGATGAATTGTCCAACACATGTAATTCCTAACCAAACCTATTAAAACTTGATTTCATTTTACTCAAAAGTAATTAAGAAGTTGCATTTAGAGTCAATGGAGATCAAATTTGAAATATTTAGTCAGAGAATAGTACTCCTATTCACTTAGGAGTACTATTGATTCAAAAAGCATTCTTAGGATGGCTACTGCATGTCTGTCACTGATCATGACTTTGTAGGTTAAGGTTAAAACAAGGTCTCTAATTCAAAAAACTGATAGTTTAATTGAAAAAATGTTTCTAGCACATCTAAATGGGCCTGAGTCTGACACAGATGGCTGATCGCCTCATGGGAGTGGGGCATTTAGAAGCCTAGCTGTGGCACATCTCCTAGCCTCCCCTCAGGAACGTGTGATTTAGTGATTAATTTCCTTCCAGTGGACTATGACAGAATTGGGGTGCCTGGATCATACAATAGTCTATACATGTCTCTCCACGTTTCTCCCTTACCTTGGGGTACGATGACACAGAGAGTGACTAGAGTGACATCGGAGGCCATGCGTTGAGGACAGCAGAGTGACATCACTCTGAGTTTCTAAATAACCATACAGATCAGAGACAGCGTCTCACATCTTCCCCACCCCCAGCCTGGACCTTCTTCCCTGTAATAGGAGAAATGCACCTTGACTACACTTAAGCTGATATACTCTGAGTCTATTAGTTATCAGAGTTTAGCCTACTCTAATACATAGTTGGAGACCAATACAGTGTATAGAAGGATTTCGGTTAGTGGGGTTTGAGTTCCTAGAAGAGACAAAACCTAATCTGGGTGTTAATTAATTACAACCATAGTTGATTTAGAGCCTTAATGTGCCAAGGACAATCCCAAGAACTGACACATATTACTAGCTGTCACAACAACCCTTCATGTTATGTGTTATGAAACCTCACTTTGCAGATGAAAAAAATGGAAGTTCAGAGCAGTTGGGGTTTTTCCTCTAAGTTATACAGTTCTAATGAATGATGGGCCTATAATTTGAGCACAGGTATTTCTGCCTTGAAAGCCAGTGCAGGCTGGTGGGGGAATATGGAGGTATGTGTTATCATGGCAGCTGGGGGACGGGAGTGACAATAGCAGTGGGACTTTTCCTTTCCAGTAATATTCTTGTAGAAAAAGAGTCCACCCTGCTCTCCTGTTTTTCAAACCAGTCTTGACTTCTGAAATCTGAACTGCCCTGCTCTTTTCGCCATCAATGCTACAGCAATGGGAAGACCAGAATAAACGTTCAAGGTATTTAGGGCTGAAAAGGAAACAAAAACCCAGCCCTCACTCACCATCGCAGAAGTTCCTAAGTAGTAGCCCAGTCTATCTGAGAGAAGAGGGAATGGAGCTCAGGGAGCAATAAAGTGGATGACCCTTCCTATGTCTAAGGAGCACCAGGAGGATTAAAAGGGTGAGGGGCAAGGATCTTGGCCACAGAACAGAAGGAGAAGAAGCCCAATCAAAGGCAAATACACATTGCTCAAGATTACCAACCATTTGCATAGATAATCAAGAGCTAACCATAAGTCATTTGTTTTTGGCATTTGGATGGCCCCAGAGGAATTCAAGGCAAATAAACAATTGGAGGCCTGGGGATGTCTAAAGAAAACCACATCCAAGAGCTACTAGGCCTTGGGAAACCATGCAGAGCTTTGAATAGAGGAGGTGGACATCCATGGGGTGTATGGACAGTATTTCTAATGCTGTCTTTGAGCTGACATGTTTAAAGTGTTAGTAGAACTGTTTTTCTCATCTTTAATGGGGCACATTTATAAGTCATTTATTTTGCAGATGGTCCAGTGGCCCAGATTGCCATGAAATAGCTAAATAGAACCTTATGCTCAGCCGGCAGTTCTCCTTAACCAACAGTGACAGCCAGCAACCAAAAAGGTTAAGGTCACTGAGTCTGAGAGAGCCAAATGCTTTCACTGCAGAAGTAGAACAGCAATGGAAACCACGGATGTCCCAAGCCTTGTTTGCCAAAAGTGCTTGAGCTCAGTCTTCCAGGCACTGTCTTCTCCCACATCTTCCAGGCAGGTGGTTGAGAGTGGCCATGTAGTGAATTCTGCCCGGGGAGTTAGGAACAGAAGTGACAGTACCACTTGCAGCCCGGAGCATTTCACTGCTGGTGCCAGACCCTCCCGAATTTTATTTCCTTCTGCCACGGCCACGGGCACAACACGGCTGCCCCATGAGGGACATGGAGCCCGAGCAAAAAAGAAACTTGTTATTTCAAGCCTCTGGGAGTTTGCACTGCATTGTTACTCAGCATGATGGCAACTTTCCTGACTGGTACCAGTAATCCAGTATCCCTGAGTGCTCTAGTCTTGGCACTTTATACATTCTCCTTTAATTCTAACAACTCCTCGGGGTGCCTGGGCGGCTCAGTCATTGGGCGTCTGCCTTCGGCTCAGGTCATGATCCCAGGGTCCTGGGATCGAGCCCCTCATCGGGCTCCCTGCTCAGCGGGGAGCCTGCTTCTCCCTCTCCCTCTGCCTGACTCTCTGCCTACTTGTGCTCTCTCTCTCTATCTCTCTGTCAAATAAATAAATAAAATCTTAAAAAAAAAAATTCTAACAACTCCTTTTTGAGATGACTACTATTGTATCCTCATGGCACAAAGGAAACCAGAGAGGTACAGAGAGGTTAGAAATCAAGATGGCACAATTAATACACAAGATTCAGGTCCAGGAAGTCTGTCTTGGGACCTGAGATTTAACCACTGAGCTGTGCTGTCTCTTGACCAGTATCACGCATTTTCACATGATCTCTGTGACCAGCTTTGACAAGATTGTGCATCATCGAACACATACACATTAAAACCTGCAGTGAAAACATGTCGTCACATCAAAGTCACCATATGCTGCCATCAAGTGTAACTCTTGTTTGCGGTTCATTGCAATTATTTTATGAGGAGGAGAAAAACGGCATCTGAAATAATTGCACCCCAGATGTCACTACTTGAGTCTCCAAGTTGCATGACAGTTTAAAAAAAGTAATAGCATGCCCACGAAATAAATAATGTTTAATCATGTAGGCTGTGCTTTCCACTTTCTGCAAGATCTGGGTCTATGCTCTTGAACCTGGTCTTCCTGAGTTAGAGTCATACCTTAAAAAAAAAAAAAAAAAAAAACAGGAACTGGGAACATTATCTATTTAGCATGTTTCCTTTTAGATTAAGCAGATTTTACTCCCTGTTCCCTGATAATTATATATAATTAAAAAGCACCGAGTAATGTGCGTAAAAGCACAATGAAGTAATAATCATGTGAACAGTGGCTTATTTTAACTCACTGCTGAGGGGAAGCTGCTTTTATTCAGATTAATTTGTGAAAGGGCTGATGAGAACATGACAGTAAGACAGAAGGGAGCATGTTCTTTCAAATGGCTCTGCTCAGAAAACACGATTAATGAAACACATCTAATTGCACAAATGCTTCAGAAGACATTACTACTGAACATACTTTAAAGGTCACGCTCCTAGGTAACAGCTTTCTCTTCGGGGGAAGCCCATCCTAGTCTTCGGAACCTTTCTGAAGTCAGATTGACTGAGATCACTTCTCAAGACCCACTGGAGCGGCTCTAACACTTGGGAGCCGAGCACAGGCACCACCTCATGTCAGGCTGCCCCGCACTCACACGCAGCCTCCAGAACAAAGACAGGCCAGGAAACATTGACTCTGCTAACTAAGTAATGTATTTGCTAAAAAGCAATGTAGTGGGCATCTCCCGCAGTAAGGCACTGAGCTGGGGCCATGGCGTGCGAAGCATAAGGGTATTAACGCTTGCTGGGAGCTTACTCTGTGGCTGGCGGGCACTACCTCGTTTAATCCGCACAACTCTGAGATTAAGACCATTAGTATCACTATTTTTAGAGCAGGTAGGAAATAAGGCTTATGTTAACTGATATCGAATGCTCTATCGTGATTTTAAGCGTTAAGAAGGAATATAAAGCAGGGAATGCAGGTAGGAAGGGCTGGAGCTATCTCACATTTTTAAGTAGGGTGGCTAGGGAATGTCACTAGAAAGTGATATATGAATAAAGACCTAAACGAAGTGAAGAGGAAGACCCAGAACTCCGGGGGAGGGCACTGTAAGCCAAGAGAAAGGTCTGTGCAGAGGACTTGAGGTGGGAGGACTGGAAGAGACAGCAGGAAGGCGGGTGGGGCTAGAGGGAGGAGGGAAATGGTAGGGGATTTGTCTCCGTGGAAGAGGGCCAGAGCGTGGAGGGTCACCTAGGTCACTGAAAAACTCCAGTGATGGGGCAAGTGTCACTCTAAGCGACAGGCCAAGTCCTGGGAGCATTTTGAACAGAGGAGGATCATGATCTGACAGCAACAGGATCACTCAGGCTGCTGTGCTGAGAACAGCCCCAAGGCCAGCAAAGAAGCAGGGAGGCTAGTCAGGAGGCTATTGCAGTCAATCAGGCACAAGGTGGCAGTGGTCTGGGCCAGGGTGGCAACCGTGGAATATAAGGGAGAAGGCCAGATTCTGGATATCCTGTATCTTAAAAGTAGACAAATAAGAGACAGTGGAGCCGGAGATGGCCCCAGGTCTTTGGCCTGGCAACTAGGAGGACAGAGTAGTCATTTACTGAGCTGGGAAGGACTGAGAGGAGCAACCTTGGAAGCCCAGTTTGGGGCAATGAAGTTTGCAATAACCATTAGATGACCAAGTGGAAATGTCAAAGAGACTAATAGTACTGAGCTAAGCCCGTCAAACAGTTGGAAATATACCCTGGAGCCTCATTAGCAGAAACATAGTATTTAAAGTAAAGGGAGTGAATGAGGCCTCCAAGAGGAGTGTGGAGGAAAGATACCCAGAGGCTGGATCCTGGCTCACACTAACGTCCCAAGTCTGGAAGATGAAGAGGAACCAGCAAAGGGAATTTGAGAGCGCAGCTACAAAAGCAGGAAGAAAACCCCAGAGTCCAGACCGGTGAACTGGGAGTCAACTAGCTAGAGAAAATCACATTATGCCAGCTCTGCCTACTTCAGTGGTGTTTTGAAATACAATGAGAGGATACATGTGAAATCCTTTGAGAAAAAGTTATAATCGTGTATGTCTCCAAGATCCTCAAGAGCATCCCAAGTGTGTATGCAAACTAAGTATACTGATTTTAAAAATAAGTGTATACACCCTTATTATAGTGGTTTAAAATGTATGAGTTCAAACAAATCAACCAACCAAAATTTATGAGGTGGAGTTCCAGGAATCATAAGACATGTAAAAATATGCAACAGGTTATAAAACCCACCAAGATTTGTAAACATTGCTGAGTCGCCCTGCATCCTCCAGCCATCTGACCAATCTTTCAGTGGCTGTGGCAGCTTAAAGGGAAAAATATTTGCCATTTATGGTATCAGTGTCGCTGTGGGATTTCACCTCCTGTTCTCTACCAGAGGCTACAAGAGCTAACTCTGGAGAGTTAAGAACCAAGAATGAGCCTGTGTCCCCATTTCCCCTGAAGACAGTGACATCCTACCTCTAGCAACTCTTAACCTTGTGCAGTATCTGTCATATATTTAAGATTTTTTTTTTTAGGATCATGATATTTGTATTTATTTGACTTAGAACTTACAGTGAACTTATGAGTCTTTAGGTAATGGTGATGACAGAAGCCCCTTTACTTATTTGGCAAAAATGCTAGAGAGGCAACATAAGGCTATTGTTAAGAGCGTAAGCTCAGGAGTCAGATCACCCAAGTTCAGACCCTAACTGGGCATCTATAAAATAGAGATAAGCTTTGGACCTGCCTCGTGGGGTTGTTGCGAAGATATAATGAGTTAGTATTTATAAAGCTCCCAGGAGGGTGTCTGGCACATGGTCAGTGCTACAGGAAGGCTCATTTTATGAGAGGAAATATTTCACACATGCCCACTGTGTGGTTGATATTGTCATAAGCACTGGGGAGACAATGGCGAACAACACAAGATCCATGCATGGGTGGTGGGGGGCCCAGAAAATAAGCAAGGAAATAGATAAATGGGTGTGTGTGATAGATAAATGATGAATAGATAAATAATATAGAGTGTGTGAAGTATGAAACACACACATGCAGCAGGCAGAGAGTGGCTAGGTGTGGCGGGAGGTGAGGAAAGGCCTCTTGGAGAAGGAGAAATCTGAAGCAAGGCCTGAGCACAGACAGGCACAGGGCAGGCAAAGGGGCCAGAGTTAGAGGAATCCCAGCAGAGAAAACCACAAAAGCAAAGAGATCCAGTCATGAAGACAAAATAGCCAACTTGATCTCAGAAAATAAACCATCTAATTAAATGTGGGGAAGGCATATGAGTCAGACGTGCAGGGCCGAATTAAGCCATTCCGGAACAGGCAGGGAACATATCCACGGGGGAAACTTTCACACTCCTGGGCGCGTCTCAGAATGTACTGATGAAGTATTGATCACGCTTGATGCTATAAAGATACATTTAACTTCCAATGCGATTCACCTGCAGATTGTTACAGGCTTTAGAAGTACGCCTCCTCCTTTCACCCACCTACCCATCCCCTCATTAATACGTTCCTATGATCTTTCTATATGTGCTTTGAACCAAGGCAGGACAAGGGAGAGGTACCTTCTTCCCCTGGACGAAATGACCTTCCTGAATGTCTTGTTTTGCCCACCTGTATCCACTGCTTCAAGCCCTTTCTGCCAACTGCGGAAGGAATGGCATGAATTCAGACAAGAGGGTTACGCGGTCCAAACTTCTCTGAGACTGTCCTCAAACACGACGTTCATGGCCATCTGGGATCACGCAGCTAAGCAAGGCTTTCTGCCTCCGCCTCCCA
The DNA here is from genome assembly GCF_011800145.1 of Mirounga leonina. Taxonomy (NCBI): domain Eukaryota; kingdom Metazoa; phylum Chordata; class Mammalia; order Carnivora; family Phocidae; genus Mirounga; species Mirounga leonina. The sequence continues at coordinate 13,117,771 of NW_023270314.1, forward strand.
CAGCCTTTCGGCTTGCACTGGCCTGACGAGTGAGTTTGTGCCTCTCTGCCTTCCCCAGCCCTTTGCTTTGTTTTACTTTCGACAGCTATGGACCTTGCAGAGAAGCCAAACAGGTTTTGAAACCAGTTTAGTCCCAGCCGACGGACCCAGTGGGAGCTCACCTCTAGACCCAGGGATCTGGCACTAGGAAGTCAGCCCAGGTTCCCAGAGAGCCCTAGGCATCCCGTCTAAACAGATACATCAATCTGCTCACTGAGAGAATAAAGCTGGCTCTCCCAATATGATTACAGGGTGGCTGATTTGTTATTCTGAACTTTGGTGCCTGGCAGGGGAGTGTTATGTGTGCCAGTTTCTAGTATTGGGCCAAAAGATGAAACACCACACTCGTCTGATTGGCTCCAAGCATCCATTTGCACCAGCGGAGCTCCCGCGGAGGCCAGTGTGTGTCCAGGGAGTATGCCACGTGGCTTAGTCTCTCTGGCAAAGCCCGTTCGAGAAGGAAATTACAAGTCTTCATATGTTCAGAACCATTTAATAGCTGGCAAGCTACTGCCAACCACCGAAGCTACTGCCAAATCTACTAAAATATCTTCAAGCGTCCATCCTTGTCAGGTTAGCTTTATAAGTAAATAAATACACCACAAATGACAGCTGCTACATTTTCTCTAAAGGGAAACCACCACCACCACCACCACAACAAAACGACAAGCATTTATCTCTAGCCCTGGTCCCTGTCAGTGTAAACTTGCTAAACCCCAGATGGGAAAAGGACACTTTGTAAAGGATTGTGGGAAGTCCTGTGAGGCCCCGGGAATGGACCAGGGAATGGCAGAGACAGAGATTAGTTTGAAATAACGATTACAGCTCCTCCACCTGACAGCTTCGCGTCCTTCAGTACGTTTCATAACCTCTACAGACCTCAGCTAACTCATCTGTGAAATGCGAATTAAACGCCATCGTGGTAAGTGAGTCGTTCTAGCTAAGTCACCTGGGCAAGAAAGGTATTCGATAAACAAATGTGTCTCAAAATGGCGGGGGTCTGATGTTAAATCTGCTAAATTTGGAAGTTCTCTATGAAACATTTTTATAAATATGTCTACCTTTCAATCGTAATTTAAAATTACTATACCCAAATTCTAGGTTAGTTGAAAGACCCATTTGGATTAGATTGTAGGGCTCAATCTGGAATCTGTGTTTCTGATTACGTGGGCACCACGTGGGATTACCTGATTTGCCAGGAGCCAGAGTGAATAGAAGAAAAACAGAGTTGATATAAAGGAAGCATCCATGCCAAGTAAAGGTCCGTGATGCCTGTGGGTTGTGTGCATTAAGGTTCTAAGAGTCCAGAACAGAGAAAAGTGGTGGGAGAGCCAAGTGACCCACAACAGCGGTCCTATAGGCAGCCACAAGGCAACATACTCACACCATAGCAGGGAGTTATAGTTAAACTCACAAACCAGTGTTTGTCAGGTTTAATTAATATCATTATTTTGATACTTAATGGCTGTGTAGTCTTGTTCCTAACATGCCAAATTGTTTTCATTTCAGGGTTGCTTGAAAGTAGTAAAGACATTTATACCTGGTTTTAGGCTTTCCATATTTAAGTAAAAAGAGAAACAATTCATATCAAGAGTAGATATTTATTCAAATTTTTTTCCCATAGAATGAGTTCATAAATTCAATTTTCTAAAACCCAGCAATATCTCATCACTGTGAGTATGATTATTATGAAGGAAATAAAGAAACGATGCAAGGAACAAACAGCCTTATGCCACTTTAAGTGAAGTAAGCAGGTGAAGTGACAAAGCAGTTTATAATATTGCACATATATTATGATTAACATAGTATCGAAAAAATTCTGTCCAGGAAAAACAACATAATGGAATATCCTAAATCATAATCGTTACATTTAGGTGATAAAATTATGAATAACATTTTTTTCTATTTTAAAACCATTTTAATTTGTCTTTAGTGGATATGAATTTTATAATCTTAAAACATATGTCTCAGCTGTAAATAGCCCCTACAGGATGAGACTAGCTTGCAACGAATACGGGCTGATTCCAGATCAGCCACTGAAGGAAGCGCAAGGGAGCCCCTTACTTCCCAGCATGGGCATCCCAAGCCCCCAGAGCCTGGTTTCAGGAGATTCCTGTACCGGGCACTTCAGATCTTTAAAGGCTCCCTTGGAAGCTCCAACAGATGTGATTTACAGGGCAAGTTTCTCTCTTAAAAACACCGTTCTGGGAACTCTCATTCTTTTGAGTACTGGAAAGTTCCAGGAAGTGTCTGTGCAGCAGTGAAGGTGGTCACCCTCCGCGGTGTTCTCCCTTGGCGTGTCTCCAACGGCCCACTCCTGCCAGAGAAATAGGCCTGTTGGTTTTCTTCTCTCTCTAGCACCCCTTTGGGTCACCTCTGCCTTCTTTCTGGCATTCTTCCCCACGCATTAGTCACCGTCCCCACAGCCATGCCAGACCTTCCTTGGCTTTATGTATTTCCTTGTTTGTTTGTATTTTAAATACCCCGGCTACCCCAAAGCACATACATCAGTATCTTTGGAAGTTGGCCCTGACATTGGTGATTCTAATGTCTGGCCAAGGCTGGGAACCACCTGATTCCCAAACCACCCAAAGCTGAGGCTGTACCATGAGAGACTGAGAACACACACTCTGAAGCCAACTGCCTGAAATGAATCATGTCTCCAGCAGGAACGTGCTAGCTGCATAAACCTTGGGCAATTTATATCCCTTTGTCCGTCATGCCCTTATTTGTAAAGTGGAGAGGATGCTGAGAGTGATACCTGCCTGGTGGGGTTGAGGCGAGGACTCAATGCAAGAACACTGTGAGGTACTTAGGGCAGCCCAGCATACAGCAAGCTTCCTGCAGGCTGGGTTTCAGACTGATAATTACTACTCAGCATCCTGTGGTCCTCTGACTCAGGGGAACCCAGGGCGGCAGCTTCAGGAATAGAGGAAGAGGAGAGGGGTGCCTGGGTGGCTCAATCAGTTAAGCGTCTGCCTTCGGCTCAGGTCATGATCCCGGGGTCCTGGGATTGAGCCCCACATCGGGCTCCCTGCTCAGTGGGGAGTCTGCTTCTCCCTCTGCCTCGGCCCCTCTCCCCGCATACACTCAAGCTCTCTCTCAAATATATAAATAAAATCTTAAAAAATAAGGAAGAGGAGAATTAGATCTGCTCTGTTGGATCTGGATGGAAGGCTGAGGCAGAGTTTGTCAGGTCCTCCTTTTCCTCCAAAACAAGGTCCTATTGAATGCTCTTGTCCTGAAAAGACCTCTGCCGGTCACCAGCCCCCACCAGGGGCTGCTGCGAAGGATTCTGGGGAGTCCCATATATCAGCCACACTTGTCTGGGCCCCTCCTAAGAGGCCCCACGGAGCTTTCAGAAGTATCTGACGGGAGCTTTTCATATCTGCACCATCCCATTTCTGAGACCCCTCTCACAAACGGGCCTGACTTTCAGGGAGCCGCTGCGGCCCTCAGAAGCCTTTGGCAAGCCTCCGGGTGCCCGAGGCTGGTGAGACCTGGCGGGGGGGTGCGGCCCTATCCTGCCAGGGTTTCTCCCCCCTCCAGCTGACTAACCCTCACTTTTAGAATAAATGCCCTCCGACGCTCAATGCACAGCACACCTGTCCGTGTTTTCAACTGACAGTGTTGATTTAGCGTTGGGCCCAGCAGGGGATGTGGTTACAGGGCTATGATAAGGGCTCCGAGCAGCTTGGCACACAAGAGGAAAATGCCAAGTTGGGTCATGAAAACTGAACCGCCCCATGCTCCGGCTTAAAAATATCTTTACCGAAATTATGAAAGCACCACAAAAACAAAACAAAGCCCAAATCATCCCTCTCTCTAAGAGCCGATTTTCCTTCTCCACACTCCACCACCTGGAAAGCAGGGGGGCTTGTCTGAAACTCAGGGGAGGGCGTCCTGTGTTCTCTTAGTCCTTGCAGCTCTCCCTTGGGGTGTATTGGCAGATTTCACCCCTCCCTCCGTGCTTTCCTTTCCTCTGCCATAGAGAGAAGGTTTTGAATGCGCCAGTCTCTCCGATTCCTCCAGTTCCCCATCAGGCTGCCTATCATGGGTGAATTCACTGATTCACTGATGCAGAATGCATTCAATTACTGAGCATGAACTAGGCATCAGGCAGTGTGGGAAACGGGGGGAGGAGGGGCCCCAGAGCAGGCCAGGCACTGTCTCTGGAAGCCAGTGTGTAAACAGATAGGCACAACCAAGGATATGTGTTGGCTGCAATGTATGTTTAGGGGCAAGGGGATTTTCACAAGTCAGATCAGTAGTTTTTCATAAAGAAGGAGACTTTTTACATTGAGTGTTGAGTGATGAATAGGTGCTTGCCAAGGTGCAGTGGGGTGAAAAGGGTGAAGTATGGGCAAAGCTTCAGCAAAAAGTGAGCTGCAAAAGAGCATGTGGGGTGGGGGAATTGCAAGCACTTTAGGGGGTCAGAAACCTAGATTGTGGGGTGTGTGTGTGTGTGTGTGTGTATGTGTGAGAGACAGAGACAGAGACAGAGACAGAGGCAGAGAGGAGAGAGAGAGGGAGGAGAGAAGAAGGCCAGTAGAGAGCAATGCTCTTGGATACCAGGAGAGATGAAAAATGGGTAGAGGCCACATCAAAGCTGTGTGATATAAAGGAGTTCAGAGTTTAGCCTACAAAACATAAAGGAGCCAATGACAACCAGTTGTAAGTACAACTCAATCAAATTTGGGCCAATAGAAACTTTATGCAAAATACTTATTTGTGCAAATAATTAGGAGATTCGAATGGGTGCTTTATTTCATTTGCCACTTTTTTTTTTTTTTTTACAGTGTTAGATAACAGGAGGGCAAACAGTGGTACAATCCTGTTTCCTTGTTCACTTCTTAAAGTGGCAGCACTTCAGGCTTTGAGGCCTAAGTTTATAAGTTGTTGGCTCTAACTCACAGCCTTCTTAATGCCCCTTCCATTTAGACAATACAGATTGAAAAACTATCACTTCCTAAAAGCTTTCAAAATTAATTCTGTTGTACTCTTGCCACTCCTTTACTTTCTTTTCACCCTCTCTCATGCATTTTTCTTCTTTTTTTGTGTGTGTACCTTGATTATGACCTGGCAAGCAGAGATTATATCATGAATATTTCATAACCCCATAGTGCCAGCATAAAAGAGCATATTAATAGCTGAATGACTTAAAAGAATATTCCCACACGCCTAGCATGTGCCTGACACTGAACAGGTGCGACATTATAAGAAAGCACATAAGCTGTGGAATCAGAAGGCGCAGAGGTTTATCCCTTGGCTGGGTCACTTAGTCATTAGTGGTCCTGGGCCAGTCATTTTACTCTGAGCCTCAGTATCTTCATCTGTAAAATGAAATTAATAATATAGTGAAAGGATATTTTTAAAGAAAAGATGAAATCACGACTCTCATACAGATATAAAATGAACACATGCTAAAGATTTTATTTAACAGATAAATGTTAAATTGGTTCAAAGGAGAAATAAAAGAAGCACAAATTTATATGGTGTAAAGAAATGTTGGAATGAGTTTACAAATAGACAGAAACTGGCTTTTTCCAATGAGGGGTTGAGTGGGTAGGGAAGTCAATTTAATTCCATCCAGCCAGTATATATTTGTATAGCTGCAGACAAGAATCACTGCATTGCTATCGGTTATCTATACCCTACAGAGTAGTAAAATCACTTAAAGACAATGAAAGGCTCAGAGATCTGAATCAGATCATTTGAAAGAGTGCACTAAAACAATGTATGGTCTTCTAGAGAAGCACAGACTTTTCTCTGTAACACCTAGCTGGCATCCTGTGGTTGCCAGGGATTAGACCTCACATATGTGGAACACCTTGCATAGTTCCCAGAATGTACCAGATGCCCAACGAATGATAACTGCTTTTATTACTATCAATATGTTATAAAAGAAAGTTGATTCTTCGGTAAGTTTTTGCTCATCTAACCAGAATGTGTATTCTCCCATCATTATCATCTAATGGCATCCAATAGAGTGCTCAGGTACTGGCTTAGTACTCAGTAGATTATATGAAGAACAATATTCTGATGAACTGTGAATTCAAACAGAATCTGAGAACAATTGATGATTAACCTTGTTAGTTGAGAAAGATGGTAAGGGAACCTCAATGACTTCTGCCATCATGCTCTCATTCTGAAAGTCAGTGGACCTAGGGTCCCATTCCTATAAAATGAGAGTGGTTGAACAGTACTCTGCTCTGACCCCTCTGCACTGGAGGCCAGTGTGAGTTCCATTGGAATGAGCATTTGCTTTACCCTGGGTCTAAGTCCTTATTCAAACACAGCTCTTATTGATGCCAGCTGGATTTCCCCTGTGCCTGCTGTGATACCCAGTAACATCTTCTTCGAGGACCCAAACCCAAAGGAAGATGGCGCCACTGTTGCTGGCAGTTCCATTCTTGTGGGAAGCAGACTAGGACAAATAAACTGTTTCTTGAAGTTACTCATTTTAAATGATAAGGAAGCAGAGACAGAAGGGGAGCTCTGTAGAGTGAGTGTATGTGTGTGTATATGCATGTGTATGTGTGTGTATGCATGTGCATGTGATTAAATAGTAATAAATAAAACAGCCATCCCAAATTTAAAATCATGTTCCTTGCATAAAGCTAAAAATAATTTTCTGGTGGCAAAGAGGAATGTGGGGTTGGGATATGGATAAAAATTGGGTATATCTTGGAACTGTCTCTGATTTTAGTGGTTTGGACCCCAAAGGGGTTCCACTTGTCTATTCCTCTTTTTTCTTTTTGAAAGCCTTTCATGTTAGAATGGTGATAAGGAACCATCCAATTTGTTCTCAACTGTGGACTTGGCTTCTAATAATTTTCAAGAGTTACAGAAAGATAGAAATTTTTCTGTAAGCCGGACAGAGTTTCTGGAGCCCCAGCCCTCCCTGAACACCTTCCAACACCCTACTTGGGCCTTGGAGGAATGCTGGCCTAGAGACAAACTTAACCTATGCCTACCCTGATTCCCATAACTGCCCATAAGTCTTCCATGCATAGAAAGAGCTCTTTGGCCAGGGGGAAAACCATTGCGAGGACAAGTATGGGCCAGGGTGGTGGGAAAGGAATGTTGGCTTTCATTAGAAAGCAACACTCAACTGTGGGTAAAGGCAGGACTGGTCTTTTGATTTTGGGGCTATCTACAATTATTCCATGAGTTCCTGAGAAAGATCCATTCTGCCAAAAATAACTCCACTTTGCAAGAGAATGCCAGAAAATCCACAATTTTGAGTTTTAGTTCAGTGACTCAACCATCTGTTAATTTGCAAGGATGCATGTCTCCAGTTCTTCCTTGGATTCTCAGGGAAAGAAACAGCCATCGAATCTAGAGATTCTTAACCTTTTTGCAGGTGATGGATGCCTTTAAGAACCTCAGTTTTGTACCTCAGAAAGATGTTTATATGCACGTCGTGTGAGTTAGAATTTTCTCCTTTCTCCTGTTGCAAACATTAGAAGCCCACAGTGGCTAATTTAAGCAACACAGGGATTTAATGGAAGGAAATGGAGTGGGAGAGGAAATAGGTCTAGGAAGCTTTGGGATCTAGAAAGCAGGAACTAATTCCTAGTGGGCATGATTTCTTCTGTGCTGCCAGTGAAATGAATCAGATCAAGCCATTTTCCCCCCCTTGTTGCAAGAAAGATTTCCCAAGAGGAATTCTGTTTGGCCTACATTAGACCCTTTCCCACCCCCACACCCCCATCCATGGCTAAAAGAAGTGAAGCTTAGTGACTGGCAGTACCACCAAGATAAAACACTGTTCAGAAGGGATCAAGGCCCTAAAGGGTAATTAGGGTCTGATGTTACCGAGGGAGGAGGAAATGACGCTGGGCAGGCTAAAACTACCAATGTCCACTAAACACATTTCCACACAGACATCTGCATATCATGTGAGTGGGGGAGCTGTGGACCCTTGGCCCAGACCCCAACTCTAAAAACTGGGGTCTAAAAACCCCTGTCTAGGCTACACCCTATGATCAATATTTAAATACTTAATCCTCTAACATACTCCATTTCCTGAGAGTATGTGTGTTGTTAGAGGACCTAACATTCAAGAAAAATAGGGTACCTGACAGAAAAAAATAAGAATGAAGATACCAAGAAGTGACAAGAGGCAAATAAAGAAGCTGGGAAGAGTAAAACCAAGTTTTTCCCAGGCCTGATCCTAGATTAAGTAATCTCCATGTAAAGATGTATCTGAGATGCATCTGAAGAAGTGAGCAGGGGCATCTACTCTGTACCAGTCACAGGCTCTTAAACCACAGATCTGCTGGACATGCACTGGGTCCAGTGGTATTACAGTATCGAAAGTTCCAGTGAGGATGATCACGAGAGACGTGCTGTATGTGGAGTGATGCGCTGGAGTGAGTGGTGCTCAGCTGAGCCTCTGGGCTTGACTTCTGATCTGGCTGGTGTGGGTACAGCACCAGAGAAACCTATGGTGGGAGAGGGGAGTCTTGCTTCCATCTCAGCAGGCAAGTGGCACAGACCTAGCCTTGAAGTGGCCTGGGATACATACCCTAAGGACAATGGACACCCTATGCATCTCTAAAACTGCTTGTTCTGTGCATGGCTATGGGCTATAGGGTGAAATGAGCTTCTTTTAGATGACTTCACTGTTTCAGACCTTTATAACTCAATTTTTGAATAGGTGGTGCAGGTGCCCTGGGAGGCCCACTATGATTGTTGCCCCTGCTCACTTCTTCAGATGCATCTCAAGCTCCTCTCACTCCCACATACTTATCTTCAGCTACATGGGCCTCCTTCTAAACTTCTCATCTTCCGTGAGACCTCAAGGCTCCATCACATGTGGTATCCATACCTTTGTACCCTCCCTAACTCTGGCTAACTCCAAGTTATTGCTCAGTCCCAGCTTCAGTTTAATCCCTCACAGGAATTGTCACTGATCCAAATTAGATCAGGCCCCCACCTGTCGGCCTGTACTTATTTTTCATGGCATTTACCATACTGGTAAAGTATTTGTGTGCTATTCTGTTATACTCCTGCCTCCCTAACCTGATAAATTCTGGAAGGGTACAGGCCATACCTGTCTTCTTCACTGATGTGCCAGGCACATGGTAGGTGATCACTGAATATTTGTCAAATGAATATTGTGCAGTATTACACTGAATGGGAGGAGCTATCAAAGACAAATAGTAGAAAGGGAATTAGTTAAGATAGTAAATCTAGAGAATGATATACATGCTAATAAGTGTGGAGGTGGAAACAGATATAAAATATGGGATGCTAGCAGAATTGTGGAATATCTTCCATTCTTTCAACCTCAGGAATGAAGGGAGCCGAAAAAGCATATGGAATGTAGCCAAAGAGAATTAAGGTTTTAGTTAAAGCTAAAAGCTCATATATCACATTTGGTTGCCCTGGCAACAGAACTACCATCTTATGACAATGATATTATAATATGATAAAGCAAATACAAATAATTTAACAATTTATCAGAAATGGAGAAACAAATGATCTAGCTAGCTTCACCATTGGGGATAATCTCAGGGGAAATCTTGGAGGGGGCTCCATGTTGCAAAGGATGCTGCCCTCGAACTTGAGTTATCTACAAAGGGTTAAACCAAGTCATGGAATTTGACACCAATTTTAAAATCTATATGGGGAAGCACATAAGGCTATGATCAACTGAGATGGTTTTAAATAACAGAACAAGATATGAGACTTGCCCTGGATGTCAGTTATCTTTTAGCACAATTATGTTGTGGAACCTACAACTACAAAACCTCAGTGGCATGACACAATAAGCATTCGTTTTTGGCTCACAAGTTCATGGATCGGTGAACAGTTCTGGTGATCTAAGCCAAGCATGGCTATTTTGGCTAGGCTCACTCATAAGGGCAGCTGGTGAGTTGGCTGAGCACTAGCTGGTCTAAGTTGGTCTCAGCTTGGATTGACTCTACCCTGTACCACATGCTGTCTCATCCTTCAGCACACTAAGCCTGAGCTTCTTCTCAGAGTGAAGGCAAAATTCCAAAAGAGGAATGGAAGCACACAAAGTCTTTAGAGGCCCAAGTTTGGCACACTGCCTTTTCCACTGCATTTTATAGGCCAAAGCAAGTAGCAAGTCCAGTCCTGATTCAGAGGGTGGAGAAATAGAATCAACTTCTTGATGCAATGACCTGCAAAGTTATATTGCTAAGCATACAAACACAAAGAGGCCGTTGATTATGCCCATCAATGCAATTCACCTACCATACCAGAAATCAACTTATTATAAAGCTACAGTAACTAATTCAGTATGATATTGGTGTAGAAGTAGATAAACAGAGGGGCGCCTGGGTGGCTCAGTCGTTAAGCATCTGCCTTCGGCTCAGGTCATGAGTCCAGGGTCCTGGGATCAAGCCCCGCATCGGGCTCCCTGCTCGGCCGGGAGCCTGCTTCTCCCTCTCCCACTCCCCCTGCTTGTGTTCCTCTCTCTAGCTGTGTCTCTCTCTGTCAAATAAATAAAATCTTAAAAAAAAAAAAAAAGAAGTAGATAAACAGAATAATTATATAGTATTACGATCCAAAAGATACTCATATGATAATAAAATACCATGACAGAGGTGGCATTGAAGATTATTCTGTATGGGGAAAATGATACACTTCTCAGCAAATGGTACTGTGACAATAGGCTATTCAATAGGGGGAAAAGTGGATCTTTCCCTCACATCGTACTCAAAAATCAATTCCCAGTTTATTAAAGATCTAAATGTAAAAAGCAAACTTTAACACTTTTGGAAGAAAATATGGGAAAATTTCTCTGTTGCCTGAGTGTTGGGAAGGATTTCTTAAACAAGACACAAAAGGTATAAACCATAATAAATGTAGATCAATTTGATTACATTTTAATTTATAACTTCACAATGAGATATCACTTTACACCTGTCAGAAGGGCTAAAATCAAGAACACAAGAAGTAACAAGTGTTGGAGAGGATGTGGAGAAAAAGGAACCCTCATGCACTGTTGGTGGGAATGCAAACTGGTGCAACCACTGTGGAAAACAATATGGAGGTTCCTCAAAAAATTAAAAATAGAATTACCATATGATCCAGTAATTCCATTACTGAGTATTTACCTAAAGAAAATGAAAACAGGGGAGGAAGGAAAGATGGTGGAGGAGTAGGGGACCCTATTTCAACTGGTCCCCAGAATTGAGCTGGATATCTACCAGACCACTCTGAGCACCCATGAAACCAGCCTGAGATGTAAGAAGATCTGGATCTCTACAAACACAATATCGCAGGTGGTTGGTTTCGAGGTACAAAGCGGGGAGCCGTGATTCCATGGGCAGATATTGGAGGATGAAGGGCAGCGGGAGGGAGCCTGGCCGTGGGGATCCTACACCGCCGGTGAGTGACAGCCTCGCGCGCTGCAGACGGGGCACAGACTCGCAGACCAGTAGCGGTGGAGAAAGGACTTTAGGGCAGCCCCTGGGGTGGAAATCCGGAGCAGCGGGGTTGCGCCTGCGAACTGCAGCCCCCGGGGACAGAAACCCGGAGTGGTGGGGTCGCACGCGCGCAGGAACTGGGAGCAGTTGGCGGTTTTAGAAGCACAAAGGGCAGAGACGTGCCCCGACCTGGAGGCAGGACTGGGAGCGCTGCGGAGGAGCGCACACCCCAGGATGCTGCAGTTTATAGCAGCACGGACAGAAACAGAGACAATGTGGCCTGGAGAGCTCACTGAAGAACAGACTGAGGTCTCTCTGCTCTGAGGCAGAGGGTTGGAAACGGTCTCTTCTGCTCTGACTCGCGGAAGAGACGCGGAAAGCCGCCAGGGAAAGGTGCCAGAGAGCAAAAGCCCCCAAAACTGATTCCCACTGAGCCCATCCCCCGCCACAGGGGCACAGGGCAACTCAGCCCAAACAGGGTTGCCTGAGTAACAGCACAGCAGGCCCCTCCCCCAGAAGACAGGCTGGGAAAACAAGAAGCCAGCAACCCTAAGGTCCCAAGAAAACAGGTGCATCTTGCTTGGGTTCTGGTCAATAATTTGGACTCTATACATTCCCTCAAACACCCATCAACAGAACAACTAGGAGGAGGAGCCCCCAAAATAGAAAAGACTCAGAGATTATGACTTCTGCTGCAGATTTACAAATGGATGCAGATATAACCAAGATGTCGGAGATGGAATTCAGGCTAGCAATTGTGAAGACAATGGTTAGAATGGAGAAATCAATTAATGGCAGCATAGAGTCTCTAAAGGCAGAAATGAAAGCTGAATTGGCAGAACTTAAAAATGCTATCAATGAGATCCAATCCAATCTAGATAACCTAACAGCTAGGGTAACTGAGGCAGAAGAACGAATAAGCGACCTGGAAGACAATATAATAGATAAAAAGGGAAAAGAGGAGGCCAGGGAAAAACAACTCAGAATCCATGAAAATAGAATCAGAGAATAAGTGACACCATGAAGCGCTCCAATGTCAGAATAATTGGAATCCCGGAGAGAGTGGAGAGAGAGAGAGGACTAGAAGATGTATTTGAGCAAATCGTAGCTGAGAACTTCCCTAATCTGGGGAATGAAACAAACATTCGCGTCCTAGAGGCAGAGAGGACCCCTCCCAAGATCAAGGAAAACAGGCCAACACCCCAGCATGTAATAGTAAAATTTGCAAATCTTAGAACCAAGGAAACCATCTTAAGGGCAGTTAGGGGGAAGAGATTCCTTACGTACAGAGGGAGGAATATCAGAATAACGTCAGACCTATCCACAGAGACCTGGCAAGCCAGAAAGGCCTGGCAAGACATATTCAGGGTACTAAATGAGAGGAACATGCAGCCAAGAATACTTTATCCAGCAAGGCTTTCATTTAGAATGGATGGAGAGATGCAGAGCTTCCACAACCGGCAGAAACTGAAAGAATATGTGACCACTAAGCCGGCCCTGCAAGAAATATTAAGGGGGGTTCTATAAAAGGAGAAAGACCCCAAGAGTGATATACAACAGAAATTTACAGGGACAATCTATAAAAACAACGTCTTCACAGGTGACATGATGACAATTAATTCATATCTTTCAATAATCACTCTCAACGTGAATGGCCTAAATGCTCCCATAAAACAGCCCAGGGTTGCAGATTGGATAAAAAGACAGGACCCATCCATATGCTGCCTACAAGAGACTCATTTTGAACCTAAAGATACATCCAGACTGAAAGTGAAGGGATGGAGATCCATCTTCCATGCCAGCGGACCTCAAAAGAAAGCTGGGGTAGCAATTCTTATATCAGACAAATTAGATTTTAAACTAAAGTCTGTAATTAGAGACAAAGAAGGACACTGTATCATTCTTAAAAGGTCTATCCAACAAGAAGATCTAACAATTGTAAATATCTATGCCCCCAACATGGGAGCAGCCATCTACATAAGCCAACTGTTAACCAAAATAAAGAGTCATATTGATAACAATACGTTAATTGTAGGAGACCTCAATACTCCACTCTCAGCAATGGACAGATCATCTAAGCAGAAAATCAACAAGGAAACAAGAGCTTTGAATGATACACTGGATCAGTTGGACCTCATAGATATTTACAGAACATTCCACCCTAAAACAACAGAATACTCATTCTTCTCGAGCGCACAGGGAACTTTCTCCAGAATAGACCACATACTGGGTCACAAATCAGGTCTCAACTGATACCAAAAGATTGAGATTATTCCCTGCATATTCTCAGACCACAATGCTTTAAAACTGAAACTCAATTACAAGAAAAAATTTGGCAGAAATTCAAACACTTGGAAGCTAAAGACCACTCTGCTCAAGAATGTTTGGGTCAACCAGGAAATCAAAGAAGAACTTAAGTAATTCATGGAAATCAATGAGAACGAAAACACATCGGTCTAAAACCTACGGGATACTGCAAAGGTGGTCCTAAGGGGGAAATACATAGCCATCCAAGCCTCACTCAAAAAAATAGAAAAATCCCGAATTCACCAACTAACTCTACACCTTAAAGAACTAGAGAAAAAGCAACAAACAATGCCTAATCCACACATTAGAAGAGAAATAATTAAAATTAAATCAGAGATCAATGAATTAGAAACCAGAAACACAGTAGATCAGATCAACGAAACTAGAAGTTGGTTCTTTGAAAGAATTAATAAGATCGATAAACCCCTGGCCAGACTTATCCAAAAGAAAAGAGAAAGGACCCAAATTAATAAAATTATGAATGAAAGGGGAGAGATCACGACTAACACCAAGGAAATAGAAACAATTATTAGAACTTATTATCAACAACTATATGCTAATAAACTGAGCAATCTGGATGAAATGGAGGCCTTTCAGCTGCCAAGACTGAAACAGGAAGCTGCCAAGACTGAAACAGGAAGAAATTGACAACCTGAATGGGCCAATAACCAGTAACAAGATTGAAGCAGTGATCAAAAACCTCCGAAAAAACAAGAGTCCAGGGCCTGATGGATTCCCTGGGGAATTCTACCAAACATTCAAAGAAGAAATAATACCTATTCTACTGAAATTGTTTCAAAAAATAGAAAGAGAAGGAAAACTTCCAAACTCATTCTATGAGGCCAGCATTACCTTAATCCCCAAACCAGGCAAAGACCCCATCAAAAATGAGAATTTCAGACCGATATCCCTGATGAATATGGATTCCAAAATCCCTAACAAAATCCTAGCTAATAGGATCCAACAATACATTAAAAGGATCATCCACCATGACCAAGTGGGATTTAACCCCAGGATGCAAGAGTGGTTCAACATTCGCAAATCAATCAGTGTGATAGAACACATTAATAAGAGGAGGGAGAAGAACCATATGGTCCTCTCAATTGATGGAGAAAAAGCATTTGACAAAATACAGCATCCTTTCCTGATTAAAACTCTTCAGAGTATAGGGATAGAGGGAACATTCCTCAAGTTCATAAAATCCATCTATGAAAAACCCACAGTGAATATCATCCTCAATGGGGAAAAGCTGAGAGCCTTTCCCTTAAGATCAGGAACACGACAAGGATGCCCACTCTCGCCACTATTGTTCAACATAGTACTAGAAGTCCTAGCAACAGCAATCAGACAACAAAAAGAAATAAAAGATATTCAAATTGGCAAAGAAGAAGTCAAACTCTCTCTTTTCGCAGACGACATGATACTTTATGTGGAAAACCCAAAAGACTCCACCCCCAAATTACTAGAACTCATAGAGCAATTCAGTAATGTGGCAGGATACAAAATCAATGCACAGAAATCAGTTGCTTTCTTATACACTAACAACACAACTGTAGAAAGAGAAATTAGAGAACCGATTCCATTTACAATAGCACCAAAAACCATAAGATACCTCAGAATAAACCTAACCAAAGAGGTAAAGGATCTATACTCTAGGAACTATAAAACACTCTTGAAAGAAATTGAAGAAGACACAAAAAGATGGGAAAATATTCCATGCTCATGGATTGGAAGAATAAACATTGTTAAAATGTCTATGCTACCCAGAGCAATCTATACCTTCAGTGCCATCCCGATCAAAATTCCAATGACATTTTTCAAAGTGCTGGAACAAACAATCCTAAAATTTGTATGGAATCAGAAAAGACCCCGAATCACCAAGGAGATGTGAAAAAGAAAAACAAAGCTGGGGGCATCACGTTGCCCGATTTCAAGCTATATTACAAAGTTGTGATCACCAAGACAGCTTGGTACTGGCACAAAAACAGACATATAGACCATTGGAACAGAATAGAGAACCCAGATATGGACCCTCAACTCTATGGTCAAATAATCTTTGACAAAGCTGGAAGAAACATGTAATGGAAAAAAGACAGTCTCTTCAATAAATGGTGCTGGGAAAATTGGACAGCCACATGCAGAAGAATGAAACTCAACCATTCTCTAACACCATTCACAAAGATAAACTCAAAGTGGATGAAAGACCTCAATGTGAGAAAGGAATCCATCAAAATCCTAGAGGAGAACATAGGTAGTAACCTCTTTGACATCGGCCACAGCAACTTCTTTCAAGATACATCTCCAAAAGCTAGTGAAACAAAAGCAAAAATAAACTTTCGGGACTTCATCAAGATAAAAAGCTTCTGCACAGGAAAGGAAACAGTCAACAAAACAAAGAGGCAACCCACAGAATGGGAGAAGATACTTGCAAATGACACTACAGATAAAGGGCTGGTATCCAAGATCTATAAAGAACTTCTCAAACTCAACACCCAAAAAACAAATAATCAAGTCAAAAAGTGGGCAGACGATATGAAAAGACACTTCTCTGAAGAAGACATACAAATGGCTAACAGACACATGAAAAAATGTTCATCATCATTAGCCATCAGGGAAATTCAAATCAAAACCACATTGAGATACCACCTTACACCAGTTAGAATGGCAAAAATGGACAGGGAAAGAAACAACAAATGTTGGAGAGGTTGTGGAGAAAGGGGAACCCTCTTACACTGTTGGTGGGAATGCAAGTTGGTACAGCCACTTTGGAAAACAGTGTGGAGGTGCCTCAAAAATTTAAAAATAGAGCTGCCCTATGACCCAGCAATTGCACTACTGGGTATTTACCCCAAAGACACAGATAACATACAGTGAAAAGAAGGGCCATACGCACCCCAATGTTCATAGCAACAATGTCCGCAATAGCCAAACTGTGGAAAGAGCCGAGATGCCCTTCAACAGATGAATGGATAAAGAAGATGTGGTCCACACAGACAATGGAATATTACTCAGCCATCAGAAAGGATGAATACCCAACTTTTACATCAACATGGATGGGACTGGAGGAGATTATGCTAAGTGAAATAAGTCAAGCAGAGAAAGTCAATTATCATATGGTTTCACTTATTTGTGGAACATAAGGAATAGCATGGAGGACATTAGGAGAAGGAAGGGAAAAATGGGGGGGGGGATTAAAGGGAGAGATGAACCATGAGAGACTATGGACTCTGAGAAACAAACAGGGTTTTAGAGGGGAGGGGGTGAGGGGATTGGTTAGCCCGGTGATGGGTATTAAGGAGGGCATGTACTGCATGGAGCACTGGGTGTTATGCGAAAATAATGGATTGTGTATCACCACATCAAAAACCAATGATGTATGGTGACTAACATAACATAATAAAATTTAAAAAAAAATAAAATGGAAACACTAATTTGAAAAGATATATGTATCCTTATGTTTATTGCAGTATTATTTACAACAGTTAAGATATGGAAGCAACCCAAGTGTCCACCCATAGATGGATGGATAAAGACAATGTGGTATATATACGCAATGGAATATTACTCAGCCATAAAACATAATGAAATCTTTACATATGCAACAACATGGGTGGACCTAGAAGGCATAATGCTAAGTGAAAGAAATCAGTCAGAAGGAGACAAATACCATATGCCTTCACTCATATGTGGAATTTAAGAAACAAAACAAATGAACAAAGAAAAAAGAGAAAAAAAAAACAAAAAACAGACTCTTAAATACAGAAAACAAACTGGTGGTTGCCAGAGTGGAGGTGGGTGGGAGGATGGGTGAAGTAGATAAAGGGGATTAAGAGTACACTTAAATTGATGAACACTGAGAAATGTATCGAATTGCTGAATCATTATACTGTCCACCTGAAACTAATATAACACTGTATGTTAATTATACTTCAATTTAAAAATAAATAAATAAGGCTTAAAAATATAGATAAATTTGATTACATTATAATTTATAACTTCTCTGCAAAGAAACCTCCAAAAAATGAAAAGAAAATCCCCCAGTCTTCAGGAAGATATTTATAAAGCAAATAATGGAGAAAAGATTAGTGTTATAGTATCAGGAACTAATAAAGAACTTTCAAAAATCACTGAGAAAAAGATAAGTCAATAGAAAAAAACAAATGAAAATTAATAAGCAAAGAAAGAGGCAATTCACAGAAGAAGAGACCTGAATGGCCAATAAGCATATAATAAAGCTATCGATCTCATTAGTAAAAGGGCAAAGACAAATTAAAAACATAATGAAATATCATTTCACAACCGTTAATTTAGTGAGAATGGTGTAGGCTAATATCAAGAGTTAATGTGGAGCCTGGAACTCTCATACACAGTGGGTAGGAACTGAACTCAGCATAACTCTGTGGAGAGCAATTTGGCAATATCTAGTAAAACTGAGTATGCACATTCACTGTGACCCAACAATATATATCCTAGGAATTTTCTCATGTTTTTCCCAATTTATGGATGAAAATATTCATTGTAGAATTATATGTAATGGCAAATGGGAAACATCCTAAATGTCTATAAATAAGAATATGTATAACTATATATTGGCTTATTCATCCAATAGAATACAATACTACAGTAAAAACAAATGAACTAGAGGAAATATGGGAAAAGCTCACAAACATAATGTTGAACAAAAAAGCAAGCAGACATGTACAATATGATAACAGTCATATAAAATTTAAAGACATGTTGAACCACACCATATTGTTTAGGAATACATACATACATAGTAAAAGCCTAAAGATAGGCATAGGAATGATACGTAAGAAATTCAAGATAGTACTGGTAGTTAATTACCTCTGGGGAGCAGGTGAGGTTATAAAGAGAATGTCATTGGGAAAGATACAAAGAAGTTTCAACTGTATCTATAACGTTATATTTCTTTTTTTTAGATTTTATTTTTAAGTACCTCTACACCCAACGTGAGGCTCGAACTCACGATCCTGAGATCAAGAGTCACACGCTCTACCGACTGAGCCATTCAGGTGCCCCCATAATGTTATATTTCTTAAGCTGGGTGATGTTAACATGAGTGTTTTTTTATATTATTCTCCATGTGCTACTTGTATGTCTGATATTTAATTTAAAAAATCAGTAGATATTTAAGAATCTTGCCATGAAAAAGAAAAAGAGATGATGGGGCTGGAGGAAGAACTCACCTAATGTCAGGACTCTAACTTCTATGTATCCTCATCTTTGGGTCTCCTTGCCCCAGCTTCGCTCTCTGGCCCACAGAACTTGTTCTGTGACATTAGAGAAATACAGTAGTAAAAAGATTCCATGCTTAAGGAAGTTTAAAAAGCGCTGGGTTAAACAAAGTTAAATAGAGTTATTTTCTGCAAAACTTGCCAGAGTATTTAAAATGCTAGTGGGTGCCATGAATCTCTGAGTGGGACATAGAGTAACTCTGACACCATTTCTTCATGCAGGACATCAGGGCGACAGTTTCTATGAAAGATATTTTGGGAAATGTGCCCCCCAAATTTCCTTTCCCAGTCATCTGCCTCCATCTCCATGTCTCAGTCTGCCCCCAAATTCCACTTCCTTTTCAATACTTGTGTCTTTTTCATTTCATTTCCACTTCTCCACAGAGCTCTCCCACGTCTTTGTCTCCCTTTCATGGAGGCAACATGGCATCGTGAAAAAACACTCAGTTTGAAATCCTAGCCCCCGTGCTTCTTAGTGGAGGGGGAGGGGGACCCTGGTTTCTGTGCCTCGGTGTCTGTCCACAAGATGAAGAGGGTAATCAAATCCCTTACCTCATGGGGCGACTTGTTTGTACAGAGTTCGTACATATAAAGTACAGACTTGATCCTTCTTTGAACTTACTAAGTGTTGACTATTATTTATATGAGAAGGAGGAAATAATAATTTACCTGTCTTAAGAGACTACTTTTGGAGACAATATTATTTTCCTAGGACCGCCATAACAGAGTACCACAACCTGAATGGCTTAAACCACAGAAACTTACCGTCTCATTGTTCTGGAGGCTAAAAGTCCGAGATGAAGCTGTGGGCAGGGTTTGTTCCTTCCTTCCAAGGACTGGGCAGGAGCAGTCTGTCCCAAGCCTCCCTCCTAGCTTCTGCGGGTTTGCTGGCAGTCTTTCGTGTTCCTTGGCTTCTGCTGCACCACCCTGCTCTCTGCCTTCATCTTTACAAAGTGTTCTCCATGAGCACAGGAGTGTCTCCAAATTTCTCCTTTTTATAAGGACACCAGGCATATTGCATGACAGGTGCACCCTACTCCAGCATGATTTCATCTTCACTAATTACATTTGCAATGACCGCTTTTCAAATGTGGTCACCTTCTGAGATCCTGGGGGTTAGGAATTCAATATAAGAATTTTCAGGGGACACAATTCAAGAGACCAATTAAAATAACATCTATGAAGGTATTGTTACATTCTTGTAAGGGGTTACAAACTGTAAGATTCTGTGTTTGTCACAAATGATCACATCTTAAAACACCTACTAAGTTATGTTGTTGTAGCACACAGCCAGAACTTGGCTTGGCACCAGCTTAGACAGTTTTGGGGAGTGATGTGAACGAGAGCTTGTCCAGGGACTCTTTAAAGCAAGTGCTCTGTTGGGTTCTAAATCTATCCTCAGTAATTGATTGCTTTACCTCAGCAAACGGAGAAAAATCCATTCTGCAAAGTTACTAGATACATGGGGTTTGTATATAAAAGGAGATACAGCAGTATGCGGAGAGATTAAATAATTGCTTGGAGGCAGGGATTCGAAGAAATTTCCCAAATTAGCCAGGCTGTTCCATCATTAAACTGAACAGAGGATCCAGCTTTTTTTTATATATATATGCATGCTTGTGCTATGCCCGCTGACCCCAAATGCAGGTACTTTCTCACTGGGTGACTTCCACAACATCATTTGCCCTAAATAGGAATTCAGAATGACATTAGGCCACCCTGAGCCTAGTGAGACCATTTCTGCTAAAATGACTTGTTGTTAAGGTAAAGCAACATAGCATGGTGGTAAAAAAAACCATGAATCCTGAAGTTCAGCTGCCTGGGTTCATGGCCTGGGTCTAACTGTGAGGTCTCAGGCAAGAGATTTCTGTGACCTTCACCAAATAACCTGAGTCACTTGATAGGGCTGCTATGAGGATTAAACCAGACAATCCATGAAAGAGAACAGTGTCTAGAACATAGACTATATTTAGTAAATGATGGTTATTATAACTCTCTGTAAGGACAGAACCTCAGAAAAATCACTTTAAAATCATCTTTCCCTTTTAAATTGTGGGAAGTAAAAATAATGATACCAACCAACACCACCAACTTTCATTTCTGCATATCATCTTATAGTTCCTAGGATACATAGAGTGAGATATAATTTTGGATTGTGCTGTTTAAATGTAAGCAGATTGCGTGTTCTTACACAGTTGTTCTAAATGGTTGTATAAGATTCCATTAAATTAATACACCAAACTTTACCTAACAGTTTTCTTATGGTTAAATATTTGGAATTTTTTGGTTTTGTTACTGTACGTACCATTGACTAATATCACTTTGTACAAACCAATAATTTTTTCTCATTAAGACAAATTAACCAGGACAATCTCCCTTAAGCCTCTGCCTAAGGGCCTTTGCTTCTGTTGACTCCTCCTCCGTATCATTTTGACCTAAATTACCTTCCTTATAATTTACTCCCTCAAACTCCCCAAACTCTAGTTACAAAAGCCAAATCTCCATTACTGTTTCTTATTCTCCCCCTGCAAATTCCAGGCTTCCCATACTGTTCCTTGCTGTGTCATGTACCAGACATACTAATCCTCCCTCCCCCACTTCCTAGAGCTCACCATCCACTTCCAGGAGCATCAAATAGGGGGACGACAAGGTTAGGGCCATTTGGCATACCTTATGCTCCCTCTTCTTACACTGGGCATGTTCTCAGAGTCTAAAAGGGAAATAATGTAATTCTTCCTAAAGTATCCTTCCCCCTGTTCTGTGTCTGCCAAACTCCTACTCATCCTTCAACACTCGTTTCAAATGCACCAACCTCCAGGAACAGCTCACTGCTCCATCCTTACTGGCCCCAGGGCACTTGCTACATATCTTGGTGTTCTCAACAACCAACAGTGATTGTACATTGGAGATGCTCAAAAATGCTCAAAAAACAGTGACTGTACATTATAGATGACTAAGTCAGTTATGGACAGACCTGTGTATGAGAGGTTAGAAACTGCTTAAACTGTCTATTGTGACAGGATTGGAGTGTAGTGGCTAATAGAAAAGAAATCAATTTGAAATCAGTTAGATCTTGATTTGAATAGTAATTCTGCAATATGCTAAGTGGGAAATGTTGGGAAATGTAAACCAAGCTGAGTCTCGGTCTCCTCATCTGCAAAATGGGATCATTACTGTCAACCTTCTTGGAGAGGTAATATGCAGATTAAATGGATTCACAGATGCAAAGCACCCAACAGACACATGGTTTCAGTGGCAGCTATTAAGACTAGCAAAAAAGATGCTGGAAAGTCAAGCTGGCCCAAAGTATTTTCCCCCACGATTTTGTCAGTGGACTCCAGGTTCTCACTCTTTAAATATAAATGGGGGCAGTACCATTAGGTTATCAGGAGGACTGAGTAACCCATGTTTTCAGTGAGGTTCTGGTATTAGTATTGGTGGATACATTCTGCTCCGGTCTTTTACTATTTTTTGCTCATTCTTATCAGGGAAGCTCATTTAATGTAAAGAGTTGCTAAAGGCATACCTCATCCTGTCCTGTCCAACTCCAGCCCATTTCCAAGCCTTTTCCATAGCTGATTTGTTGTCTGAGATCCATCTCATCTTTGTCTTTTCTTTGAATTGAGGGTGGTTTCTAGCCAGTCCGACTCAAAGTGTGAATTCAATTTGTGATCTGGAAGAACTGACATTATCAAGTCACAAGCAACCATGACTCATTGGTTGTGACCAATAACTAGAAATAATTTTAAAAAGATTACTGACCCCAAAGAAAGTTATCTGTTACTAATGGATGAGGAGAACGCATAGTGAGAAAATGGAGATCTAAATTTAACACCCCCAAAATGTGGTCCTGAGCAGCAACAGGGTGGCAGACTGTAGGCATCTCCTAGGAGAGGAGGGGAGCGTACAAAATGGGGAGGAAGGGAATCCAAGGGAGGAGTGGTATCCCACTTCAGGTTTTGCCAGGGATCAGCCTTCCTGTGTCTACTGACAGCCAACACTCACTTGCTAAGTTGGTGAATGGGCTGCAGACTCTAGGGAAGCCAAAGCCACCTGGGTTGGATCAAGCTTGCAGGCCTTGGTACCACTGGACCAGTGCCTGGTAGTGCCAGGCACGCTTATTATAGGCTGTTAGACCATCCAGGGGCAAGTAAAGATATGCTTGCTGGCCCTAGGAAGGCTCTTTAAAAACTCAAAGCTTTGCATTTGATTAAGGTACACGAGATACAAGACAGAGTATTTAAATGTAAAAGTCTGCTAAGGAATAAAACCAAAGCAATGCCAAAGAATTTAATCTAAATGCAGACATGTAATAAAATCATAACTCTGTTTGCTTGGCCCAGATGCCTGAAGCATCTTAAAAGAAGGCACATTTCTGCACCTGAATAATGTTAATCTTGGGTTTAGAAAGACTTAGAGTGAATATGGAGAATTTTGAGACTGCTAAAAAATCACTTCTGATTGCAATTAGGTATTCTAGTAAATCAACCAAATATTTATTAGCAAATTGCAATGTAGAAGAGGTAATACTAAAAAACAATGATGATGACAACAACCAATCTTTATTATGGTACTTTATAGTTGACACCAAGCTTTTTACATGGTGAAGGATGCTCATTGATCTCCAAATAATATGCATGTGTGCAATCTGGTATGAGGCATGATTTTCACCCCTAAAAAGCTTACAATCCAGCAACAAAAGAAAGACGTGGACACAATGTAATATAATACAAGCTGGATGATGATAAAAGCTATAATAAAGATAATAAATTATGAATTTCAAGGACTAGGCCACATAAAGGAAGTACAATTTAAAATGTACTTTGAACTTTTGATAGGTAGAGGTGTGAGACAGACATTTTGAGCAAAGAAAACATCACGTACAAGGGCAGGAAATGGAAAATTGCAGCATGTGTTCAAAGAATGATAGGAAACACAGGAAGAGGAGGTTATGGTGGACATCTGTTACTTTTGCCTACTCAATATCCATTCTCTATTCTTTTCACAGTGGTAAATATTTCCTTTGGGGAAACCTATCCATTCTCTATTCTCTTCATAGTGGTAAATATCTTCTTTGGGGAAACCCATCTCCTGTAGGTCTCTCATGAGTGGAGTTGACCCTACTCCTGGTGTCAGGACAGGGCAAGTGGTCATCACTTGACCAATCACTACCTTCCATCTCCCTGGATAGCAATTGCTTCAAAGCTGGGTACATGACTCAAGTTATCCAATGTCCCAAGGCTAAATCTCAGGAATTTTGCTGGAATTTTAAGGAAGAGATATTCTCTTTCCATGAGACTGGTAGCCATAAAGAATAATGAAAACCTGGAATTTCCAACGGTCTCTCTGAGGAGAGTGAGTGCCTGCCATAGAGAAAGCCAACACATTTATACACCTGGATCTTGTCATGTCTAAAACAATCTGCTCCTTGACTTTTCCAATACAGGAGATAACACATTCCCTGTGTGTTTAGCCAGTTTGAATTTTTTTTCTGTAATGCAGAGCTGAAGACAGAGAGGGCCTTGAGCACCCCATCATGGGAGTTCATCCTCTGGTCAACAGAAAGTCACAGGATGTTTTGGAAATTTTGAATTCCATGCCAAAAACAGTTTGGAGGCAGTGTCTAGACAAGAAAACCAAGAAAGTGACTTCCACAGAGGCAAAGCCAAGGATAAGAACTGTTGGTCCTTTGTGTGTTCCCTTTGTGGGTTCCATGGAATCATCATTGCCTTCCTTTCTGAAGCTTAATGTGTACTAGCATTTTTCTAAGCACACACATTAACTCATATGATGCTTACCCCAACCCTATGAGAAAGGTCCAGTAATTATCATTTAACACTCACACTAACTCTATGAAGAAGGTCCAGCTATTAGCCCCATTTTTCAGAAGATGGAACTGAGGCACAAGGAGATTAGCAAACCTCCAAGGTCCCACAACTAACTAAATGGCAAAAGTAAGATTTGGACCTTGGGAGTCAGGTCTCAGAACCTGTCTTCAAAGAAGACAATGGCCAACACCGTAAAGTCTTGGAAGTGCCAAATTATCTTCCCCAGTGGCCCATCCTTTCCTCCCACTAGCCTGGATGTCCATATTTAGAATTACCTTTTTGACCTAGAAAATGAAGTTGGAGGTGTTACTTCAAGAACACTCCAGCTGCATTGTTACTTGAGTAGGAGAATAAGATGCTATCCTTTTCACATCAAAACAACAGAGCTTTAAGGGAAACAGGTAAGTTTTGAAGAGAAAAATGTGGAAGTTTGGGCACTATTTGGGGAAATGCCAATTTTCCATGGTGTTGGCAGAAGGGCATCTGGTGGGCAGGTGAGCAAAGAAGTGGGGTGGGGGGAGCAGAGAGAGACTTTGCCTCCTAACAAAAATCCCGTATCTCCTTCAAAATGCAAATTTTTGTCAAAATTCCCAAAAGCACATTCTTGCAATGTTATGCTCACTTCCATAAATGGCCCTTGCCTGTGTTGTTTCAGTCAGTCCCTGGATACGAGGAGATGAAGTCAGGCCTCCCAAGTACTGTCACTGTCAAGTACTTTCTCTTTGCCAGACCTTCCCACAGCCCCAGATGGTCTAGCTTCTCCTTCCCTGTCATTTCCTGAGGGGGTGGGAGAGAGGAAAGAGAAAAGAGGCAAGAAGCATAGAATTTGCCAGTACCAGCCCTGACTCTCACACAACCCACCCAGTAGGGTGGGTTTCAAACAGACCATTGGTTGGTAAGTGGTTGAAGCTTGGCCCTGTGCCCATGCCTCCATGCCTGCCCACATTCCCCTGCAGGAAGTATCACCTACTTCCTTCTCACCTCAGGCTATCAGTTCTCATAAGGGTTCTCATTACATTTTCATTGCACTGATATAAATGATTAATTATGCACAGAACTAATGCCTTATTGGGTCACTGGTGTGATCACATTAATGGGAGCATTTTGGGGGAGAACTTGGAGGAGACATCATGCTTCAGGAGTCACTCATTGAACAAATATTTATTGAGAGCCTATAATATACTAAGGAGTATTCTTGATGCTGGAGATAGAGTGGTGGATTTTCATGGAATTTTATTCTTGTAAATACACAAGCTTGTATCAGGTGGTAAAAAGTGCTATGCAGGGGGCGCTTGGGTGGCTCAGTCATTAAGCATCTGCCTTCAGCTCAGGTCATGATCCCGGGGTCCTGGGATCGGCCCCACGTCGGGCTCCCTGCTCCCCACGTCTGGCTCCCTGCTTGGCGGGAAGCCTGCTTCACCCTCTCCCACTCCCCTTGCTTGTGTTCCCTCTCTCGCTGTATCTCTCTCTGTCAAATAAATAAATAAAATCTTTTTTAAAAAGTGTTATGAAGAAAAAGAAATATCTAGTTAGAGTATGGGATTTTATTTAGGAAGAGTTGTCAGGGGAGTCCACACTGAGAGGATAGAACTGAGACTGCGGGCCAAGTGAAAATTGGAGGGAAGATCATGTCAGGCTGAAGGAAAGGAAGGAGGCAGAATCATTGTCAAGAATAAGAAGGCTTGTGTGGCTGAAGCACAATGACCAAGTGGAACAGTTATTGGGAATGAAGCTGGAGAAGGAGCCATGGACCAGATGAGAATTTTGTATTAGATTCTTAGGGTAATAGGAAGTCATTGGAAAACTTTGCACAGAAGAGTGATATGATGTACTTTCAGGGGCACTTGAGGCAAAAAGAATGTAAGAAGACAAACAAGGAAGTAGGAAGGCCAGCTGGGAGGCTTTGTAAAGGCTCAGGTAAGAGACAAAGTTGGCCTGGACCAGAGTATAATGGTGAAGGTGGGTAGAAGTGCTAAAGTTCAAGGTATACTTTGAAATTAGACACTTAAATCTCACTTTGTGGCTGTGTGGCAGAAACCTCTGGTGACTGTGTTACTTGCCTTTGACTCACCTCTGATTTCAGCTGTGGCTGTGGTGGACAGTTCCCAGGAGCTCACTCTAATCTGGTGCTACTTTCCCACTACCAACAGAATCCTCCTGGCCTGTAGGCAGGCTCACAGAGAGTGCAGGGCAACCCTTAACCTACAGGGGACTGCAGTCATATAAATACTCCAGCTCTCTTTCAGGTAGAAGATTCTAGAAGGCATTCTAGATACTTCTCAGAGGTCTGCCTACATCGGTGACCTTGAACACACACCCCCATGTTAACTTGTCCTTTTCCCCTTGCTTTCCCTGCTCTCTCACTCCTGCCTCCTAGGATCACCTCCCAAATAAACTGCCTTCACTCACTTCCTTGCTTCAGTCACTGCTGTGGGGGAAATCAAACTAAGATAGGGAATTTGTGTACTCTACTTATTTCTCATTTGCCAGCAAGTCCTGCCCCTACGAAACATCTATATTTGTCTCTCCATGCTCAGTCAGGCTCTTGAGAAGAATATCCAGGAGATACAAACCTCATATTCCAGTTTCTAATTTTCTTCCAAGGATCTGTGAAGTTTGCAACCAGAAACAGCTTTTCCTCAGCTCCTTCAAAACATCCATCATCCATCCCCACTTCAAAGGTCAATATCTAGAGCCCAACTTGTGGAAATGTAATGTGAAAACAATTGCACATTATAGGGAAAAATAATCAGGAATCTCTTCCAGTCAAGAGAATATGGGATACTGTAAGGAAGACATAGTCTCAAAATATATAAATGACTTTGTAATTCACCTGAATGGACACATTGCCAAGTTCATAAATGATAAAAAAGACAGGGATATGGTTGAGTGATAATTCGGCTGAGAGATAAAATGCTTAAATGAGAGCTGGCAAGAATCACTTAAAGTGCTTTGGCTGGTAGATTCTGAACGTTCTTTATTAGAAATGACTATAGATTAAAGAGATATGAGACAAGTAAATAATACAAAGCAGAAGAAATCCTTAAATCAAAATAGACATTTTAATAACTATGCTTTAAATAAATCCCCCCTCTGAAGCCTTCTAATGTTTAACAGCTGCAAATAAATATGACACCGGGAGAAGCTAATCAAATAGTTTAATTTAAACACAGGAAACAAAAGAGCAAAAAGGAAACTGAAACAACCCCTTTTGAGTCCCTCCAGGATTTCAACTTCTCTCATCCTTCTGCTCTACCACCCAGCCATCCCAACACCCCACAGGTTGGGCAGCCTCTTGGTTAAGAACTATGGAGCCAGCCAGCCAGACAGGGTTTGAATCTCAGCTCTGTCCTGTTTCATCTCTGTGTGCCTGGGCAAGTAACTTAACCTTCCAAGCCTTAGTATTCATGTCTATAAAATGGGACTAATCTACCTGATAGGGTTTTTC
The DNA here is from genome assembly GCF_011800145.1 of Mirounga leonina. Lineage (NCBI taxonomy): Eukaryota > Metazoa > Chordata > Mammalia > Carnivora > Phocidae > Mirounga > Mirounga leonina. The sequence continues at coordinate 13,146,056 of NW_023270314.1, forward strand.
CAAGAGTTAATTGGGCTACTACATGTGAAAATAGAGTAAATACTCGATGAAGTATCAGCTGTTGCTGTTATGATTACTACCTTGTTCAAAAAAGCAGAAGAGAACTAGAGGAAAAGAAATAGAGAATGAAACACAGGCAGACAGAAAAGAGAATAGATGAGAAGGATGCCCTGGAGGTAACTAAGTTTGCCATCCAAGTAGGGCCAATATTCAGGCAGTGTGCCCAGGCAGGCTGACCAGCTGGCCTCAGTTTAGATCAGTCACCACCAATTCTCCAATGAGTTGATAAATTTTGAATGCCATCCCTGCCTTGGCTTGTGCATTATTCAACCACAGGATGCAAACCTTTACTATCCTTTAAGAAATCAATATGGTGACACGTAACAAAGGCCATGAAACTATTAAAGCTTTACCCCACTCTTGGGCATTTATTCAAATACAAAAGAAGAATAAGCTATAGATCCACCGAGGCTTATGGGGGTGTTATCTATGAAGGTAAAACACCACAAGCAATGCTAAAATCCAACAATAGAGGGGTAGTTAAATTCATTTTTAGTCCTCTCTTCAGTGGAAATCATGTAGCATTGATATTATAATTACAAAAATCAGAAACCCATAGAAAACGTGAGGTGTTTATGGTATAACGGTCAGCCAAAAAAGGTAGCAGAAAAATTGTGAATTCTGACATAACGTGTAAGCTACTCATGGATAGGAGCAACAGAATGTGCAAGAATAACTGTGGCATTATGAATTCTTCCTTTTTTCAAAACCGTTTAATACATTTGTTACAATATTTTAACAATTAAAAGGGGCTGGGATTTGGTGAGAGAAATCCATTTCTCTCGCTAAAACCCCATGCTCAGAGACAAGGAATAGTATCTATAGCGCACGGGCCAGAGTTCTCCTTCTCCCAGAGACTCTATTATCCCACTGGGGGCTTTTGTGCAAATTAGGAAAAGCAGCCCCTGTCAAAAAAATCTTCCCTAGAATGCAGACATTTCTTTTGTATTGAGCTCTGTTCACAGCCTTACCATCCTCCATTGGAGGCTAGTGAAATAGGATTCTTCCAGGAAAATGTTGGCAGGATTACCAAAGGGGAAGCTACTGCAGACCCAGAGATTCATTATTTTAGGTGGTATGCAGATGAGAATTAGAACACTGGTGGCTGAGTAAACAAATATGAGTGGGATAAAAGCTGAATTATTTGGTATAGAAATTAGATCTCTTTCCCCTTGACATCAGCAAGTTGGGTACTTTCTAAGCATTCCTCTTCTGCCTACTGCAGATTATATTTAGACCAAACCAAGAAAGATATTGCACCCGAGATCCCACAAAAAGCTCGTGATGTGAGTCCCAGATGTAGAAGGAAGTGAATTTGCCAAACCATGCTGTCTGCACCTTCTTCGGAGGCAGCGCCATTCCAGGCCTCTGATGAAGGGGTGAAGACAAGTCTCCCCGGGGCTGGGGTCCTGGGTCCACTGCAGCGAAGGCCCATGGTAGCTCTCTTTTTTCCACATGCATCAAAGGAGCACAATATGGATGCCAGGCACCTTCCAAGATGGCTTGGGTCTTTCTGAGCAGACTGCCCATGTGTAAAAATGTCCAGGAGCACAGAAGACATTTTCTGTCAAAGGGAGCTTTTATATTCAGCTCCCTGCGGTCAAGGACTGAGTTTCTGGAGCCATGCCCCTCAAATATTTGAACAGTCAGACCACTCAGGTGCACTGAAGAGAAGCAAGAAAATGTAGTTAATGCTCCGGGTGAAGAATAAGTGAGAAAGTTCTTGCTCCCTACCTTGGTTTCTCTACATCCCGTGTCCCATCAGACTTTGCTGGCACGTTTACCTTGACACACGTGTGGAACTGCTTTCACTAGAAGTTTGAATGAAGTGGGTTTGGGACTGAAACAAACAGTTATGTAAGGTCCCCAGGCTCGGCACACAGATTCCTACATCTCAAATGTTCTTTTCACATCCTCCTGCTGGGGTGTGCCGAGGCAATGACCCCCGCTGGACCTGAAGGTGTGATTTCTCTCAGGTGACTTGGAGTTCGTGCCTGGCAAGGCCCCAAGAGCCCGAAGTGGGTGGCACAGCCCCGGAGGGAGCTGGGTTTCTGAAACCAGCCTCAGGACCCTGCAGTCTTCCCTTTGTCCTACTCACCTGCTGCTTGTGGTTCCTGACGGCCCAGGACTAGCTAACAGGGAGAGCCTCTTGTTTGGACGGTCCAATCAGACCTGCCCGGTGCCCCAACAATAGGGCAAATAAATAGGTGATGAGACTGAGGGCCAGGTGATAGGCCCCTTTCCAGCAGCCATAAGACATCCCTTCCAAACCTGGGGAGTTCTTTGCCCTTAGCGCCCGTATGCTTTAAATTTTCTGGAATAATTCCACTTTCATATTGTGCTTTGGTAAACAGAAGGCAGTCATCAGGAAGGTATTAATACAAATGTCACTGTGCACGTCCCTCTCCCCCAAAGCTAGAGCAGCCTGTTCAAATGCCAAAGGATATGGAGAAATTGGTGAGGAGGCACTGGAGACAGAAGCCTAGCTTTTCTTTTCCTGGTCGTGCAGCAGACAGCTTACTGTCTTGGCAGCCCTCCAGCTCTGCTTTCTTTTCTGAAAGTTCTAGGTACCCAGACTCTACGCCATGCTGCTTGCTCATCCGAAGCACATTTGCTCTCTGCTTTGAAGGGGACAGCCATAAATAAAGCCCTGGGGGGAGTCCTGGGCAAGCTTCAGCACACTCACCGCCCTTTCTCGGGAAGAGAGAGCCACGTTCTGAGATGTGCTTGGGGCTGGCAGTTCACCTTTCAGTCGGTCACAGCTTACTAGCCAGAAGGTTTTAATCTCCATGACTTCCAACGAAAAAGTTTGCAAAATGGAAATGTCTCCCTGATCCACTGATCCACAGTTCGGGAAAGGTAAGCTAACAAGTATTTACAGCAAGCTGTGTTGTTCTCTACCCCCACCCCTCCCTTGCCTCGTACTTCCTCTGCCCCGGAGAACGTCCACCCATCGTCAAAGCCAAGTCCAACTCTCGCTCTAAGACTCAGATTGTATCCCTTCATTCCACAAATATGGCTGAAGCACCCACTTTTGTGCTGTCACTGAACTATCAGTCTCCCGGGAAACAGGACAATTAAAGAGTGCACTTCTGGGGCGCCTGGCTGGCTCAGTCATTAAGCGTCTGCCTTGGGCTCAGGTCATGATCCCAGGGTCCTGGGATTGAGCCCCTCATCGGGCTCCGTGCTCAGCGGGAAGCCTGCTTCTCCCTTTCCCTCTCCCCCTGCTTGTGTTCCCTCTCTCACTGTGTCTCTATCAAATAAATAAACAAGATCTTAAAATATATATATAATAAAGAGTGCACTTCTTATGTGCACTTCTGGAGGATGTAACTGTTATGGGAGTAACTTTATTTGGATGGGGTCATGGGGTCACAGAAGGTTGTCACCTCCTCCCCAAATCCTTCCTGGCCTTTCCAAGGCCATCTTTGCTTCTTCATTCCCATGTCTTCTCAAAGGCACATATCATCTCATCAGGTCACTGCATGGGATTTCCACATGATCCCCCACTCCTGCCATCCCATCTCAGTCAATTACCTGGTAAATGTTCAAGGAATGAAAGAAAGAAATCTCTACAGAAGTAACTGTTGTCTACTGGACCCCAAGCGGGATCACTAAACTTAAAAATCTTTGTTAGGGCAATCTCAGAAGTGACAGCATATTTTACTATTTCCAACAGGAACATGAAGATGAGCAAGCCTGAGCAGGTGAGCAAAGGGTCAGTCAGGTAGTTAGTGCAGGGGTGGGTGGACAGAGGCAGTGAGGTGAGGGAAAGGGCAGGGAGTGCCTAGAGTGGCTGCTGAAGCGGGGGGTGAACTAGCTGGCAGCAAGCGCTAGGACAGAGGCCAATCTGAAGGCAAGTTTCACACAGGTATTTCTGAATCATTCACATTCTAGTTATTAAAAATGTGTGAAAGCTATTTCAGTGCCAGAAAGACATTTGAAATCTTATTAACCTCTTTGCACAGAAGGCCAAATGTTATATCTTGATAGTAACTAGCCAACCCAGTGCAATAATGATACAGTCAGGTGAGAATGCCCTAGCACAGGGCTTCTCAAACATCCATGTGTCGATTAGCTGAGTATCTTGATAAAATGCAGATTCTGACATAGAAGTCAGGTGAGGCAGAAAGTCTTATTTCAAATAAGTTTCCAGGTTCTGTTGGTCCACAGATCTCATGTTGAGCAGTCAATTCCAGAAGATCAGGAAGAACAAGTTGTGATTTTGACAAAACACACCATTACTCTTCTTTTTACATTTTTACTATTCATTGAAATTTGTCTAATTATGGAATTAATATATAATCTTTATGGTGAATTTGGAAACTGTAAAATGTACAAGGAAAAAACTAAATCACCTTCAATCTCATCATCCACAGATAATCTGTATAAGCATTTTGTTGTGTTTCCTTCTCATTTTTTTTTTTTCTGTTTTTACATCAGGTCCTCCTTAAATTTTTTAATCTTGATTTTATTTTCTTTTGAAATTGTGAGTGCTTCACATGCTGTTATGTTATTTGAAACATACTTTATACTAAGCCAATCAGAAAACATTTGGAAGGGTGCCACTTATTCTCCTAGTTACTCCGGGTACAGCAGTTAAAGAAAGAGTCCCTGCCCTTGTTTTATAGTGAGGGGAAACAATATGATATACAATCTGATAATAAATAAGATTAAATGGATACAATTCTTATTTTAAATTACTGCATTATATTTTATTTGACAGCTGATCACAATATAGTGAACCTCCTTCAGATGCGTAATGTCCTTTCTTTTACTATTGTGTATATACAATAGTATATACACAATATGTGTATTGTGTATATACTATTGTGTATATACAATAGTATATACACAGTATATATATGCTATATATACATATTATATATATCTGTATATATATACCTATTTGTATATACATATCTGTATATCCATTCTTGCATGTACTTTTGATTTCCTTCAGATAAATTCCTTTTAACTGGAATTTCTGAGTCACTGAGTGTGTGCAATTTTTAAGTTTTGGTACATATTGCCAAGGGGAACCCTGGCAAAGTTGGGCCACACACACTCCTACCAGCAATCAGGAGGGTACCTGAAAAGCTTCGCCACATCTTTTCCAGCATTAGTTGTCATTTATTTTTATATTTGTCAAGTTATTTTTATTTAAATTCCCTTCATACCTACGGAGTTAAGCATTTGCACATGCACATAAGCCATTTGATACCTTCTTTTGTCAAGCGTCTTTTTCCTTTGCCCATTTTGCCTTTGAGGTATTGGTCTTTTCTCCTTATTAATTTGTAACTGTTCTTTACCTATTAAAGATATTAACCCTTGCTATACATTTTGTAAATATTTTTTTAGCTTACTATTGACCTTTTTACTTTGTTTCTGTTTTTTTTAGAAAAATGTGTTATTTAGAAATATGTTTAACTCCATGTTTTAGGATTTTCCAGTTATCTTTCTGTTATTGATTTCTAGTTTAATTCTGTGGTCTGAGAGCAAGTATTACATGATTTATATTCTTTTAGATTTGTTAAGGTGTGTTTTATGGCCCGGAATGTCATCTATCTCGGTAGGTGTTCCATGTGAACTCGGGAAGAATGCGGATTTTGTTGTTGTTGGATGAAGTAGTCTATAAATGTTCATTATATCCAGTTGATTGATGGTGCTGTTGAGTTGAACTAAGTCCTTACTGATTTTTTGCCCACTGGATCTGTCCATTTCTGATAGACAGTTGTTGAAGTCTTCAACTGTGATAGAGGATTCACATATCTCTCCTTTCAGTTCTATCAGGTTTCGCCTCACATGGTTTGCCTCTCGTTTGTTAGGCCCATACACATTAAGGATTGATGTCTTCTTGGATAATTGACCCCTTCATTATTATGTAATTCCCTCTTTTGTCCCTGATAACTTTCCTTGCTTTGAAATCTGCTGTATGAAATTAATATAACTACTTTTGCTTTCTTTTGATTAGCATTAGCATGGTATAGTTTTCTCTGTCCACTTGCTTTTAATATATAGGTGCCTTTATAGTTAAAGTGGGTTTCTTATAAAAATCTATGGCTGGCATTTGCAACGACGTGGATGGAACTAGAGGGTGTTATGCTGAGCGAAATAAGTCAATCAGAGAAAGACATGTATCATATGACCTCACTGATATGAGGAATTCTTAATCTCAGGAAACAAACTGAGGGTTGCTGGAGTGGGGGGTGGGGTGGGAGGGATGGGGTGGCTGGGTGATAGACACTGGGGAGGGTATGTGCTATGGTGAGTGCTGTGAATTGTGCAAGACTATTGAATCACAGACCTGTACCTCTGAAACAAATAATGCAATATATGTTAAGAAAAAAAAAAAAAAGAAGAAGATAGCAGGAGGGGAAGACTGAAGGGGGGGAAATCGGAGGGGGAGACGAACCATGAGAGACGATGGACTCTGAAAAACAAACTGAGGATTCTAGAGGGGAGGGGGGTGGGAAAATGGGTTAGCCTGGTGATGGGTATTAAAGAGGGCATGTTCTGCATGGAGCACTGGGTGTTATGCACAAACAATGAATCATGGAACACTACATCAAAAACTAATGATGTAATGTATGGTGATTAACATAACAATAAAAAAATTTTTAAAAATAAAAATAAAACAAGTAGAAAAAAAAATCTATGGCTGGCTTGCTTTTCAGTTCACTCTGACAATCTCTTTTAACTGGTGCATTTAGGCCATTCATGTTCAAAGTGATTATTGATATGGTTAGATTAATGTATACCCTATTTGTTCCCACCTTCTTTGTTCTTATTTTGTCTTCCATTCTTTTTCTGCTTTTTGTGGTTTTAATTGAGCATTTCATAAGATTCCAGTTTCTCTCTTTTCTTAGGATATCAGTTATATTTTTACATCTTTTAGTGGTTGCCTTAGAACTTGCAATACATACAACTAATCCAAGTCCACTTTCAAATAACACTATGCCACTTCACGGGTAGTATAAATACCTTACAGTAACAAAATAATTCTAATTCTTCCCTTCTGTCCCTTGTATCTTTGCTGTCATTCATTTCACTTATGTATAAGTATGCATAAGTATATGTATATATACATATATGCATGCTTGTCTATATGAGCATCATAATAGAATACATTGTTGCTATTATTTCAAATAAACTATTATCTGTTAGATCAACTAAGAATTAGAAAAATAAGTGTTTTTATTTTACCTTCACTTACTTCTTCTTAGTTGTTCTTCCTTTTGTTATGTAGATCTGAGTTTCTGACCTATATAATTTTCCTTCTCTCTAAAGAACTTCTTTTAACATTTACTGCAAGTAGTAACAAATACCCACAATTTTTGTTTGTCTGAAAAAGCCTTTATTTTTCCTTGACTTTTGAAGGAGAATTTCACAGGGTACAGAATTCTAGGTTAGTGGGGTTGTTTCTCTTACCGTTTTAAATATTTCACTGCACTCTCTTCTTACTTGCATGGTTTCTAAGTAGAAATCAGTATAACTTTTGTTCCTGTATAGGTAATGTGTTGGTTTTCTCTTGCTTCTTTCAAGATTTTTTTTTTATCTTTTCTTTTCTGTACTTTGAAAATGATATGCCTAGGTGTTGGGTTATTTTTGTTTCATTTTGTTTTTTGTGGGGTTTTTTTTCCTTGGCATTTGTATTGTTTGGTGTCCTCTGAGTTTCTTGGATCTGTGGTTTGGTGTCTGACTTTAATTGAAGAGTAATTCTCAAGTCATCATTATTTCAAATATTTCTTCTGTTCCTTTCGCTCTTTCTTTTCCTGTGGTGTTTCCATTATGCATATGTTACATCTTTTGGAGTTGTCCCACAGTCCTTGGATATTCTGTTGGGTGTGTGTGTGTGTGTGTGTGTGTGTGTGTGTGTGTGTGTTTCAGGCTATTCTCTTTGCTTTTCGGTTCTGGAGGTTTCTACTGAGATATCCTTATGCATAGAGATTCTTCCCTCAGCTGTGTGCAATCTACTAATAAGCCCATCAAAGGCATTCTTTATTTCTGTTCCAGTGTTTTTGATCTCTAGCATTTCTTTTTGGTTCTTCCTTAAAATTCCCATCTCTCTGCTTACATTGCCCATCTGTTCTTGCATGCTGTCTACTTTATCCATTAGCGCTCCTGGCATATTAATCATAGTTGTTTTAAATTCCCGGTCTGATAATTCCAACATCCCTGCTCTGTCTCTCCAAATTGTGTTTTTTGCCTGTTGGTATGCCTTGTAACTTTTTCTTCATAGCTGGACATGAAAGACTGGGTAAATTGAACTGCTATAAATAGGTGGCGTGGGATGGGGAGAGAAGTTCTATGGTCCTATGATTAGATCTCAGTCTTTTAGTGAGCTTATGGCTATAGACTGTGAAACTTCACAAGTGTCTCCAGTTTTTTCTCCCCACCGGGTGAGACAGGGTGACTGGATTGGGCTGAGGTTGGGTATTTTCGATTGGGCTGAGGTTGGGTATTTTCCTTCTCCCATGTGGAAGGCTAGAGTCATCTAGAAGTTGGTGTTTCTCTTCCCCTGGGGTTAATTAGGTTCTGATGATATGCCAGCAGGCTAGGCATTGGGTAACTAGTTTCTGCTGAGGGAAGGCCTTATTAAGAAGAACCGCGTGCTCTGGCACATTTCAAAATGGCTCCTTTCCCCTCAGACTAATGGAAGCACATGAAAGTTTTTTTTTTCTGATATTTACTGTGAGAACCTGGTCGAGCTCCTGGAGGTAAATCTTACAAAACTGTGGGGGTCCCTCTATGGCTGGGTCTTCCTAGAGTTTTTGACTCTCAGAGTTGTCTACACTGGGCCTCCAAAAATTTATCAGTGTAGGTGTTCATACCCTGGTGCTGGCTCCCACGGCGCTTTCGCCCATGATCCTCCACTCTGGTAAGCCACGACTCCCTGTATTAGCCCGTTTCTCTAATCTTGGGGCAGCAGCTTGCCCTGTGTCCTTCCCCCATCTCTCACTAATCCAAGAAGAGTTGTTGACTTTTCAGTTTATTCAGATTTGTACTTGTTTGAGTGGAGTGGCAACTTCCAAGCTACTTACACGTGGGACCAGAAACTGGAAATCTGTTTCTGTGTTTTAAAGCCTGCATAAGTTGTGAATTTTTAAGTAAGTTATAGCTATTAATCTTGTCCACTGTGAATTTGGTCTTTGTTTTTATATTTGGAATAGCCTTGCCCACAACAAGGTGAGAAAAATACAGATCCATGTTTTTAGTTTCGTAAAAGCTTCTTACATTATGTGAATATGGGAAGGTAGGAAGGCAGTGTTGTGAAGATATTCCCCTCTCCTGTGGTACAGTTTTTCTAAAATTGGTTGTCCAACAGACTTCTCACTAGAAAACCAGGAACAGGGAAACACTGAAAGTTGACATGTTTCATGATAGTAACGGGTTGAGAGGCCAGCTTCTTTTTGTTCTATTAGCATGCACACTTCTCCATAGGAAGGATATGATGGGGTCTTTCATCTATGCTTGGTCCATATGGCAGATAGAATAATACTCTCCAAAAATGTACATATCCTAATCCTAGAAACTTGTGAATATGTTACCTTCTGTGCCAAAGGACTTTGCAGATGTGATTAAGTTAAGGATCTTAAGATAGATTATCTCAGAGGGCCCAAAGTAATCACCAAGGTCCTTAAAAAAGGGGAGACAGAAGGGTCAGAACCAAGGAGAGAAGGCAGTGAACAATACAAGCAGAGGTCAGAGAGAAAGAAAGAAATTTGAAAATGCTATGCTGCTAACTTTCAACATAGAGGAAAGTGCGATGAGCCAAGAAATGCAGGTGGCTTTTAGGGGCTGGAAAAGTCCAGGAAGTGATTCTCCCGTAGAGCTTCCAGAAGGAATACAGCCATGCTGACATCTTGGTTTTAGGACTTTTGACCTTCAGAACTGTAAAATAATAAACCTGTGTTGTTTAAGCCACTGAGTTTGTAGTAATTTGTCACAACAGCAATAGGAAACTAATATGGGCTTGTCAGAGTACAAGTCAAGTACAGACCAAATCACCACCGTGGTTCCTGAATACTGTTGCTTCCTCACCCATGTCCAATTTGGTTGGTGACTGCCAGGATAGTAGGATTGATTTCACCATCATTGCAGGGTCTCAGAACACTGATATATCTTACCCAGGAAGAGCTGGTTGGAGTCCTGCGCCTGAAAGTAAAAGGGCAGGAACGTGAGGCTTTTGGTTCTCCTCCTTGAATTAGCCCAGAACATTCTTATGAGTCGTCAGAGTATTTCATTCTGATTAGCTTCTGATAGGGACAAAAATTGCCTTACCTTTTAGGGTTACTGTGAGGATTAAATGAGTTCATACAGACAGGTGTGCCCCTTAAAACATTGCCTGGAAACATCTTTAGTAGGTGTTAACTTTATTTGTATTCGAGTTCTCCAGAGAAACAGAACCAAGAAGATGTGTGTGTATATTATATACAGAGAGGTTTATTTTTAGGGATTGACTGACCCAGTTGTGGGGTCTGACAAATCTGAAACCTGCAAGGCAGGCCTAGGGAAAAATTAATGAAGTCTTGAATCCAAAGGCATTCTGGAAGCAGAATTTTTGTCCTCCCCTGGGGACTTGAGTCTTTTTCTATTTTGGCCTTCCACTGATTGGATAAGGCCCATCCGCATTATGGAGGGCAATCTGCTTTATTCAAAATCGACTGATTTAAAAGATAATCACATCTCAAAAAATCTTCACAGCAACATTTAAACTGATATTTGACCAAACCTCTCAGTTCCATTGCCTAGCCAAGATGACACATAAAATTATCTATCATATGGTTATTTCTTTCCTATCTTATTTCAGTGGCTAAAACTTGAGGAAAATGTAAAATGGTAAAAGTAATGCTGGGCATCCTTATCCTATTTCCAGTTCTAACAAGAATGCTATACTAGGTCTTCATTTGGTATCTCTAGTACTACTAAGAAACTGTTCTCTAACCCCACTTTAGTATATTTTTAATCCTAAATGGGTACCATCTGCTAAGATGATTATATAATTTTTCTCTTTTGACTTATTGAAATGATATGTTTTATTTGTAGATTTCCTATTAATAAACCATTCCTTGCATCCCTATTGTAAATCTTACTTGGTTAGATTGTAGTCTTTTCAGATGCCTACTGAATGCAATTTCTTAGTATTTCACTTCATTTCTTTTTCTTTTTTTTTTTTTTAAAGATTTTATTTATTTATTTGAGAGAGACATAGCCACAGCAGGAACACAAGCAGGGGGAGTGGGAGAGGGAGAAGCAGGCTTCCCGCAGCGCAGGGAGCCCGATGTGGGACTCGATCCCAGGACCCTGGGATCATGACCTGAGCCGAAGGCAGACGCTTAACGACTGAGCCACCCAGGTGCCCCCTTCACTTCATTTCTAATTTGTTTTCCTCAGTCAGTGTCAGTGGTTTGAAGGGTTTTATTTTTAATTGTTTTGGGGGGGGAAGGTTCTGTTTGTGTGATCTTTGTTAAAATTTGGTATTTTCATTTTTCTCTCTTCATGAAGTGAGTTGGTAAGCGTTCCATGTTTCTCTGCCGTGTATCAATTCATAAAGCATGGGACTAAACATGTTCTAGTGGCAAGAAACAGACTGTCTCATCACAAAAGTAATTTGGTGTTTCTTTCCCTTGCAAAGTCCCTGCCAATGACTCTGTATTAACATACCAAATTCAATATTATGTTACACATCAATTCAATATTTTTTTTAAATGTACATTTCCCTTACAAAAACATGACATTTCTTTTTACTCTGTCTTTTGGATCTCCTATACACTTTCTGTAACTCTCTGGAAACCTCTCCCTTAAAAAAAAATTCCCTAGTAGGAATAGCCAGCTGTTATTCAAGAGGGTGGCCATCCAAACTCTGCTCTCTATATGAGTCATCCTTCTTTAGGAGTCAGTACTATATTCTTTGACAAATGGTAACTTTCCTCTTCAAGAGCATCCCTGTGTGGAGCTTCTCCGACACTGAGACCAGCATAGGCTGACTTGTTTTACACTTCATGTGGTTTCCTACAAAACAAACTCAAACAAAAGTGTAAAATATGTGTGACCATTCCTGGCTTAAAAAAAAAAAAAAAGTCAAGCTTTGGCTTGGGTGGTCTTAGGATAGTGCAGAACTCGGGTCTTTCCTTGAGGAGATTAAACTGCCACGTAGAGATCTGGCTGGCTTCTGTTTAAAAGTGAAGCCAGCAGTCGGAACAGAAATTCTGATTCAGAATTTAAACACCTGCCTGACCACACTGCATGCTGCCCTCTTCACAGCAGATGGCCAAGATGAGGATGTCCTCTGCTCCCGGACTGCAGCAAGGCCAAGAGCCAACTACAACACTGGTCCAATATTCACTGAGGCCAGGCTTTATACTTAAACTTCTATATATGTAACTCTTATTTGCTTTCTGGTGATAGATTTTTAACTAGTCACCCAAAGGAGAATTATTTCCACAAACTTGCATCATTCAAACAGTGTTCTGGGGCACATTAGTGAGGTCAATAGGTGTTCTAAGAGGAAAATGGAGGACAACCTGGGTTAAACAAAACTACTGACTTCTTTACTGCACAACTCCACGGAGCCATGAGTACATTGATGTTCTCTGTGACCTCTGAAACTTTTCCCCCCAGTACACCTATTAACAGTTCCAAGTACACTGTTACTGGGTAGAATATATTTTGAGGAACAATATCTTAAATAATCACCATTATTATCATCAGCTACACTGAGTGCTTACGAGATACTGAGTACCATGTTGGAGATTTTACATCTCACTTAATCCTTGCAACATCTCTATTCTCATCATTGCTCAGTGGTGTACAGGTTAAGTAATTGGCCCACAATGACAGCAGCAGGGAACCACAAATCCTAATTTGCATCCGGGTCTGTCCGATTCCAAAGTCTACGTGCTTAACTAGGAAGCTACATTTGTTATAGCGCCGCTGCATTTTGAAATAGTCACCTCATAAAATAATTGCATTACATCAGCATATGCCTTTTTCCTCCCACTCGGAGAACTATCCTATCCCCTCATGCCCTGAGAGTCAGCCTGGCAGAGCCTTCAGTCAGTGAGCACCTTCCCTCCTCGCTGCAGCCACTCAACCAATGAGCACTGCATCAAGTATATCGGGAATGTGTGTGGTTTTCTTCCTCTGCCTGACATCTGTGTGTGTCAAGAGATGTCTACATGATGGCACCAGACCCTCTATAGAGAAACAGCAAAGGACACCAAGCTGGATGTTAAAGTTAGATAGCCTCCTCAAGGACATAGTGAAGGAAACAGAGGGTAAAGATTAGTGGACAATTAGGGGTTGGTGGAAATCCTTTGGCAAAGGAAGGGCACCGCTGTGGCCTCAGAGGAGGGACCAGCCATTGTGTGAAGCTCTGGCTGGAGACTTGTGCATAACCTCAGGATCTGAAGAGGAGAGAAAAGCTAATGCCAAAGAACTTGCTGGAAGCCCCTCTCCACAGGGACCATTCCATGCACTGCCATGATTGCTCCCATTTAAAGATCCCATCTCCTGTACTCATGGGACAGCCTTGTGCTGCCTCTTTTAATAGCTTCCACATTTCTTGGTCCACTAACCAGCCTTCTTCCATGCTGCTTTGCCCAGTCTTCCACACACAGAGGTGAGAAGTTTACAGTGATCTAATTTTGCATATCAAAGAACTACCCTGAAGGCCGCGGCAGCATGTTCTTTGGGAAGAATGCCCAGTTTGGAAGTTTCCCATCTCAGGAAATCTGGGGATGAAGATTGCCAGATTTGGAAGATGTAATTTGGGGGAACCCTAGTCCTACAATCCCCACTCTTAAGGTGTCGCTTCATCCTCCCTATTCAAAAAGTTAGGTCTTTTCCACACATGCAAGTGAGCTATTGTTACATAATAAACCACCTCTAATGCTAGTGGCTTAAAATTGCTAGCACTTGTCACCTATGAGACTACAGATCGATTGGGGAGTTCTGCTGATTTGGGCTTGATTTTAGCCGGGCATACACATGCATCTGCAGTTGGCTGGTCTAGGATGGCCTGAGCTAGGAAAACTCACCTCTGCTCTAGGCGGTACCTCATCCTCTAGCAGGCTAGCCTGGGTTCATTCTCCTGGTGATTATGGGGATTGAAGAGAGGAGAAAAGCAAATCCCCACGTATAAGAAGTTTTTAAGCCTCTGGTTGTGGTACGTTTGCTAACATTCCACTGGCTAAAGCAAGTCTCACGATGAGCTCAAGGTCAGAAAGGAGAGAAACAACAAAGTTATAGGGGGAAGGCCAGGGTAGGCACTCTCATACATCAAAAGAATCTCTTGGGGCGCCTGGGTGGCTCAGATGGTTAAGCGTCTGCCTGCGGCTCAGGTCATGATCTCAGGGTCCTGGGATCGAGTCCCGCATCGGGCTCCCTGCTCTTTGGGAGCCTGCTTCTCCCTCTGCCTCTCTCTCTCTCCCTCTCTCTCTCTCATGAATAAATAAATAAAATCTTTAAAAAAAAAAAAAAAGAATCTCTTGACTTGAATTTAAATCCTATGCTAATAAAATTATAAAAGTGGCTAGGTTATAGCTAAGAACCATATTAACCGAGGCCCTACAGTGACCCATAATTCTAGAATTAGCCCAAGGCCCAATTCAGAATACTGGATTGATCTCTTTGGGTAACTATGACCACCTGGCAGAATGCAGGGCTGAAGGAGATCAGGATATGCCACCCCAAAATATACCATTTTGGTGTAAGGATTATTTTAAACTGAAGACATCTGAAATTCAACAGATGCAGAAAGGCGGCTTCATGGAGCTTTCCTTATCTGACTAAAAGCAGAAATTCCTGGGAAATCAGTCTACCATAAATTCCCTTGATGGGGGTGGGTCTGTCCCCAGAACAGAGACCAAGAGTAAGCCTACCGTAAATCCTCCCTCTAGGACAGTTTTATGGCCTTGAAAGAGCTGGAAAGACCACTCCTACCTATATAGACAAGCATCACAAACTTTTGTATCTTTTTCTCCTAAAATTTCATTTGTCTTTCCTAAAAAAATTGTTTTTCCTGTAGAAACCTTTTCTCCCCTCTCTTTCCCAAAGGGGAAAGAAGAGATCTCAAGAGAAAAGAAGGCTTGGATTGTGTTGAACACTTGTGAGAAGTCCTGCTCTAAAACCACTCTGCACCTGCCAAGCTTCATCTGTTCCAGAACCCGCACCCTTGCCCTCTATGCTCCAAGTTGCTGAACTTCCTTTTCCTCAGTCTCACATCTCCAGGTCGTGCTCTCCTTACCTCCGTGGCTTCACCCACCTTGCAACCTCCACATAAAACATGCCCCCTCTTCGTCTCCCCTCTCCAACTCCTGCTGTTCTTCCAGGTCTCAGCTCAGATGCTGATGCTCCAGATCTGGCCGTGGGTCCCCTGCAATATGCCTCCAAAGAACTCCACACATCCCCTGTTGAATTAGTCTGCTTGGGCTGCCGTAACAGAATACTACAGACCTGGAGGCTTAAACAACAGAAGTTTATTCTCTCCCAGTTCTGGAGGCTACAAATCCAACATCAAGGTGCTGTCACTGCTGGTTTCCGGTGGGGACTCTTTCCTTGGCTTACAGATGGCTGCCTTCTCTCTGCGTCCTCACATGGCCTTTCCTCCGCATGAGTGCAGAGAATGCTCTGATGTCTCTCTCTCTTAGAAGGACATCAGTCCTATAGGATTAGGCCCTACTCATATGTCCGTATTTAACTTTAATCACGTCCTTAAAGGCCTTGTCAGTTGGGGGTTAAGACTTCCTCTGAAAATTGGTGGGACACCATTCAACTGATAGCACTCCCCAAACACATATTGGAAGATAACGTGTCTCTCCTCTATCTGACTGTAAGTGCTTTGAGGCCATGTCCAGGCAATGTGTATATTAGGTTTTCTATTCTCTTCACACAGCACAGTGCCTAAAGGTGCTAAAACTATTTATGGATGAAATGAATGAGATCATGAATGCAGGGTCCATCTCTGCTGTGCCATCTGGCTACCCCACATAGCTAGCCAATGCCTCACCCTCGCTGGGAATTCTCCTCCCACGAGTGTCCCATTTTCCATGCTTCATAAAATCTCACCCATTTGGAATAAATGGAGGGAAGCCTAGTGTGAATTAGTGAGAAATTATAGAATTTTAAAAGAAGTTTTGGTGTTTTCAAGTAAGCTCTAAAACAAACAAACAAACAAACAAAACCCCTTCATATTTGAAGTACTGCGTTGTAATGCATTCACTAATTGTTTGCCTTCAAACAAATGATGTTAAAGTGGCTTAAAATGGGATGAAAAAAGCATTTTCTTTAGTAAATGAAGCAATCCTCCCTGAATGAGTTCTTACTATCCCTTTATTTGGGAAATTATACTTGCTACATACATATAGGGCAAAGATAAACTGAATCCTGCCTCCAGAAAAAAAAGTAAGTCCCAATTCAGGATTCTGAAGGTCTCCACACGTTAGGAAAGCTAAAAATGATGAGAAAAGGGGGTTGCAGAGGGGCTCAGAACTGCAGTGTTTCAAAACTCACTTTCTATATAAAGTCAAAGTTGTGAGTTTGATTTATAGATATTAGGATACTATCTTTAGAAATAGGAAGTCAGCAGTGGTATATATATTCTTCTCCGTCTCCCTTGAAGATTACACATACATTTTTTTTTAAAGATACAAAAGATGATTTAGGAGCATAGAAACTGGCTTTTTTTAGGGTATTTCATTTCTAGGTTTTCCTAAACTCTAAAATATGTTGGGGGGGGCAGGAATCTCTCAAGTTCCCAACTGTTCACTGGTGTTAACCCTTCAAGGGTGCCTTTTTCTTTCTAAAAATAGAATGTGTTTCGGTTAAAGGCTGACTTGGGATGTAAATGCCTAGTTGCAGTTAGAAGAGGCACTCAGCCCCCCGAGGTTTCCAGCTTTCTCTGTGGGGCTGGATTAGGGCTATTATCCCAGTGGTTCCCCAGTGAGGCTCAGGGACATGTGACAAACAAGCTGACACAGACCTTACTAACAATAACATCCGAGCTGACACACTCAGGCCTGTCCCCTCCCTCCCACCACAGGCGTATCAAGTGGGAAAATGCCTCTCAGGGACAGCACAGACAGTACCTCTGGCTGTCGGGATCATCCCAAGGAGCCCATTTCTTAAATAGCTGTTCAGCCTCACAGGGAAGGGACAGAGGTGGGGAAAGAACTACACTTGTATAATTATTTTAGCCTTGCCCAAGAGTAACATTACTTTGAGTCCTTTGGCCCTTGACATAAATTCAGATTTGTGGATACTCTCTGTGACGTGGGTGAGTTCTCGTGATATTATGGAGAGGAACACGTATGGCCCAGAGACTTGAAGAGCTTGCCCAGAATCAGTAATACCCCAAGGGAAAGTGTACAATGGGCTCGTGTACCATGGGCTAGTTCAGGTGTGGCCTCTTTCTTTAGATTTACTGATGATTGTTCTCAGAGAAAAAGCCACCTTATAACAATTATTTCTCTCATTGGCCCATGGGCAGTTCTGTAAAGTGGTGGTAGCCTGCAGGCCCTGAATTATAAAAGGCAGCTTCACTTCTGTCACGATGCAGAGTTTGAAGGTAAGCATGACGCCATGTTTGAATTCAGAGAGTGTGACAGTTTGGGAGGAGACAACTAGAAGGATGTGGTGGATAGTATGTGTAGGTGAAGGCTCTATCTTAAATATGTCTGAAAGCTCTTGGCCAAGTCCAGTTTGGCTCCAGAAAAGGATTATGGGCCTCTCTCCAGCACAGAGTTTGAGACAAGATGTACACTCGGGTCCTGGCAATAACCAGCTGAGAAAATTGCCTTTGCTTGCCCTGATGGGATCAGAAAGACCTCAGCACTCTTCAGACACTCACAGGCTGCCAGGATAACATCTGCGTGCACGTGCGCCTGTAGAGTACTTTGACCCAGATCGGTAAAAACAGCAGTCCTTGCTCTCCTTTGGCCTGGGACTCTCTCCTTCCTTCTCACTGGATTAATAGGTTGAGGAGATTATTGAATTTATTTTGTTCACAACTGGTAAATCAATTCTCTAGAGAGGAGCCTGCTCAATTAGCTTCCTCTTCTGAAATAGAATATCGGTCTTCAGCCAGAGTATATCCACAAACGCCCCTAGGATTGATTTGCTTTCATCGTTTCATGAATTTGGGCCTTAGTTTTTTCACCTGAGCAGGGGATTACAATGACCTACTCACAGAATTGTTATGAGGCTTGAATGAGAGGAAACAATGTATATGATAGAGCTTTGTAAAGGCTGGGGGGGAGGGCGGGCAGGGGAAGTAGCAGTCATTAATAAGATCCGTTGATCAAAGCCAAATTTATTCATGTAGATATAAGAAGGGGATTCTGGGAGCATACATTCTTAGCCATTTTTTCGCAGTGTGAACTTGAACAAGCTAATTAAATCCTTAGAGGCTTACTATTCTTACCTATATTATTAGGAAAACAGTGCCTATTCTTACCAAACTATTGCAAGATTAAAAATCATACCCTCTCACACCAAGTGTGATGCTAACACATAGAGGATGCTTTCTAAATGGTAGTAATGGCTATAATATTAACCCAGAAGACATTTGTAAGACTATTTCTTTCCTCCCTAACTTTCTAGCGTTCTTTGCTGCTCAAGAATTGAATCTTGACTTCAGTTATTGTTATGAGTGTGCAAGACTGTGGCCAGTGGGACTGATGTCTGGGGTGTGAAAGTAATTCATGGGCCATACTCTGAACCCTTTGCTTGTTTCTTGGACTGAAAACAGAAATCGAACCAGGAAACTTAAAAGAAAGAATGGTGGGGGAGGGGCACGAACCAAAGTAATTACTGAAGATTTCTAGTACAGTTTGGTAAATTTTCTCTCAATTTAGCCAGATGTTGGGGTTTTTACCGACTCAAAGGTAAATGGGAGAAGTTATATATTAGGCCTACCAAGTGATAAACTGAAACTTGCAACTTCTAATTTAGTAAAGGAAAAAAGACCCTAAATTCTTTCAGTAAATAAGGTAGCTTTCAGAGACATATTATGGTCTGTGGAGAAAGAAAAAAGCAAAGTGAAGCATCAGGAGGAAGCGGATGAGCTAGAGGGTCATAGTCTTCCATCAGATAAAGATGCCTTCTTAGGACCGTGGGCCACAGCCATGTCCCCCATTTGCAATCACATGCTTACGTGAGGATATCTTGTCACTCTTCTCACCCAAGTGACTTGAGACAGAAGTTTCACAATGACACAAGTTCTTCGATGAAGTGATGTACATTTCAGCTGTCATTCAGCACCCAAAAGAAGCCCATGGGTCCCAGAACCGGCATCAGCCATGGCTGGGCTGACACTGGATTCCATTATATCCTCCAAAGAAAAGAGAAGCTAGTTTTGAGGTGAAATCACAGAAAGCAAGGAGGCAGCAGTTCGAATTTCAGTGGACTGGGGAAAAAAAACCCAAGCCCCTGTGTGTCTCCTCCATTCCCCAGGCTCAGAGTTTCTCTCTCTCTCTCTCCTCCTTACTAAAAGGTGACCTCTACTCACTCTTGCCAGGATAGTCCCATTTCCGTGCCATTTTTGTGAGTGCAGATAACATGGCAACTCAGGGTGGGGTGCTGCCAAACTTTGTCCAGGAATATAGTTACCTGATGCCCAGTTTAGGAGTTTCTATTTTAACAACTCTGAATAGAGCGTTCTTATTTGTCACTTTGCAAACAAACACATCGAGAAGACCAAAAGCACTGCAGAGACTGCAAATAGATCTCGCCTCCCACTCCAACCCTGATCACTGTGAATCCTGCGTAGAGAATGGCTCTGAGACCATTTCCGTGTCTGGAAGTGGTGTGATCTGTGAGGGGTGCTCACAGAGGGCTCTGAACATGGGAGGGGTGAGACACAAATCACGCATTTGCCGTCTTTGAGCTACAGTTGTATTAAATACTGTACACAGTCCCATGTATACAACAGTGTTAGTGTCACCTAAACATTGACATCATCTGCACCATGTTGGTCTTTGGGTATCAGTTGTTCCTTCAAACACACTTGCCCCACCTCCAGAAAGGTCTGGCGTATAGGATTTTCTCACACTAACCCTGCCTGAGTTTGAGTTTCTCTACTACCTGGTTTGGGTGTTGCCACCACTACTAGATTTTCCATCTCTCTCTCTCTGTCTCTCTCTCTCTCTCTCTCTCTCTCTCTCTCTCTCTCTCCCCGCCTTTGTATTTGCAAATCCCACCTGAATTGTACTGCTGGGTTAGAGAAACACCTCGGCTAGTTTTAAAAATCAATCCTCTCTGCGCTAATCTCACACACTTTGTCCTCAGTATCTTTCATTTGGGTTCACTTGGCTCAGTTTAACCTGTGCAACCCTAACCCGATAAGGTACGCTCACTAACCTGTGCCCCTAACTGTGCTCCTTCTTGCATCCATTTCTCAAGGTAGCGATTTTTCTTGGGCACCTGCTGCTCCCTTAAACTAAGGCTGAGGTCTTTGGGTCCTTTAAGACCACAAGCTTGCCCCAGCAACTACCAAATTACTGACCTCACTCACTATGGAGCACTGGCCCCAGGCTGCAATAACCACAGCAGCTATTCTGGCCACCAGTAATGCTCTGTGTGTTATTGTTCCAGTTCTGCCTCCCAGGAGGGCTACCCCGTGATGGGGGGCAGGAAAGACCAGCTTCTAGGCAAACTGCCAATAAAAGTTCTTAAGAACCCGCCCCATTTCAAAAACTTCCCCTTTCCTAATTAAAATGACTCCTACCTTGACAGAAAAATTCCTTTGAACCTTAAAGACCTTTTTAGACTCTTGCCTAACTTTGGGCAGATGACAGACGAGAGCATCACCTTTTAGGGCACCCACAAGGGCAAGGAGGCAGAGGAGAAACAGAAGAGGAATTTGACAGGTGACAAAAACCCTCTCCCCTTGCGCCAAAACTATGCTTGCTTTCCGTCAGTTATGCCTCTGTTTGGTCTCATGTACCAAGCCACACTGTCCTGTGCCTGCAGGCTGCCCAGAGGGGGCAGAAACCCTTCTTCACAGTGGGGAGAAAGTAGACAGAGCTTGTTAGCTTGAAGGGGAAGAAGTAAAAGTAAAATAGTTCTGTACAATCACCTGCCCCTTTATATACCTCTAGCTACTTGGGTACACCCCTTCAGACTCTTTCTGGAAGTCTTATTCTACTTATTAAAAAGTGACAGCAACCATCTGATGGTCCCATCACTGCCACGAAAAAAAAAAAGATAAAATGTTCATGGAAATGCATGAACACGAAATAGATTATGAAGTAAAAATTAAGAGTGCATTTGGCAGATATCAGGGAGAGTAGCTCCTGGGTTCTCCCATATTATTAAATTGATAAACGACGGTCAGAATGGAAGAGAGAGATGGATGATTAATTTGATTCAGAGAAAAACGGAGGTATATTTCTCACAGTAAATAGGTTTACCTTCTAGTCTTCTATGTGGGGAAAAATATTGTACTTTTCTTTCACTTTTCAGCCACTTATGACAAGTTACACAGTCTCGAATTCCCATGATTGGATTAAACCGCTATAAATAGACCTTGGAAACTCCACTCTGACTTTTAGACCCTGCCATTTAGATTCAGGAATTTCCCCTCTCCTTCCTGATATTTAAAAAGAAAAAAATCTTTGCTATGCTTTTTTGGTCTGTGAGTTTCTCTTCTTCTTCTTCTTTTTTTTTTTTTAAGATTTTTATTTATTTATTTGAGAGAGAGAATGAGAGAGAGTACATGAGAGGGGGGAAGGTCAGAGGGAGAAGCAGACTCCCCGCTGAGCAGGGAGCCTGATGCGGGACTCGATCCAGGGACTCCAGGATCATGACCTGAGCCGAAGGCAGTCGCTTAACCAACTGAGCCACCCAGGCGCCCTGTGAGTTTCTCTTCTACATGACTTCCATGCCAAGTGATGAAAAGTCTGCAGGAAAAGAAAGAATGCAGAATGGTGTATAGTTTGTTAAAGTGAAGAGAAGTCTTGGAATAAATGTGTGATCCTTAGAGCCAGTCAATAATTCCAGGCACCATCAGGCAGCAAATATAAATTTAATAATCTGGGAAAATCCTATTCTATCAACTGGCCTATTTAAATTAATCTACAGTGTGCTTAGTTGTGCTTAAATCATACATTCTATTCAAGATACAAAGAAATATATAACTTTTGCTCACTAGATCTCCAAAAGATGGGTTCGTGTAGCTCTTACCCTCTCAGAAGAGGTATCTGTGGGCTTGTCGGAAAGGTAACTTGCCTTAAATTATGCAGATGGTTGCTCAGATGCATTGTTCCTATGGGGAGGACTAAAGTAAAAATGCCAGTTCATCGTAATCTGGTTTTAGTGGGCCTCAATCTAACTTGAAGGGAAGAATGAGATTCACAAGAGACACAACTGTCACACCAGACTCTAAACCCTGAAACTTGAGTTTTAATAAAAGGGGGCTATAGCATTTCTCTAAGTTGGTAATGAACATTATTTTTATTTCAAGGGACTACATTTTTACTGGTTCCCACCTGGTAATCTTAGTCTAAGAAACTCTTCCGTTGACATTCACATGTATGAACTGTGTGTAGAGGTGGAATTCTATCCTACTATTCCTATGCCCAGGGCCACAATGAGAGTGTTTAATCCTGACAGCTGGGTACTAATTTGTTAGGCTAAATAAATTGTTGTCGATAGTTGTATGCTAGATTATAAACTCCTTGCAGGCAAAATATAATTCATGTACAATTAGAGGTATTTATTTTTTATGATGATGGTGGTTGGGATGTCTTCAATATTTTACCAGTTACTCCCATCAAAAGCATTAAAAGGGTTGCCATGGTATGGTTTTAAATTTTGAGGAGACAGGACTTTGTAAAAATTTTGACAAAGTTAGTAGAAAAATCATCAAAGCCAGAAAATGGAATGAGCCCTGGATTTTGTAATAAAGACAGGAAAACTATGTCTTGGGGATGATATAAAGTGATTCCTATAGGCCCACTGAAGCAAAAGGCCAAAGCCTGGGATGAAGAAAGCCCGAGTGGGATTTTGTGATGAAGTTAACCTCCAGGTTAAATTCCAGGATGGGATATAAAAATTCTTTCTGTGTCTGAAATGAGCATAGGCATGAGGTGGTATTTTTCATCCGGGTACTCTGGGATAAGGAAAGAAGTGTCTGCGTGCAGATGCAGAAGGAAGAATACTGCTGGCCCCCTGGCATCCAAAAGAAGACTAGAGATCTTAACTGGACCAAAAGGTCCCCATCGACAGCATGGGACCTATGAGCAGAGATGTCATTGCTACCAAGGTCTACTGATGTCTTAGCTCGTGATGCCTGTTACTGTATGCTTTCTACATATGAAGGGGCTGCCCTCTGACTGGTATATTCCCATCAGGCCACCCAAGGCACACTGGTGTCTGGCAGACTGAGGAGGCCAATAAAACTTTACAAGCCGCGATCTAGGTTTTTTTCAACAATCTGTCTCTTAACTCCGAGTGACTTGAAGAAAGTGGGTAGTAGATCCTCTTGGCACGCTTTGCTGAGTAGGAAGAACGAGTCAAACAAAATAAATAATGACGTCCCTTTCAGTAACTTTCTTTTTTTTTAAGTATTCACTTCAAAGACACCAAAGCATCCTTCCCTGACTCCCTCCCATTCCTCCTCCAACCACAGTGGTTGCCTGTCTACAGAAATAACCCTGAAGGAGGGGTTGGGAAATGAATATGATGGCTGCCATTGGGGGTGGTGCTCGCTCAGTCCCCATGCTTTGGAAAGTCTTGGTTACTCAAACATTCTGACCAGTCTTGTGGATTATAGTGCTCCTCCGTACCTCGGTAATGAAGAGTCCTTCACTCTGCCACCTTCACGTCATTACTGGGGTCTGACCTTCCAGTCTCACTTAGTATTTCATCCCAGTGACCACATTTGAGGGATTCAGCATTCTGAAATTTAGTTGTAAATAATATTGCCAGGCACTCAAAAAGCAAGTCAGGGGCGCCTGGGTGGCTCAGTCGATTAAACATCTGCCTTCGGCTCAGGTCGTGATCTGGGATCGAGTCCCACGGGGGGCTCCCTGCTCAGTGGGGAGCCTGCTTCTCCCTCTCCCCCTCCCTCTGCCACTCCCCCTGCTTATGTACATGCACTCTCTCTCTCTAATAAATAAAATCTTTTTTAAAAAAGTAAGTCAGGTAGGTCTAACCTTTAACAAATACACTCACCACTACCTAGAAAATGAACAAGACATAAATACTCTAACAGCTAAATTTTGTCAGCTGGAGCTTTTTTTTAACGGAAAAATTTTGTCCACAACACCCAATATAAGGTATTTAACTACTTTAGAATGTTTCTAAAAAGAATGGCATTAATGCTAGAATGGGTATAAAAAATTGTACAACCCTTCATTCCTTAGGTAAGAAAACAGACCTGAAGAGGTTAAGTGACTTGCTCAGGGTAATTATATTGCAAAATTCCTTTTATGTTATTTAATAAAATAATTTATTTAATACAAATAGAAACCCCAAATCCCTATATACACTTTATCTATAAGCCTGTGAAAACCACACTGTACTCCGGATCCCCTCTGCTGAGGACCTGATTCCTCTCCTTGATTCAGGAGACTGTTGGTGGTGTGAGCAGAGTGCTCACACATGGTCACAGGGTGGGATTTTCCTGCTGCATAAAGACAACCTGTAGATCCAAGAGAGGGATTCCTCCCTGATCAAGCCTTCCTGGAAAATTCCACTTTCATCCGTGAATCAGAGACAAACTGGAAGCAGGCCCAGCCTTAAAGCCTCGCAGTTCTTAACCACTGCTCAGTTTGCCCACCCTGCATCCAGCAGGAGACAGCTGTGGAGTCAGCTCAGACTCCGTCTTGCTTAAAACGGCTCCTGTATTCAGCCCCTCTGCTTTCCTGGCTCTTCCAGGACTTGGGAGAGGGCTTCAGGGAGGAGAAGGAAGGCCAGGGTGCTGGGCGTGAAATTTTCTGGGGACACAGCACACAGAGAAAGCAAGAGGGCCACAGCGGCCACTCCTATCCCTCTCCGTCCCCGCCCCTAGAGCCTCGCAGGAATTCTCTGGCCTTCTAACTTAACATCCTTCAGGGTGCACCTGGCTGGCTTGGTCAGGGAGCTCGTGAAGCTTGATGTGGGGGTTGTAAGTTCGAGCCCCACACT
The DNA here is from genome assembly GCF_011800145.1 of Mirounga leonina. Classification (NCBI taxonomy): domain Eukaryota; kingdom Metazoa; phylum Chordata; class Mammalia; order Carnivora; family Phocidae; genus Mirounga; species Mirounga leonina. The sequence continues at coordinate 13,171,247 of NW_023270314.1, forward strand.
GGGTGTAGAGATTACTTTTAAAAAAATCTTCAAGAAAATATAAAGAAGTAAATAACATCATCCAGAGAAATTCCCAGGGAGGCCCCAGAGCCCCAATTATCTCGATTTTCCTTGCATTCCCAACAAATGCACAGAAGTAAGGAAAGGTTTTCGCTGTGGTGTGGAAGATACGATCTTGAAATATTAATCATTGGGTTTTCTTTCTTTCCAGCACTTCCTGACCTTTCCCCTAGTGGGCAGAAGTATGTACTTTGCAGAAGAATTCCTGTTGTGACTGGAAGGCTGAGAGAAAGGAAAGGTTAGTTTTCCTGAGTTTTATTTCCACTCAAGGCAGATGAGAGCAGTTTACGCTAAGACCAAGATCTGTGGGTGGTCAGTACCAGCAGACCTCCTCCTGTTCCCTCCCTGCACTGGTTCTCTTCTCTGCGTCGGGGGCTCCTGCCCTCCCCTGACAGGTCCCCACACATCAGTCACCCCACGTGATCCTCCCCTGACCCGAGCAATTGCCGACCCTACCTGAACTGGACCACATGGACGGCCCTCTGTCCGCAGTCCAACAACACTGACAGAGCTGGACTCCTTGACCCCAAGCAGGAGTTCCTGAAGGGAAAGACCCAGCCTAGTATATCGGTGGGCCTGGGGATGGGGTGGAGGAATGACCCCCCACATAACACAGCAACCAGTGGTGTTTCTGGAAGGATGGGGTATTTTGAAACAAGTAACAACAAAAGTTTCTGATGCCAGCCTCTCTAAATCCCTAAGGATTCTGTGGAGTTGCTTGCTAAGTGGATTGTGACCCAGAGTTGCTGGCCTCCATTAATTGGTCTGTGCCAAGCCAGCAGTGTGTACTTCAAAGGATTATTTTATTTCATTTTCACAACAAGCCAGCAGAGTAGATATTATTTTATGGATGAAGAAACAGAGACTCCAGGGCTTCTGACCTTAACTACTGGACTATACTACCTCCTCATAAAACTGGAGGATAGAGAGTAAAGATAGTATGTTTCCCCGAATATTCCACTTCCTAAAATATAGTTTTTATGATATATTGTATTTTAAATAAATAAGGAAACTACACTTTTCATTGGAACTTGAAAGCTCCCCCCACCCCCGGAGTAAAATAAAATTTGGCCTCCTAGATGGTTTAAGACTAAGCTCCTAAGTTAGTTAATACGTTAATAATACAAATTTGTACAAGGAAGGGTCTCCTTGGTCACTCAAATGAAGGCATAAGAATCAAAAGGGATTCTTTAAGGGATGAGTCAAAGCAGCCTTAGATCATAACGTCCCCTTCAGGGCATGGAGGTCCTACTAGCTTGTCCCTTAGGACAAACTGGGCCTGTCCCCTCTTCAGGCGCCCCCTTCAGGAACCTGGGGAGGCAGTAAGCTTTTGGAGAGTTTGGCCAATGGCAAGAGAGTAGCAAAGGAGATAGGTTCCTCATTAGTATTCGTGTCCTGTCCTTTCCAGGGGCATTTGCATGGGGAATCCCCCTTACATATCATAAGTAAAGAGGGCAGCTCTCCTTCTCCACACAGTTGAAAGCAACAGAATGAGTGGGTAAACACTGACCACATCTTAAGGCTCCTTTTAGGAGGTTTGGGGTTATTGGCAAATTAGGTCCTTCCATTCATTTTTCCGTGTATGTGTAAAGCAACATATTTCCTCACCATTTAAGAGAAAAGAAAATTAGTGTGAGCTGCCAACAGCTGGCTGACAACCTTGAGCACTGGGTGTGTTGGAACTGATCCAGATTTCACATAAGGAGTTCATTTTTGGTTCGTCAAAAGAGGGAAGGAGTTGGCCCAGATCCTGTTCCACCAGCTCGGGGAACACGGGTCCGCAACTCCCTTCAGAAATTGCTGGAGGGTGGCTCTTCAGGTCCACTTGTCTCTCTACCCGACACAAGAAGTACCGTCGAGCTGTCTGGGTGTTTCGTCTGACAAGTCAGTGATTCAGTGCAGCAATTAAACCAAGCGAAGGTTAATGCCCCCCTTTCTCCAAATCCCTTTTATAAAGATCTATCATTTCTGCAGATTCCACACTTTTTTTTAAGCTGCTTTTTCTTCCTCATGAATCCTACTCACCCTCACTTTGAGTTGAGCTTTTAGACAGAGGCCGAGTTTACTAGCATAATAAAGAACTTAATATTTGTTGGAGAATGAAATCCTCTTATTTTCCTAATCTGTGACTCACCATTTCAGAGTAATAAAAATTTCATGTTTCAGAATGGCTATAGCCATTTTTATTTTCAAAGTCACAAGTAATCAGTGTAAAAAATGTGGACAATGAAGGAAGGGATAAAGAGAAAAAATTAAAAACCATCCCAAATCCCATCACAGGAGAAAACTAACCACCATTAGCATTTTAATGTATATGATTTTATATACATGTCTCTTTTCACAAAAGAAATTACAAATTATTTAATAATTTGATTTTTTTCTACATTTTGGATGTTGTCAGATGAAAATAGATTGATGTCACTATTTTTAAGAGGGGGATAGTACTGCAAAATATGAATGTGCTTTAACTTATCTATAGCAATAGGTATTTTTGCTAATATAAATACTGCTGCAATGAATGCCTTGTACATACATCCTTGCTCACTAGGCTAATTATTCCTTATGATAAATTCCTATGAGCAAACTTTGCTAGATCAAATCATATACACTTTTTTCAAGGCCTCTGATACATATGCCAAATTACCTCTCTTCCCAGAAAACTCGTCCTCATTTATAACCTCACTAACTTCATTACAGTGCATTTTTAAACCAAACTCTCACAAATACTAAGTATGATAAGCCTTTTTAAAATTTTTTGCTCATTTGAGAAATAAAAAATTGATACCTCCGAATTGTTCTTTTATTCTTTTTAAAAAAATTTTTAATTCCAGTATAATGAACATACAGTGTTACATTAGTTGCAGGTGTGCAATACAGTGATTCAACAATTCTATACTTAGTGCTCATCATGATAAGTGTACTCTTAATCCCCTCCACCAATTTCACCCCTCCCCCCACCTGCCTCCCCAGTGGTCTCCATCAGTTTCCTCTCTATAGTTAAAAATCTGTTTTTGGGTCTGTCTCTTTTTTGTTTGTTTTGTTTCTTAAATTCTACATGAGTGAAATCATATCTTATTTGTCTTTCTCTGACTTATTTTGCTTAGTATTATCCCTCTAGATCTATTCATGTTGTTGCAAATGGCAAGATTTCATCTTTTATGGCTGAGTAATATTCCATTGTATGTGTACCACATCTTATTTATCAGTTCATCTATGGATGGACCCTTGGGCTGCTCCCATAATTTGGCTATTATAAACAATGCTGCAATAAATATAGGGGTGCGTATATCTTTTTTAATTAGTGTTTTCATATTCTTTGGGTAAATACTCGGTAGTAGAATTACTGGATCATGTAGTAATTCTATTTTCAACTTTTTGAGGAACCTCCATACTGTTTTCTACAGTGGCTGCACCAGCTTCATTCCCACCAACAGTGCATGAGGGTTCTTTTTCTCCATGTCCTTTTTCAACACTTGTTGTTTCATGTCTTTTTGATTTTAGCCATTCTGACAGGTGTGAGGTGATATCTCATTGTGGTTTTGATTTGCATTTCCCTGATGATGAGTGATGTTGTGTATCTTTTCATGTGCCTACTGGCTATCTGTATGTCTTCTTTGGAGCAATGTCTGTTCATGTCTTCTGCCCAATTTTAAATTGGATTTGTGTGTATATGTGCATTGAGCTGTATAAGTTCTTTATATATTTTTGATACTAACCCTTTATCTGATATGTCATTTGCAAATATCTTCTCCCATTCAGTAGGTTGTCTTTTAGTTTTATCGTTTCCTTTGCTGTGCAGAAGCTTTTTATTTTGATGTACTCCCAATAGTTTGTTTGTTTCTGTTTCCCTTGCCTCAGGAGACCTATCTAGAAAAATGTTGTTCCAGCCAATGTCAAAGAGGTTACTGCCTGTGTTCTCTTCTAGGATTTTTATCAGGATTTATTAGGTCTCACAATTGGGTCCTTAATCCATTTCAAGTTTATTTTTGTGTATGGTGTAAGAAAGTGGTCCAGTTTCATTCTTTTGCATGTAGCTGTCCAGTTTTCCCAACACCATTTGTTAAAGAGACTTTTTCCCATTTCTCATGCATGCCTCCTTTATCAAAGATTAATTGACCATACAATTGTAGGTTTATTTCTGGATTCTCTATTCTATTCCATTGATCTATGTGTCTATTTTTGACTAGTACCATACTGTTTTACTGTTTTACTGATTACTACAGTTTTGTAGTATATCTTGAAATCTGGGATTGTGATACCTCCAGTTTTGTTCTTTTTTTCAAGATTGCTTAGGCTATTCAGGGTCTTTTGTGGTTCCATACAAATTTTAGGGTTACTTGTTCTAGTCCTGTGAAAAATGCCATTGGAGTTTTGACAGGGATTGCCTTAGGTCTGTAGATTGCTTTGGGTTGTGTGGACATTTTAACAATACTTATTCTCCCAATCCATGAGCATGGACTACCTTTCTATTTGTTTTTGTCATCTTCCATTTCTTTCATCAATGTTTTATAGTTCTCAGAATACAGGTCTTTCACTTCCTTAGTTAAGTTTATTCCTAGGTATTATTTTTGGTATAATTGTAAATGGGACTTTTTCCTTAAATTCTCCTTCTACTATTTCATTATTAATGTATAGAAATACAATGTATTTCTGTATATTTTGTATCTTGCAACTTAATTGAATTTATCAGTTTGGGTAGTTTTTTGGGGGGAGTATTTAGGGTTTTCTATGTATAGTATCATGTCATCTGCAAATAATAAAGGTTTTATTTACTCCTTACCAATTTGGATGTCTTTTTTTCTTTTTCTTATCTGATTGCATGGTAGGACTTCTAGTACTATATTGAATAAAAGTGGTGAGAGTGAAAAAACAAAAGCAGTGAGAGTAAATCTCCTTATCTTGTTATTTGAGGTTTTTCTTGCTTCTTGAGGTAGGTCTGTATTGCTATAAACTTCCCTCTTAGAACAGCTTTTGCTGCATTCCAAAGATTTTGGATGGTTGTCTTTTCATTTCCATTTGTCTCCATGTATTTTTTTATTTTCTTTTTTATTTCTTGGTTGATCCATTCATTGTTTAGTATCATGTTACTCAACTTCCATGTATTTGTGTTCTTTCTAGATTTTTTCTTATAGTTGATTTCTAGTTCCATAACATTGTGGTCAGAAAAGATGCATGGTATGACCTCGTTTTTTTTTTTAATTTGTTGAGACATGTTTTATGGCCTAACATGTGCTCTGTTCTGGAGAATGTTCCATGTGTACTTGAAAAGAATGTGTATTCTGCTGTTCTAGGATGGAAAGTTCTGAATATATTGGTTAGATCCATCTGGTCCAATGTGTCATTCAAAGCCACTATTTCCTTGTTGACTTTATGTTTGAATGATCTATCCATTGATGTAAGTGGGGTGTTAAAGTCTCCTACTATTATTGTATCACTATCAATTATATACTTTTAGTTTGTTACTGGCTGCTTGATGTACTTGGGTGCTCCCATGTTGGGTGCGTAAATATTTACAACTGTTATATCTTCTTGTTGGATTGTTCCCTTTATTATTATGTACTGTCATTTTTTTTTTTTTAAGATTTTATTTATTTCAGAGAGAGAGAGCACAAGTTGGGGGGACAGGCAGAGGAAGAGGGAGAAGCAGACTCCCTGCTGAGCAGGGAGCCCTCTGCGGGGCTCGATCCTAGCACCCTGAGATCACGACCTGAGCCGAAGGCAGATGCTTCACTGACTGAGCCACCCAGGCGCCCCTGTACTGTCCTTCTTTAACACTTGTTACGGTCTGTTTAAAGTCTATTTTGTCTGATGCAAGTATTGCTACTCCAGCTTTTCACTTCCATCTGCATGATAAATGCTTTTTGTCTGTTCACTTACAATCTGCACATGTCTTTAGGTCTGAAATGAGTCTCTCATAGACAGCAGGGGTGTCTCCTATATGCGTTGCATGTACCCTACTGTTGTGGCTGAGCTGTGTTTGCCTTCAGTCTAATTGTCTGCAATGACTGTCTTTGCCTGTTGTGGGCAGGGTTTGGTCCCTGTGTTAGTGGGCTAGTCTGAGGCTGTCTTGCGCTTGAGTTGAATCAGACCAGGCATTTGCCAGAGCTAGGTACTTTCCCTGTGTTGTTGCCTGAGAAGCCTTCATTGGTGGACATGGCCTGCGGTCAGTCCAGATGTCCGCCCCAGCCCATTGTTGGGGCCATATTTGGACTGGCGTGTGTGGTTATCTTTCCCTCTACCTTCCAGGGTGGTGCTGATCCCTGTCGAGGCTGCTTGCGCACTGCCAGGCTTGTGGCACCACTTTGGATAGACTCCTGTCAAGGGCATGTTGAAGGGAGAAGGCAGAGGCAGGGTATGTGGTACCAGCAAGGTTCATACTGGTCTGCCGTGGGAGGGGTTCTGCAGTCACCCAGGAAAACTGCCGAGGCCGAGATGGAGGGGGCTGGTCTGCAGGAGAACACAGGGGCAGATAATGTTGTTAGCAAACTAGGTGGAGAGTGTTTGTGCTAAGCTGGTTCCCACAGGTGTCTGTGTATCTAGGCTTGGGGGCAAGGGAGGGAAATGGCATCCACCAGCTCCTTTGTTCTTAGAGAGGTCTCCCAAGGATCCCTGCCCCTCCAGCACAAGCTCTTAGTTTAGTAAGCAAATCTCCCTCCCATATACCCCAGGTGTTTTTGAAACTGCTTCTAAGCTATATTTCCGTGGGGCTGTGTGTTGTGCCATCTCTTTAAGGGCAGGGATTCAGTTTCCTCTCACCCTTTCTGGTCTCCCAGAGCCAAGCCCACTGATTTTTAAAGTTCCAGGTGTTAAGCCCCACTAATTGTAAGAACTCAAGAAGTTAAGCCCCTCTGGTTTTCAAAGCCAAATATTAGGGGGATTCATCTTCCCCATGCAGGTTCCCCATGCCTGGAGTAACTGGGGTGGAGTCTGCTCTTCTCCCTTCTCTGGCCTGTGGCATTCCTCCCTCCAGCAGACAGTCCCACAGGTCCCTTTAGCTCCCAACTGCATCTCCATTCTTCCTACCCTCTTTGATGTGGCCTCTTCTCTACATTGTGCTGTGGAGAGTCTGTTCTGAGAGTGTTTGGTTGTTTTCTGGGTCATTTACACTGATGTGGGTGTTATCTAGATGTATCCATGGGACAAGGTGAGCTGAGGGTCCTCCTACTCTGCCATCTTCACCATCTCCTGTTTTGTTTTGTTTATTCTTAACAAGGTTGAATATGTTTTCATAGGTTAATAACTGTTGGTATTTTTTTTCTTTTTTGCATTGTCTGTTATTTTGTGCTCATTTTTCTACTGGGGTATTCATAGTTTCCTTCCTGATTGTAGGAACTCATTGCACATAAACGCAACGTGTTCTAGACTGTATTTCAGGGAAATTTATTGCACTTTGAGATATGAATAGGTGTGTTGAGGGGAGGAAAACACTTCCATGGTCAGATTTAACACATCATTTCCTGCGCTTAATTGACCATCAAACCTTTTTTTTCTTTTTCTTTTTTTTCCCCACAGAACACCCTCTGGCATCATTCAGGACATGAGTGTTCTGGGCAATAACATTTGAGAAAATGTTCTATAAAGGATATTAATGCTTTATGTATTACATATGTGGCATGATTTTTCCCCAATACCATTTGTCTTTTACCCTATATAGTTTTTTCCATACAGCATTTAATTCATGTATTGAAATCTCTCAGTATTTTCCTTTGCAATTAAGTCATTTAGAATATGGACCCTGAAGTCATATTTGTTTGCTTTAAATCCTGGTAACACCAGTTGTGGGGACCCTGGGAAAATTACTTAATCTCTCTATGCCTCAATTTTATCATCTAGAAAATGGGAGAAGTAAATATAAGTACCTAGAAAGTTGTTGAGGGGATTAAATTATAAATTACAAGTAAATCACTAGAATTGTGTTTGACACAGTGTCAGATGTTTATGACAGATTATTTTTTGGATGATGTAAAAAGTTTTTCCCCATTATATTGTAAAAAAAGCACTCATATTTTCTTCTAGTATTTTTATGGAAATTAATTTAGGTATCACCAATAGAGCAAAGAGTCTACTTTTCCCCAGGGGTTAGGTAAGTTTTTCCAACACCATTTATTGATTACTTCTCCCTTTATCGTATACTATTTCTTTCTTTTTCTAGATTTTTTCTCTCCTGCTCAGTCTGTTCTGATACCAAGACCCTTACTTTCCTATTTTCTTTCGGAAGAGTCACAGCTTTGTTTGCCTGAATCAAGAGTACATATTGGATTCCCTGTTAGAGGTGCCCCATGAGATACTTGGTCAGCATGAGGTACTTTGAAAGTGGGGCTTGACTTTCTACAATGCAGATGGGAACTATAGATCCCATAGGCTTTTGATTTTAACTGTTACTGTGCCTGTCAGTACTCATATACTGCTGAGGCCTAGTTGGGATTATAGCTTGTGGATGCCTCAGGAATGTTTGAGCCCTAGTGTTCACTGCATCACAGAAAAATTAATGTCTTTGAATTCCATCTGGTCTCTCCTTCCTGTTGTATCAGCCACATAACCTCTCAAATTACTAGGAAAGATGGGAGAGGGAAGGGATACTAACCTGATCCAACCCAGGCTGTGGGGGGGAAAGCCAAGTGGTCACAGTTGAAAGGAAGATGTGATACTGGGAGGATTCCTAGACATGGGACCAGAAAAGCGTTGAGGGCATTTCAGTCAGAGCTGAGGGAAAGCCAAAGTCCTGAGAATTATCCATAAGGCCCAACAACATTCTCCTTCTCTGCACGCCATTATCTCTTGTTCACCCTGTTCCCAACAGCCTCTTTGCTGTTCCTCAAACATTGCTCCCACTTCGAGGCACTTGCATGTGCTGATCCCCCTGGAAGGTTTTTTCTCCAGTACCCTTATTGCTCGTTTTGGAGTCAGTGTAAGCCCTTTGCTCAAATGTCAACTTGAGGCCATCCCAACGAGCCATTTCACTTTCGGTTTATTGTCTGTCTCTCCACCCTAGAATATGAACTTCCTAAGAAGTTTAGTTGTTTTGTTCTCTGATTTCTCTCAATACCTAGAACACTGCCTGACATACATAGGACTCCATGACTGATTGTGGATGAGTGAACGCATGAGTGTACCAGTCAGACAGTGCCACTTGCACAATACTTTGGAATGCGTCTAGGTCTGTTAACAATACCACATTTCCTCAGAATGTAGCTGCCTGAAGGGCTCTGGATTTTCAAGCTTGCCTCTACAAACAAGTTATTTCTAAAGAGGGGGTAAAATGTTGCATTTCTTGAAAGTTAAAACAAGCACATGTCTATGGTGGCTTCTTTCATTAGATGCCTGAACTTCATACCTGAGGCTACCACAAAGCCAGGCAAGGTGAAATGCAAGTTAAAATCACAGTGAGATACCACCATACCCCACCACGATGGCTAAAATGAACATACAGAAAATGCCAAATGTGGCAAGACTTGGTGGCGGGGGGGAACGAATTCTCATACATGTTGAAAAACTCTTTGGTAGCATATAGCAAACACATATCCCATGGCTGAGCATTTCCACACCTATGTAATATGACCTAACCGAAATGTCCACATATGTCCATGCAAAAGACAGGTAACACAATGTGTACAGCAGTACTGTTTGTTGTAATGGCCAAAATCTGGAGCAGAAATAAGCAAAATAGTAAAACGGGTTTCTGAAAATGTGGTATTTTCACATAGTAGAATACTGCACAATACATGAAATGCATGATCTACAACCCCATGCAATGATATGGATAAATTGCACAGACATGATGCTGAACAAAAAGTCAGACACAAAAGAGCAGATAGTGTATATTTCCATCTGTATAAGATTATAAACAGGTAAAACTAATCCATTATGCTAGTAAGTCTGAAGAGACTTAGGAACATGAGTGGTGCTCTGGGCTTCTGATAGCATTATACTCTTGGATCTGAGTGCTGGTTACACAGGAATATTCAGCTTTTGAAAATTCATCAAGCTGTATATTTATATGTTGACTCTTCTGTATGCAAAATTTCCTAAAAACCATCAATTAGAGATATAGGCCACTCTTACTAAAGCTACTTGTTAATTAGTACAAGCTGAAACTATTCTAGGAAGCACTGCTCAGGACCTGGTGTTAGGGGTAGGGTAGGGTGGGGTGGAGGGGAGGCAGAGAGTTGGGAGGACACCTTCCAACTGTGGCAGGAACACACCTCTAATATGCTGCAAGAATGAAAAATGGCAGAAGCCAGATGGAGTGGGGCTGAGGAGGCTGGTAGAAAGCCTTGAGGAGTGCCTGCTGTCTGAGGTCACTTATGGCCTCAAGGCAAACACTGCCTCCTATCAGGGGCCGAATGGTGAAGACTCTCCAGCCCCGCTCTGGGACAACAGCTACAGACTATGCAGGTCAGTTTTCTAGCCAGATACTGAGGAAGGAAAATACCCTCTGCTTATAAGTTGAATGTAGAAATTTTGTTTTAGAAGGGAGTAGAAAAACAGCAGAGAGAAAAAAAATACGTAAGACAAGTCTTTAGTAATTTCTGAAGAGCAAGCTGCGGCAGAAACTCCGGCTGGCATGCCAGAGATAGCCCCATAGTTCTTTCAATTAATGAAACTAAACAGGAAAAGAAGGACCAGAACATACAGGAACTACCAGGCCCCACTAGGGTGCTGATGCCTCGCCCCACACCAGATCCACACACTTTGGAGCATGCAGAGCAGTGGCTCTGGCAAGGCTTTAAGGATCCCATTGCTACCATTGAAATGTAGGCATGGGAGGAAGCAGGACCTAAAGAAAGAAAAAGGCCATCCCATTAACTTTCAATTGCTATGGGAAGGAAGGGAGCAAACAAAAATCTATAGTTGAAAGAGAACCCGTCTTTAGTCTTCCGGAGTTAAAGGCCACTTGCAGAAGGTTGAGAAACAATGAATTGGCCAAGGATCTGCATTGTTTCCAGCCTTCCAAGAGCAGGCTCTTGCTAGAGAAAACCTCCAGCCCTCACTCCCCAGGATCTGGAAAGGCCCAGCAGAAGAGGCTGCCAAGAGAGGAGAGATTTAGAGCTCACTGTTGCTTGTTAGGGAGTCTTTAATGATACTCGAGAGCCAGCCCCTGCACCATCATCCTGGCTTCGGATTCTGTGGCCACAGTGTGGAAGCCTCCCAGCACTCATACAAGTGAGAGGCAAGAAGGAAGTGGGGGTCCAGAAGGACAAAACAAACTCAGGAGGTTTGCAAGAGGTAGATGGATGCATAGGGCCAGCTCTAGCATGCTTATTGTCCGTGTCCAGACATACAGACAACATATTTGGGCAGTTACTATGGCTATCCTTAAGTATGCACTATGTGCAGAAAGCTACACAAACAAAATATTCAAGCATTGGCTGGTCCCATTTCCTCTCTCAAGAGCGTCCCAAACAGATCCCTCAGAGGATGGAAAGTTTCAATTTTGTACCTAAGGAAATGCAGATAAGGCTAAGAAGGATTTTCCAAGTCAAGGTCAAGTCAACTGAACTTCTGTGAGTGCAGTGTTCCCTGTTCATGGGCTGAGAGCAATCTAGAGCAGACACGCAAAACTCCTGACCATTTAGGGAAAGTCTATGTGAATTGTACTTTCTGAGAATAACAATTTAAGAGATTGTCGCTACTCTATTTAAGCCTCCTAGCATGTGCATTGTGAAAAATAAAAATTCAGATAAAACTTAGATTTGGATAGACTGCTTCTTTCTAAATAGACACCAAAAGAGACCCAAACCCAAAACCTAGGTTCAGAATGCCCAACACTGCTTACCAGAGACCATTTTTAGAGCCAGTTTCCAGGACCAAATAGCATCAGCTCCAGATGCCACCAAGGACAAGGAGAAGACAGTTTTGCTGCCTGGTGGGTTCTCTCAGTTTTAAGCAATGTTCACAAGAGAACTTCATACTTTCCAATAGTTGACAGTAAGGGTGATTGCTGATATGAAATATGTGGAGATACTAATTTCTTTAGATAATAAAACTGAATTTCACAAGGCCTCAGAGGCACAGGAATTCTGACCCTCAAAATTCAGAATTGCCTGGAAGAATCAGGGTTGACTTTCTTCATTTTCAAATACAGGTTCCACTGGATGTACAGCATCATAACAAGCTAGGGGCGTATCCAGAATAATCTTTCCTAGCATTCATTGGCCATTTCCCACAAATCTTAAAGAATCAAAGACCTACAGGCTTAGTGGATATTATAGGAGATTTGAGGATAACCACGCCATTAGGATAAACTCTTTCTCCGACCTGACCCAGGGATATCAGGCCAGAGCTAAAAAGAAAAGGGGCCAAAAGAGGCATCCGTGGACAAAGAGAAGCCAGGGCCCTCCATCCTGTTGAACTTTTTGAAAACTGGTAAGGAAGAGCTGTAAGCAGGTGCTCAAGGCCTTAGTGACCTGCTCAACCAGGTTCTTGCTGAGTCTCAGTTGATCAAACCTGGCTTTAAATCCCTTAGTTTAAACACACATTTATATGAAGGGCTTCAGAGCTGTGATACATCAGGAAGATGTGGGGAACATGGCTAAATGTTGCTGCAGAAGCTTGAACTATGTGAGATCCAATATCCTGTTTGCAAATCAGAACTTTTGGCTCTAAGTTAGGCAGTGAGAGACAGGTTCTAGGAAGTGTGCATGTGAGGTCCAGGGATAGTCAACAAAAACCCTCTCACCTCTGGGCCCACCAATGCCAAGCAAGATCTGACAGTAGTAGTCTTGGTTGACTATTTTTAGGACTGATGTTCTCTTGCAGCTTCACCACAGGATGCCACATCTCTTGAAGGTGCCAGAGTCCTGTGAGATCCCCAGAGTCTAGAGAGATACAGTATTCTTTATGCCAGAGAGCTTGGGGCTTTCCAAATTGGAGTCACTTGTGGTTCTCACCCCTGGAGCTCTGGTAAATCTAACTGCTCTAGCAGAGAGGGACCAAAGTGAAACTCAGAATAGCTGATGGTCAAGGAGAGAGACCCAGTCCTGTTGGACTAGACCAGAGTTTTCCATAAGTGAATTTGAATTTGGTATTGAGAGTGGCAGAAATTACAACTATTTCATAATACATTATTAAAATGGGTGTTGGAGTGTCCTCTATGAAGACACTTTTCCCGAAGAAGAGTACTGAAGTGTGGTTCTGAAAGACTTACAGAGTTTTCAATGGAATATATGAATGTTGGAAAGCTTTACATCTGTGGAAATCTTTAAGTAGTGAGCAGAACTCCAGTGGAGTGTTCCACTTCTAAGTCCTACCCTAACAGTTTTGGTGAGACTTAAAACAATAAATTTTAAAATTTTATTCAGTTCTCCAAAATCTTAAAAATGTGGTTGCTATGATTATTATCCCCAGAACTCTTTCTTCTTTTCTCCTGGGAGTCACTGAGAGGTCTCCATTTTTTTTTTTTTTCAGATAAAGTGATAGCCATTTATTTCTTGATATCTAGCTCTGCCCCACCCCCCACCCCCAGCACTTACCTTCCATTCTCATCAACTTTCACTTTGTAGGTCCCTTAATCTGATTAGTGAGTTTCTTGCCTAACATCTTTCAAGACCTTCTGGAAGTATCTTGCCAGAAACCTAATCTCCCATCATTTAAAAATATTTAGCCAACTCTTCATTTTCCATATTCTTCTTTTGATTCCAAGGGTAATAATACCAACCAAAGTGTATGTAACCTGTGTTTCCTAAAGCCTCTCCAGCCTGGGGTTTTAAAAGGATCGTATTAAACCCTTATTGACTTCTCTTTGCTTCCTCTCCCTTCCATGCCAGTATGCCTTCTGAGAGATCATGGAGGGGAATGACCCGCAACCAAGGAGCCACTCCCTCACTGGCATGAGGCTCTCCTAATCTAGAACCAGTTAGTCTCACTCCTAGCTTCCAAATACAATTACCTGGGGGAACTTTAAAAAAAAAAAAAAAAAAAAAAAAAACTGATGCCTGGGTCTTATCCCACACCAATTAAATCAAACTCTTAGGATGAAGCACTACCATTGGCATTTTTCAAAACCCTGCAAATGATTCTAATGTGCACCCACAGTTGTGAGGAGCCACTGTGAGCCATGGTTAGCCATGAGTCTTTGCTGAGCATCTGTTTGTATCCCGGTGTCAGCTCATGCAATCACGGCACAGGGAAGTAGCACAGGACTCTCCAAGTTGATCAGATTCTCCCACTCGCTGCTTTTTGCCCTTTTTTGCCTTCCCCACTCTTCAAAGCAGGGATCCTGTCATTTAAATGACTTCTGAGAACACAAGGGTGCTCTCTGCCTCTTTCACGAACTCCTTTGCAAATTTCTTAGCAGTTAGCACTTCAATCCCTATTATTCATTCAGAAAATGTAAATCACTTTTTTGCTTTGAGTTAATCATTTTCCATTTTCCCAAGGTGATTCGGAAATTCAGAGCTCACTGACAATGAGTGAGCAGGTGTGTGGGCCTGTAGACACACGTCACTGTTCCATTAGTGGCAGAATACACCTTAAGAGGTAACTGACAATGCCAACAACAATAAAAATCAGGTTTTGTCCAGTTATGATAAAATAAAGAGACCTGTCTCTGAAAACACACTTTGATTTCTCTAGATTTCAGGCAGTGTTAAAACACACAATCAGCTCTAACCTTGTTTACATTAATCTTCTTTACAGAAATTGCACATTTGCTTTCAAAGCATTGGGTTAGAGCATTTTGCTGCTACCTGGAAACCATATCAACAATCATCCTCAGGACATGAACTGCACCTGCACATAGAGCCCATGCAATTTTAATAATGTCTGCTGACCCATTGATAAGCACACAGGAAGGAACACACAAGAACTAGAATAGAGAACCATTAAGCCACCAAATGTTTACTTTCTAAGAAGCATCACTTTCTGTGATTAATTAGTACCCTCACCAGACATCTCATCAGAGGTTAAGTCATTTATTCACTCACTCACTCATTCATTCAACAAACATTTTCTTAGATGTCTATTGTGTGCCAGGTACGTGCTTTGAGTTGGGGTTGGACTAATGAACAAAACATAGCCTCAGCCTCCAAAGTCTCAGGTCTACAGCCAATTGTATCAGCAGATAATGACTTTTGCAAATTCTTTTCCTCTCCCTGGTATGTTTTTCTCCCATATCTTTGTCTGGCTAAATTCTATTCAACTCTTTAGATCTTGGAGATATTACTTCATCTGGAAAACTTTCCTTAACACTTCAAGTCAGGGTTAGGTGCCTTTTCTATGTACTTCCATAGCACCCATATCTTAGAACTTTGCATTTTGTATTATAGTTACTTGTTTAAATATCTATATACCCTTACTAAACAATGAGCAAGTTAAGGACAAGAGCCATGTCATGTCCCTCTTTGTGTCTTTAATGACTAGCACATAATGGGAACTCAATAGAAAATTGAATGAGTGATAGAGGAGATACACCAAAAGAGACTTCCTGTAAGAGGTAGCTGTTAAGTGAAGTCATAAATGATAAATCTGAGTTGCCCAGACTAGGCTAGTTGGAGAGTAGAAGCAGAAGGGCAACATGGTCTATGCTAGAAAACTCCTAGCACAATGGTATTGATAGAGGGCAAAATGTGAGGTAGAGTATGAGGAGAGGACAAGTTGAGGCAGCTGGAGTAAGGTCCTGGGGGGATGGACGGAGGGTTTTGACCAAACCAGACTCAAACTCCATTTTCCCTTTTGTTTCCATCTAAATGAATGAACACGCAGATTCAAGGAGTCCTAGGAACTCATCTGCAGGGATTACACATTTGTTCCCAGCACAGACAAGAGTCCCTGAGACACAAAACATGTTAAAAACTCTTCTCTGATATGAGAACCATTTCTTATATCATTTCTCTGATATAAGAACCCTGCCCCATGAGATTCAGTACATGGGAGGAGGGGAGCTCCACAGGGGAGCTGCCAGGTCACCTGCTTGATACTTGCGGAAGGTTTCTGTCCTTTACTACAAATTATGGGTAAAACACCTTATCAAATGTGATGGACCCATCTTTGCTCAGTGCCTTTCTAAAACCCAGCTCTTCTTGTTCAACCTGGGCAAGGCTGGGAAGAGTATATTGCCTAATTTCTCTTTACTTCATTGTGTTTTTAATATAAATTTCAGTAATTTAATAATTTACCGTCAGTGCAACCCATTTGAGGTCATGCCAGGCGTTTAGAAAACCTGCTTCTGTTTCAAGATCAGCTGATAGGATTCCGTTATTAATTAATGCAACAACGATTTAATGAGTACTTTCTCTCATTTCTCACGAGGCTGGAGTCTGGAGATTCAAAAATGAATGAGCCATGGTCCCTGCCCTTAAACTGCTCAGTCTAGTGGAAGAAGCTCCAGGACGTGGAAATAGCTTTTGTGCTGGCAGCCATGAGGCCAGAGTTGACCCCCCTAAGCCAGTGTTCTTGAAATGTGGTCACCTGGGAACTGCTTAGAAACGCACAACTCTTAGTGTCTAAATATGGTGTCTCTCCTGATCAGAGGGGGGCCCCCAAATATGGGTGATGGTTGGGTGGAAGCCAGTGGCAGAGGAGGTGAAAGGATCCATCGGAGGCAGAACAGAGGAGACAGAAGTGTATCGAATACATGGCAAGGAGGCTGTGGGCAGGACCGGGAGGGAGAGGCTGTCTGCCGTGAGGCAGTGGGTGGGGGCTGTTTTTAAAGGGGGAAGGTGAGAAGGTATGGGGGCATATGGAATCTTCCTTTTTCCGGTAACTGTGCCTAGTTGTAAGTAGCCCAATTGGTCAGTGAGAGCCTCTGGATATTCTGAGATGGGTCGCCTGATGGGCCTGTCTGTACTCAGCCAGGGGGGCGCTGTGGGCCCCTTTCTACATTCCATCACTGAAGCCTGTGTGCCTAAAAGCAGCCTCTACACAATCTTGGGCCTTCTTCTAGATCTACTGAATCAGAGCTCAGGGGGTGGGGCCCAGCAATCTGGGTGTTAGCAGACCCTGCAGGAGATGCCAAAGTTCATTTTTGTTTGGGAAACTCTGGTCTAAGCTGTATACTGAGTCATACCAGGCCTATGTAGAGGACCCATTAGCCCTTCCCAGCCTTTCTCTCTACCACTCCCCTTCTTAGGGAACTCCTGCCAGTCCTAGAAAACACCAATCCAGAGGGACACTCCCCCAAATGAAGTAAATGCTATGTTATCATGTAATGGCAACACCAGACCCTTCTGGATAGAATCACAGAGATGAATAGCTTCATGAAGATCAGTGTGGTAGGGACTAGACTGGCCAGAATCATTTCAGTGTCAAAATACAAAGAATCAGGGGGGATAAGGTCATCCTTGTCTCCCTTCGGCTTCCTGCCCCTTGTGTATGGGGGGGGGGGGGGAATATTTTTTTTTAATTTAAATTTCATTTTAAAAATTTGTTTTAAAGAACATATCCACTTGGCTGTTCAAACGAAACAACCAAGAGCTTCAGAGTTACTTCAGAGCACAGGAATAGAAACAGGGTAAATTGAAACAATAACGAGTGACTTGAATGCTTAGGAAAATAAAGGAAGGGGGAGTGAGGTCACAATCTGAGCCTGTGAGTTTTGCAATCCTGTGGTTGTTCTGAACAAATTCAAGCAGATTGCTTTCTTTCTGGAGTTCCTGTAAAATGGATCTTCCCACCAGTGGACGGTTCAGAGCCCCTGGCTGAGGCTTTTTGGCTTATTGCCATGTGTCATTAGTGACCTAGTTTCACTGCAGTGAGATCAGCCATGTCTGCAGGCCCCTGAATCAGCAGTTTCTCCTCCACTCACTAGCTCCAGGCTCGCAAAGCTGACACGAGTTTTCACAGAAAGTGCCACCCCTGCCCTCTCCCTGGAAGTGGGGAGAGCACCATTTTGTCATCAACATGTCGGCCTTGACCAGAGGCTGCCCGGAGAGCCAGCTGTCATGTCTCCTTCAAATAAGCTGATAAACTTGGAATTATCTCGGCCTGATAATTAATCAGGACTAAAAATAGCCCCAAACTTCCTGAGCTTTGCTTAAACCCTACCCAGGTGGGAGAGGTGGTTTAAAAAACATCTAATTGCAAAAACATCATCTAATTGTATTTTGTAAGGCTTTTCACAAAAATATGAAAATAATTACCCAACATGCCAGTTTGGGAGACAATTCACAGTTAACCTGACTCTCTCTCTCAAAAAGAAAAAGAAAAAAGAAAATAGCTATTGGTTTAGAGCTACAGAAGCTGGCCTGTTGCCGGGCAGATTAGACGATGAGAAGAGTTCCACAAGAGGGCGCCCTCGCCACTCTCCCTTCAAGCCCAGGGCTTTGCATTTCCCAGATGGTTGGCAGCTCTTTGCCCTCCACCCGGTGCCCCCAAGAGCAAATGCTCTGTGCCCTGAACTGAGATCATCAGGCAAATGCTATCTCTGTGACATCAGAGAAGCAGCTTCAAATGAGGGGAAATCGAGCAAAACATTAAAAATAAAAGGGAAAAAACAGATACATCTAGATTGACTCTTCTCCACTGTGATCTGTCTTTGTGTGTTCACTTTCTTGATATTCTAATGGTAAGAATATGATCAAATGAAAGTACATTTTTCACAGTTATCCGTGTCTAGCCCAAAGTCAGAAACCGCCATGGCACCAACCAAACAGTGACAATTGGCAGGGCCAGGGGTATTTCAGGAGAGCCTTCACCCTCATCATCATTTCCCTCCTCCCAGTAGGCACACCTTCACATCACAGCTGCTTCCTGCTCTAAATCCCATGGCCTGCACTCATACTCCCTCCTCCCCAGTTCAAAACTTACCTCCTCAAAGACATTCGTGGAGGACCAGCTGATGAAGGAAAGAATGGATTTGCTCCATCTAGTCACAAACGAAGAACTGGAACAAGGGAGAGAGAAATGATGCAGGACAGATGACTTGGATTCAGCGTAACACACTGAGCAGGCTTTGCAGAAAGACCTTTACCCCTACACCTACCTACACACACACCCACGTATCTGAATTCAGAAACCAAGACTCTGTCTGCCATGTCCCAGCAGCAGAAATTAGAGGAGTCACTCATCCCCTTGGAGCTCGGCCTTCTCATCTGAAAAGAAAAATATGATAATAAAAATATCCATTTTACTCTACGGGTTATTCTGGGACTAAAATAAGATACTGTAGGTGAAACTCCTTGTGGGTTATCAGGAGCTCTATAAACATAGCGAGTACCTACCCCTGGAGTGGGTCAAGCATTAATAGATTGACAGGGGTAGATAAGAGAGGAAGGAAAAACTGAATTAGGTTGTATTATTATGATTATTATCATTATTTCACATTTCAACAAAACAAGGATCACGAAGTTTCTTCTTAAAGAAAATCTATGATGCTATGAATCTGTTTCTTGTCGTAGGTTACTCAGTGTTATTGACTGGAGTTTGAATCCCCCTAAAATTCATGTGTCGAAACCCTACCCCACAATGTGATGATATTAGGAGGTGGGGGGTCTTTGGGAAGTAATTAGACGGAATCATGAGAACACGGCCCTCCTGAATGGGATCAGTGCCCTTGTAAGAGTCATGAGAATGACTGCTCTCAGCTCTCCACCATGTGAGCATACAATGAGAAGCTGGTAGTCTGCAACCCAGAAAAGGGTTTTCACCAGAACTCAACCATGCTGGTACTCTGATCTTGAACTATAAAAAATTTGTTGTTTATAAGCCACCCAGACTGGGGTATTTATTATAGCAGTCAAAATGGGCTAAAACATCCAAGTTGCCTTGACTCAGAGAAATGTTCCTGGAGATAAATATCTAGAGACCCCTTGCAAAAATTTTACTGTGAGAAATGTTTATTATAGACATGTGCAAAATTGGAAACTCTATCCCACATGGAGTGGTTTAATTAAAACTCTCTACATAATTATTATGCATCCATTAAAATGACATAGAGCAACATGTAATAATATAAAGAAGTCCATTATAAGGAATTAGCAGGGGAAAAATAACATGTATAATAGACTGACGTTGAAAATGTGCACACATCTGCATATAGAATGCATACTGAAGATTCCAGAAGAATATATATCAACATGCATGCTTATAATCTAAGAAGGTTGGAATTGGAATTTCTTTAATTTTATATTTTTGGCTTTTATTTATTTTTTACTGCTCTATAAAGAACATATATTATTTGTTCTTTATAAAAACCCCTATTAATAGTTCTCTATAAAATAAACAATTCTGAGCTCTGGAGAAGACCAGGGAGACTTTTGAGGCCAGGAGTTCTTTGAGGATACTCAGCAATTCTATGGAAGAAGAGGCACCCAAACCAGAGCTCTGCCCCACTGGAGCCCTTATCCAAGATGACTCAGGACCTCATCTGAAATTTCTGTTCAACCAGCTTTATTGTGTTCACTTATCAGATGAGGCCTGAGTCAGTTAGGGAGTTTGCCCCTAAAGTCTGTGTGGAGGAAGAAATAACACCAAAACCTAATAAATATTTAGTCTCAAGCCAATGGGTGACCAATGGGTGATTTTGCAACATGATAATTCTGTAAGAGGAAGAGGGTGCCTAGAATACAGCAAAGGCATGAACTCCTCGTTCATTGACTTTGACATGGGCTGGGTAAGAATCACAAAGCAGAAGAGAAGAGCTGTAATGATTGGCACAGAAATATCCACTATTCATCTTGGAAAATCTCACTCTCGGAAGTATCTAATAGACTTCATTAATGCATTTTTCGTATTTAGTATAGTCAGTTGATATGTAATAAGAGTGCTGAAGGTCACAGCTTATATTATTAAAATTCTAGCAAGTACACCAGGTCCTGGGCTTGGAAATGCATGCAAATCTCCTCATTTTAATAGTTGATTTATTATTGTTAGTTCTACCCTGTATCATCTGGTTAGAGCTCAGGTCTAATGAAGCCCCAGGAGCTGATTTTAATCCCATACAGGCTTGTTAGCTTCAGAGAGAGAATTTTCCCCATAGCCACAAAACCCTTCTCCTAAGTCCTTAACCTAGATATGTCTGAAGGAGCATGGGACATCATAACTCCTGGGAAAACAGCCCTAAATCCTTGTCCCACTGAGACAGTAGTCCCGTGTTCCTATAAACGGGAAACTGTTGGTCATTTGTTGTGGAGAGGCCAGAGGAGGCTAGGAGGGAAGCTTGGTTTGGCAAAAATGATGCAGAGCAGGAACTTGCCAGACAGGAAAGGTAAAAAGATGATGTCTTCAAATGAGCTATGTGGCTTGGAGTCCACCAGATGAGCAGTGATGATTTGAGGCCTGTCGCTCTGCAGAACCAGGAAAAAAGAAGAAAGGGCAATGGAAGCACCTAGAAGAGGAGACTGGCAGAAACACAGATTTTTCCAACCCTTTTCAAAATAGCAGCATCCCTCCTTTCTCTCCTCTGTGCTCCCCATACCTCCTGTTTTATTTCTATAAAGTATTGTCACCTCATGTCACTCTTGCCTATTTGTCTATTTGTCTATGTCCCTTACTAAACTTCAAGCTTCCTGTGGGCAGAAGCCATGTTTACTTGTCCATAATGGTGAATAGGCTGGTATCCTCCAGGCCTTCCACACTGCAGGCTTCATAGCAAATGCTTAATAAATACAAATCAGTGAATGATGTATGCAAAAATTAGCCCTGAAGTAGGAGTGAGCAACACATCCTAACAAAGAGGGGTACAGCACAGAACTTGGAGATCAAAGTCAGCCCCTTGGGTGTACCTCAGGGACAAGTTGGTTTTTTTTATTTAAATTCAATTAACCAACATATAATACATCATTAGCTGCAGATGGAGGGTTCAGTTATTCATCAGTTGCATATAACACCCAGTGCTCATCATATCACGTGCCCTCCTTAATGTCCCTCACCCAGTTATTCCATCCCCCCAACCCCCTCCACTCCAGCAACCCTCAGTCTGTTTCCTATGATTAAGAGTCTCTCATGGTCTGTCTCCCTCTCTAACTTCTTCCCATTCAGTTTTCCCTCCCTTCCCCTAGGATCCTCTGTGCTATTTCTTATATTCCACATATGAGTGAAACCATATGATAATTGTCTTTCTCTGATTGACTTATTTTGCTCAGCATAATACCCTCCAGTTCCAACCATGTTAATGTAAATGATAAGATTTCATCCTTTTTGATGGCTGAGTAATATTCGTGTGTGTGTGTGTGTGTGTGTGTGTTTACATGTACACACCATATCTTCTTTATCCATTCAGGGACAAGTTTTAAACAAGGAGGCAGGAAGAACTCTGGCATTACTTGTAGAAGAGATGAATGAGCCTCTGGAGTTGAACTGGCCTAGAAATCTTGTATGTTTGCAATACCCCCTTTGTTTGATATGAGTTGTAGAATAGTTTTTTCAGTTCCTTGTACCTTTTAATTTAATTACCTGGGAAAAAGTCATTGCTATGTATTTCAAATACTCCCGGGGCTGATGGGCACATAAACAGAATAAAGATGGAGAAGGGTCATGTCACCAGGCAATTTCCTGTAGGCATCTGGGCGGGACTTGTATAAAAATGCTCTCAAGGGGTGTCACATTACAAGTAAGATAGTTCTTAACATGTAGTAAATACTTTTCCTATCTGAAGGCTGCTTCTCTTTCTCCTACATCATTGATTTAGAAAGGGAGTTTTTCCATTCCGCATTCTTCATGATACAAACCAGGAGGCTGGTCTGTTCATAGGTGTCCTTTCTTAAATGGGCATTCTTTTATTTTTTTTAAATTTTACTTATTTATTTATTTATTTGAGAGAGAGCAAGCAAATATGAGCAGGGGGAGCAGCAGAGGTACAGGGACAAGCAGACTCTGCACTGAGTGTGGAGCCTGACGTGGGGCTCCATCTCATGACCTTGAGGCCATGACCCAAGCCGAAACCAAGAGTCAGACACTAAACTGACTGAGTCCCCCAGGCGCCCCAAATGGGCATTCTTAAATCCCATTGTAAGTTCCCAGACCTTGGTTGGGTCTGAAGATTAAAAGTCACAATTTCTAGTAGAGGAGGAAGTGGAGGAGGGGTGAGGAATAATTGTGTACCAATTTTGGCTTCAGTAAGCATTGGAGACAGAGATCTCTGCAAAGGTTTAGGGGGCCTTGTAGAAATAGGGGTAATTGAGGAAAGGGAGTAATCTGAAACCACCTATAGCATCTGTGTTCCTTTCTTTGCTAGAAAGAGCCCGACAAAAAGGGGGAAAGCAGCAGAGAAGCAGATAGGCCCTGTCTTGAAACCTGTGGGCACCCATTAAGTGACACGGTGTAGGGAGCAGAAAACCCAGCTATTCTCAGGGTCAGCAAAGCCAACACTGGCTTCTCAGCAGGTGAGATGTGTCTTTTCCACCTTCACACTTGATGTTCCCCTAACACGGAATGCTCTGTCCCAGATCCCCTTGTCCTCGGATCTCAGCTCAAATGCACTTCCTCCGAGAGGCCTTCCCAGGTATCCTGCCCTTCCTGGTCATTCTCTGTCCAGTCGCTCGCTTTCATTCACAGTCTGAAGCTGTTTTGTATACGCACTTGTTTGTTTTATTGACCATGTCCTCTCACTGCATCTGTAAGCAGTGTGAAAGAAGGGACCCCGTCTCTTTTGTTCACTACTTTATTAACAAGCACCTAGAACAGTATCTGGTACCTAGTAGGCCCTCAATTTACAAGTGAATGAGTGAGTGAGTGAATGAATGATTGAATGAATGAGTGAATGCAATAGCCTGAATATGAGGTTCAAGATAGCAATGGGAAAGTACTTTCCATCACCAACAGGTAGGTCTCTTCCCTTGGAGGGGAAATGTGCATTTCCTAAAGGTAAGGAACCAGGGAACAAAGTGGATATTTACATCACAGGGAAAGCTTTTATTTCCATATGGAGGCACTAACATTTCCTCCCCAATATGCATGTGTGTGGGGGGGGGTGGGCACACCAGAAGGCAGCTCTGAAGCTGGGGTGGGGCGGGTGGGGCGTTTAGGCGGTACACACTAACAAACTAACCCAGTCCTGACTGTGATGTAGAGCCGAGTGTTTACATGCAGCTCCCTGAAGGCAGAAGGTAGCTTTGTCTTACCATTTGGGTGCAGTGACAAGATATAATTAATCAAAAAATCTCTGGGAACTTGTTTTATTCTTTTGAACAGCTCCATGGGAAGGTGCTCAGACAAGGGACACCAGCAAGCTTCGACAGCTCACATTTGGTGGTTTTCCATCTATCTGTGCAGCTCAGAAGATGAAAGAGAAATGGGCCTTCTCATCATGTCCCCTCTGCCCACTGTGCATGAGTACCCTCGGATCTGTCCTCCCAGGAGTGACGGTAGCCTGCCTCTGCCCAGAAGGGTCTGTCTCCAGCCTCGTTCTCTCTGAGTACCTTTATCTGGTAGAATGAGGGAGGACATTCACTATTGAACAGTATGGAGCTAACACCTTATTTATTAATCATTTCATTTATAGAAGACATAGTGTTCTAATGAGAGGGGTGGGGGAAAGGCATGCTGAGAACGATAACCCTCCCATACATTTGTTCAGTACTTGATACATCTGAGATCGTGTTGTTTTCATGTTTGTCCTCATCACTGCCCTTCATGTAAAAAAAGAGCAGGTCTTTTCCCATCATCATTTTATAGAGGACAAATCTGAGGTCAGAAGAGGTGAATGACTTGCACCAGGTCACGGAGCTGGGAGGACCCGGGTCTCCTCATCTCCAGATGCAATATCAAAAGGCAAATTTCTAAGGAACACACAAAGACTGACAGTCTCTTTTTTTGTCACGACCAGATTATCTCTACATAAAATTTTATGCAGCTACAAGAAGAACCTATTTTGTAATTTTGTTGTGTCTGATCAGGATCAGTGGCTAGACAGGCTTAGCATGGTGCCTGGCACATGAGGCAATTATTGAATGGTGGAGAGAAAGAAGGAGGGGGAAAAAAAGAAGGAAGTTCTTCTGTTTTAGGGAATGAGACTGGCTACACAGTACACCCAAATCCTCCTCAGGAGAATGATATTATAGAGAAACACTACCGTTGACTGCCACTCGCTCAGTGGGAACTGATTAAATCGAATTCTGCAAGTGACAGAGACCTGAGAGGGCATAAAGAGCCACGCAGTCTTGTTGGCCGCCTTACTTACGCCCCTCCGCAGCCACTCCTCTGCCCCTGTCAGCTGATCCGAGCTCACAGTCCATACACCAACATTTAAAGCAAATACTTCCTGGACTAAAAATAAAGTACACATGAAAGTCCGTTTAAATGAATCATTCTTCTTTTGGAAGCTAAAAAGGGGAGGGAAAGGAATAGTGGATATGTTCTGGGACTAGCAGCGATGTGAACAGTCTCTCTTTGATCCTCTGAGAATTTCCAAGTTGAAAACACCATGTGGGGATGACTCCTTCCCTTGGGATATGGGCTGCATCTGACCTTGCCCTGTGGGTGTGAGTTTTGACTCTCTCTCTCTCCCACTGCCCCCGCCCCCCACCACTGTCTAGTGCCCCTCCTCCTCTCCCTCCCTCCCCCTGCCTGTAAATGACTTGCTCAGTAATAAAATTGTGGTTGATGAGATAAGAGAGGCTGGAATGTGTCCTAGCCTGATGTCAAACAAGGAACCTGATTATCTGAAATAATGTTCGAGGTTGGCCATTAAGTCTGTGGAATGGCCTTCCTTTTCTTCTTGCATTCCATCACATGTTCATTCATTCATTCCTTCATTCATTGTCCCACTTACAGGTGCAAATATGAATAAGAAATCATCTCTACTGTCAAGGCACTCTAGTCAAGGAGAAGGCATGGGGGAAGGTGCAGGAATGAGGCTGAAGTGTGATAGAGTCAAGAGGCAAAGGGCCTTGTGTGCTATTCTAAGGAGTTTGCGTGTGATCCCACAGGTCAGTATTTCCTGAACTTGGGGTGGAAAGTTTCCCTATTAGGGCAATTATGCCAGGAACAGCAATGATTGCACATTAGAGAAAAGAGAAACCAGGAGTGAGGAGCTCACTTGGGAGACAACTATGATCCTGTAGGCAAATGATGATGAATGACCTAGCAAAGACAGGATGAGTAATGATATGTAAGAGAATAGGCCAGAAAGGTCTGCAAAAGGCAGAATCCATAGAACCCAAGAACTGACTACATGTGACAGGTGAAGGAGAAGGGGCATTTCTAGCTCAGGTGACACTGTTAAACCTGAGTGAGAATGTAAAGAAGGTGAATTTAGTTTCAGACAAGGCCACTATGGGGAGGCTGTGAACTTTTGGGGTAAAGATAGGCAAATACAGTGGGCTAGAACTGGAAAGAAGCAGCTTCTAGATGAGACTGGTTTGCTAGGATGGCCAAGTGGTCACCATCCTATAAACTGTAACTTCTACATCCAAGAACGTCTCAGTGCCCACTCCCCCATTTCCCAAATACAGTGCTTCTCCTGCCTCCTCGTTGCTACCCAAAGTTCCACCCCAAATGATCATGGCTGCAATAATCTAACTTAATACTCTGGTATTAAATATATATTTAAAGTACAAAATCTGAAGAGACTGACAATCT
Source organism: Mirounga leonina (assembly GCF_011800145.1). Lineage (NCBI taxonomy): Eukaryota > Metazoa > Chordata > Mammalia > Carnivora > Phocidae > Mirounga > Mirounga leonina. Next base: position 13,197,761 of record NW_023270314.1, read on the forward strand.
GTGATGGATGGCCTGAATCCTGGAGTGCGCATGGTGGACAGAACATGGAATTTGAGGGGCGCCTGGGTGGCTCAGTTGGTTAAGCGACTACCTTCGGCTCAGGTCATGATCCTGGAGTCCCTGGATCAAGTCCCGCATCGGGCTCCCTGCTCGGCAGGGAGTCTGCTTCTCCCTCTGACCCTCCCCCCTCTCATGTGCTCTCTCTCATTCTCTCTCTCACAAATAAATAAATAAAATCTTTATAAAAAAAAAAAAGAACATGGAATTTGTAATCATTCAGATCATAGCTCCAATTCCTGCTCCGCCCCTTACTAGTTATGAAATCTCGGCAAGTCACATATCCTCTTGTCTTCCTTTTTGCAAATTGGGGTTATAGCACCTTATATCAAAAGCTAGTTAGGGGCATTAGGTAAAATACTGCATATGGTTATCTAGCACAGTGCCTTCAACATCCTGGTCAATGCATCATTCCCATTCTCCTAATATAACAACTAAGAAATGGACAAAACCAGACTTCCGTGATCTACTACCTTCTAATGACATGACCTTGGGTAACTAAACTAACTTCTCTGTAACATAGAGGGGGAATGATATTCTCTAGTGCGGAGAACGGAGTAACTCACTGAGCCAACGTTCACAAAACTCTGTGCACCACGTGTTTGCACATCGCCTGCACTATGTAAGTGTAAGCTGTTAACATCATAATTACTCCTTTCTCTTGCAATCATTAAATTTGATATTTCTTCTTGGTCATCATTTTGATGGAAGAGGACAGAGATACAGTGTGGTGACAGTTACCTAAGCCACTGAGTGCAAAGCCCCAAGGGAAGAGGAAGAGAAGATTGACAGCCTGAAAGGCATTCTTTGCTCATTTCTCAATTTTGTCCAAGACAGGATGGTGTCTGCTTTGCCTCAGGGAGTGAGACGTAGGGTGACTGAAGTCCAAAGTCCAGTGATGAAATGGAAAGACTGTCATCAGATGTTTGGCCAAGAAGGAGGCATCCGGATGGAAGTACTGTGAGTTCTTATGAGGTATGACAACACTCATTGTTTTCAATGAACTTTATTTTTCACTTAACGGTAGTTAAATGCCATAATTATGCTGGATTTTGTCCCAAACTAGGGAGAGTAGCAAAAAGCAAACACACATACACACACACACACCTTCAAACCAATGTCTGTTTCCCAAGGGTTAAATCAAGAAAAGTTAGAGGCCTAGTCAGGAACATGGGCCAGTGAGCAAACATAGATTTTTCTCATATATTCAGCATTATCACATCAAGTTTCTGACCCTAATCAACCAAGGTCATGAACAAACTAGTCCTTTTAAAAATTTTATGAAAGAAACTGCTGTGCATTTTTCTCTCTGGACTCTCTCTCACTTGGAATACAGATGCAGCCTGGCTCTTCCAAGCTTTTGGTCACAATGACTTTAGGCCTGAGCACTGAGCTGAGTTCTCAGTGATTTGCTGCCTCCATCAGGATCAGAAAAGAATATTCTTTAATGCATTTCAATCTCTTTAATTCTGAGAGGATGCAATGACTTTTGGGTCAAAATGAAGCAGAGGGGTCTGTTGGAGGTGGAGACATTGTTTATTTGGGTACAAATTTTAATTAGACTTTTCCCCAAATTAAAAAAAAAAAAAGAAAGATGCACAGGAGTAATGTAGAGAGAGTTCTGTCTTTGGGGTGAGGCAGATTTTAGATCCAATTCCCGTTCTGCTACCTGCACTGTGTGATTCGGGGCACATCCCTTAACCCCCTGAGCTCCCTGGCCTCAGCGGTAAGATGGCAGTGTTACCTGCCTCATGGACTGGTTATAAAGCCCATCGTGCTCTGTCCCTGACTCCTGCCTCTGCTTTCTACCTATTTCCTGCTGGCACAGTCCTCGTCAGGCATATCAGGCCACTCAAGGCCCCTTTTTGTCTCTGGTTCTTATTCAAGTCAAGATTCATCTGCTTGAAACAATCTCCTGTCCCATCTCCATTTTCCAGGCCTCCCTATAGATGTCACTTCCTCCAGGAAGTCTTTAACACCACCTCCCCCAGGTAAAGCTTAGGTTGCGTGCCCTCCTATGAGCCCAGAGCATCTGTGCTTATCCCATCAAAGCACTATTAACACTACTGTGTTGATTTGCCCCATCATCCCCCTGGACTATGAACTCTGCAAGTAGAAATCATGTCCTTCTAATGGCACAGTATCTCTAGGGATTAGTGCAAGACAAGACACATATGAAGCATCCAATATATATTTGTAAAGTGAATGAAAAATTTAAAAAGTGAATGAAGACTGGTAAATGTTCTGTTGCTATTTATATGGTCCTGAGATGACAGTTAGTGCATGAGAAGGCAGACATTTTAGAGATGCTCCAGGATATTTTTCCATGTTGCTGTGCCTAATACTTGCAGTTGTCCTCATGACCAGACTACCCCCCTTTAGCCCAGACTCCACCTTCCCTTGAAGCTGAGACTGCTGGCTTTCCTTGTGAACACCATCTACCACCTACCTATGACACTGCACCCAGAAACCCCAACAAAGCTTGATGCCTGATCTTCTCCTGCCCTTGCTGATCTAGCATGCCCCCTCAATCCCATTTCTGTCCAGTCCTACTCAGAGGGTGACACAAGAGTTGCTCTGACTTGCTGTCTTTGAAACCATGTGACCAAGTAACAGTCCTATTGGTCTTTAGTGAAAAAAGATCTAACCCAAGTATCCTCCTTTCCTCCTCCTCCCCTCCTATAGGTCAGATTTTCTAAGAACGTATTGGAAGGGGAAGATTTACTTCACATCACTTCTCTACTTGGAACCTGCTTCTTAGTGCCCTCTTCTCCTTCCCATTCTGCCATAGGCCCCCACCTCTCCTCACTGGTCACCACTGGGAACTCCCAGGCAACCCCCTTTAATTTTCTCCCTTCTCCTGGGCTCGGACAGCAAGTTGATGTGGGGCTGACCACACCTCAATCAAGTGCCTGGACTTTTAATTCTACATTGTGTCAACACAAAGGATTGAGGTGTTTTGGTCTTGTCTGAAAACTAGGGTAATTCAAGAAACAAACAACATATCTTCCTCTTAAAAAACTTAAATCTGCATACTGTTCATGATTCTTCCTATGGCCTAAGGAAGAATATCAAAAAAAGTAGACTTTTCTCATGGGGTTTCCATCATGGGCGCAAACCTATTCCCAAAGAGGCTCTCACGTCTCCAAATGCCTTATTCTTCCCACTCTGCAGAGCAATGACATCAAATTGAAAATCTAACTCCCTCCCCAAAAGACCAAATCCTGACCCAGAAGCCATCACCTTCCCAGTGATACGTTTCTATAAGTCTGAGTCATTCAGCCTAAGGAAATTCAGAGGCATTTCATCAGCAATTCCAGTGAAGCTTGGGCCCCAGAGTAGAAGAATTCCATGGCTACAAGCAGGATCTCTGGACCCAGGTGACCAGAGCTTGAATCTGGCTCTCATTTTCCCAGCTGTGTGACCTTGGTCATTTTTCTTGACCTCTCTGTGCCTCAGCCTCCTTATTCGTGATATGGTGATAATAATAGGCTTTAAAGAATCCAAACACACATAGAACAGAGCTTAGCAAAGAATATGTGCTCAATAAATTTTAGCTACAGCCATATATATAGTCCCCCACTAATGTAGACATGTCTATTTATTACCTTTTCTGTTTATCTAGCAAGTAATTGTTGAAGCAGACATAAACACATTCACAGACATCTTCTGAGAACAAATACTAATTGCCAGAGATAGTACAATCTGGAAATATTTTTCTAAATGACTCATGAGGAAGTCTCAAAGTGGAGTCAGCACAGAAAGTTCACTCCTTATGAACTTTCAACTTACAGATGTCCATTAGGTGCAAATGGATCTTTTCCTGCTGTCTGCATTTTGGCTGAAGCCCCTAAGGTGAAAACAGTGAGTAGCAAGCACCTCCCTCCTCAATCCTATAGGGATCTACTGGATACCAAAACTCACTGAAAGATAGTCCAACTAGTCTTTTGCCTCTAGACTATATAAAAGGAGACTAATCTAGTCTAGAGAGACTAGAAAGTAACATGAAGGGTGCTTTGAGTTCTGATAGTACTCTGCTTCTTGATCTGGGTGCATGAATCTTGAAATTCCCAAAGGGAGGGGCGCCTGGGTGGCTCAGTCGTTACGCATCTGCCTTCGGCTCAGGTCATGGTCCCAGGGTCCTGGGATCGAGCCCCGCATCGGGCTCCCTGCTCCGCAGGAAGCCTGCTTCTCCCTCTCCCGCTCCCCCTGCTTGTGTTCCCTCTCTCTCTCTGTTTCTGTCAAACAAATAAATAAAATCTTAAAAAAAAAAAAAAGAAATTCCCAAAGGGAGTTCACTCAAGGGAATTCCTAAGACTAAAGATCACTTGGCTATTCTCATCACTGGAGAGCCTGACACATGTCCTTGAAGGCTTGAGGACGTAGTAGTTGGACAGACCACAGCCCGCCTCATGCGCAACCATTTCTCAAGGCAGGAGCCTGCCTTAAGCTGCCCAAGAGGGCAGGCAAAGACAGAAGCAGCATGGGAGCACGTTTTCCACGTGGTGGAGCATGAGTGCATTAGTCCTCGTGAGCCTTGTGGACACCATGGAATATGTATTGAAACATCTTAAAAGAACCTCACCCTAGAGAGTGGCCTGCCAGAGCAAGGGGACTCCCATTATAGGAAGCTGGAGATTAGACCACTGGGACAGGAGTGGAGATGGGAGGAGGAAAGTGGGTCACAAGAGGTCAGCTGAAGAATGTATTACCCATATCGGGAACCAGTATAGTGCAAAAGTCCCAAAGTAGAGGATCCACAGAGGCATGTGGTGAAAAGAGGTATTGGAGGGCCTAACACCTTGGCAGTGCCAGCCAAGAAAGAATCAAAAAGAGCCCCAACTACGTGAAAAGACGATTTGCCCTTCTCTCCCTTTTGCCCCACCCCCCAATCCTGGAGAAGCCAAAGGCAACAAAGCAAACTGAGGAGAGGGAGTGAGTCAGAAAGAATATTGCTCAAGCACACCCTAAGATCAACGCTCCTTCCCCATTTCAGGACCCCCAGCCAAGGATCAGGCCTATGCTATGGAAATGGGAGAAGTTTTGAATTAGATCTGAGATCAAAGATTTGATTTAGACTCTACTGAGTCTTTTAATACTTGAAGAGTCACAATTATCAAATTAAGACTTGTTTTGTCTTTAATGTGAAAATGTCCCCAGACTACAGAAGGGAACAGGGGAAGAAAATTGAGCAGTATACATTTCAAGGTGGTCATACTGGGGAAAGTTTGGCAATTTCCTGTGTGTAGCTGTTGGGCCCAATGCATTCACAATACATCAGTTAAAACAAAACAAAACAAAACAAAACAAAACAAAACAAAACAAAACAAAACATTTGCCAAGCAACATCTCATCAGTCCTACCCTCTACCAACAGATGGTTCTGAGCTCTTATTTGCATGGGCTTGTCATAAATTGGCCTGAGCCTCAGCAAAAAGGTCTTGGTCCCTAAGATTGTTATGAAGGACTTAGATCGTTCCTTTCTTTTACCCCTTTTTCCTCTAACCTGCTGGGGAGAGGACAGTGTGCCCTTCAATCACTCCTTGAATCCACAAATTCCTACCCTAAGGACAGAGAGCACTGCTCCTACTGACCACATTAGATTCAAAATCAAAGTCCTGTCTCATCTCAATTTCTCTTTAGGGAGAGAGAAGTAGCATTTTTATTTTTCTGGCCACAAAGACATTGGGTATTTAATTTTGGGTGGAGAAAGAGAGGTACAAATTAGTTGGGGAGAAAAGTAATTTAAGGACCTTCCCCCCCCAAGAAATAAAAACTTTCTCTGAAAGAAGCAAATTTAGAAATTCAAATGACTTCAAAGAGGGCTCAAGAATGGACTGGAATGATCCTCCCTTTCTCAAAACAATAAAACAAAAGCAAACAAACCACAACAAAAAGCCCATACCATATGCCAGTAAATATCAAGAACTCAGCAAGGTATTGGACATCCCTGTTCCTCCCTCTTCCCCTTTTCTACTCTCTTCTCTTTCAATCAGGACAAACTCATGTCATTTCTCATCCTTTACCCCACCTTGTTATTGGTTCCACCATTCTTTGAAAGCAAGCCCCTTGGTCAGCCATATCTTCCTTTCACAGAGACTCAGGGAAGCAAATACAAACTCCATGTGGAAACCAGGAGAGCCCAGAGGAAAGTGCTGGTCATTTTCTTTCGATTCTCTACTCTCCTGAAAGCTTATGGTCTGGTAGAAATTCTGAGTTTTCTTGAAATGACTAGAGGAAGCACAGATGGAATAGCAACATCTAAATAAAAATGCTGTGGACCTGCTGATACTAACTAGTCTAAAAATACCATGAAGCATGTGGTTTTCTTTAGAGCAACAAAGGAACTATAGTATGACAGGCAGCCTGCCTTCCAAGATTACCCTCATTTACATGATATTATGTTACACGTGGAGCTGGACTCTTGGGTTTAAAGAAAAACAAGAGTTCCACAGCAAGAGGTGAAATGAAGAGTCAGGCACTCAGCCAAAAGACTGAGCTCACAGTCACATGGCCCCACTCTACTCAGCACTCTAGTCACACATCATTTTTTCTGTTCATTTGGAACTTCTCACACGTGGCTCTTATCACAGGTAATTGTAGGTAAGATCAGGGCAGAGACTACTTCTTGATCAAAACCACATCCCGCATAGCACCTTCCACATGGTCTTTAGCACCCATGGAGCTGATGGGCAGAGATGCCATGTAGCTAGATATGGTATGGGTGGAAAGAACACAGACTTTGGTGTCCCAGAGCTGAGTTTCAAGCATTGATGGCCTCTCTACGGCTGTTTACCTTTGGCAGGTTTTCCACTTCCCCAAGTCTCAGTTTGCTCATCTGTAAAAAGAATATTAGCATAAAGGGGGGTTAATGCTATTATATTCAAAGCTAATGTTCATTGCATGCTTAACACACCAAGGATTCCACTTCATGTTGTTACAATGCACTATTTTATTTAATATCCACAGTCCCCTCATGAGGAAAGTAGTAGTGTTATCTCCATTTATAGATAAGGATACTGTGGGCCAAAGAAGTTACGTAACTTGCCAAAATGACACAATAAGTAAGTTGCTGAGCTGGGATTCAAACCCAAGTCTGACTCATGTCAAGGCTTGTGTTCTCATCCACAGAGTTTCAAGTCAACACCTAAATGACTACAACAGGCAAAGAGCAAAGTGGTTAAAGGCAGGGACTCTGGGTTCTACCATTTCCTTGCTGACACTTGTGTGAACTTCAGTTTCCTCATCTGTAAAATGGAGACAACAGGAGCTACCTCATAGTATGGCTGTAAGGATTAAATGACTTATTATGCATATGGTTATGGGATAATTCCCAGCACATAGAAGTGACTGCTATGTTTACTATCTTTATTATGATAAAACGGCTGACTTATCGATGACAATGGAGGCTGGAATAAGAGAAAAAGAGAATAAGCATGGGAGGCCACCAAATGACTGCCCTGTGGCACTTGTAAAACCCTCATGGGAAACTTGCAGAGATGACTAGGGACAATTTCAAGGGTGCTGAGTTTGTACTTATGCAGGTGGAGGAATCCCGGAGATTTTACCATATTTATGTGACTCCAGCTGGTAAAACCAGGAGACATCCGGATAAGAAATGTAATGCTAAGCAGATGTATACCTCAGGTATGGCCCCACAGTTGTGGGCTGGAGAGTCAGGCTAGGGCAGTCCACCAATGGCTTGGTCCAGGATGCACCCCAGGAGGCACCCCTCCTGTCTGATGATGTCACTATGTGAAGTCACGTGGTGATCCTGAAGCTGACATGCCAGTTGATGCATAGTGATGGAGCTGACTTGTCTGGTCCATCAACTCCATAAACTCATTTTCAGATCATGCCCATTTTGGAAGACTAGAAGTATACCTAGTGGGAGGCCTCCATGATGACAAGATGTACCCAAACTGACCTGGGAACTTCTTAGCAAACTATGCAAACAAGAAAAAAATTCCCTCCACGATGTGATGTGAGGCAGGATTACATGATCAAGTAGAAAATGCAAACCACTTTCAAATAATTTATGGAATCGCTGCCAACATTAAAGCTGTGGAGGTTGATCAACTCCCATTTCTCAAATAAGATCTGAAGGAAGAGCTTTTACGTCTCAAGGTGTAACAGGGAGACCAAGAACCTTTATGATGCAAAGCCAAAAACAACTTTGTCTTGGACTGCGTTCCTGGATTTTGGTTCCATGTGTGAATTTCCAGCTATAACAAAAATGATAAGCAAGTAAGCAAGCACTTTACCTCTTTCCAATTCTTTTTTGCACATAATCAGATGGAACCTCAGGTCTATTATTTTAATTTTAATATCTACCACCAGCTCACTAACAGTGTCCTGGAAATAAAGGCCTATTGAAAGAAAAAGAAGGAAGGAAGGAAGGAAGGAAGGAGAGGAAAGAGAGGAAGGAGAGGAAGGAAGGAGGAAGCAGAGGAAGGAAGCAAAAATCTAAATAAGAGGATGGCAAGCCTGTTTATGGGAAAGGATCTCAGCCTAAGGAGACAATGTGTAGAAATGACCAAAGAAGATGGAAAAAACAGGAACATAAAATCCGGCCATACTGAGTCTTATGTCTCCTTACTCAATGATTTTCAAATTATAGCTTTATTTTGGCAATACTATAAAAGTAATGCTGATAAGCTAGTTACTAAAATCTGGGTATGACATATTTTAATATAGCAAGGGAATAACAAAATTTTATTTTTAAAGCTGTTGATGAAATTTCTCTTAAGGAGAAAGCATCTTTCACTTAGCAAAATGTCTTGAAGAGCCATTTGGTTGTGGAAAATAGGCTCTTAAAATATTTTTCAAAGGAAGACCATTAAGCCAAAGAAAAGTATATTTCTCTGCCTAATAATATAAGCAAAATAAGTTTCCAAGGGCAGACTGAGATGGTGGGGACAGAATAAGCTGATAGAAGAAATAGGTATGTAAAGACACAAGGCAGGAGGGAGAGGGTCCAGGAAAAAGAAATCTGGAGGGTCCAGGAGAAGAGAGCTCAAGAAAACTCTCACACTGGTGGAAAGAGCTGGGAATATCTCAATCTAGAAATCAATAGAAAGATTTCCTATTTAGTTTCAAAGAATTTGCCATGCTCTGAATCAATACAATCCCCTTTATCTCAAACTCTTTGTAAAAACAGGCTATACAAACAACATCAAAGGAAAAAGCAACTGTATTCAAGATTGAGAAAAGAAAAACCACATGAGGCAAGATAGAAGTAAAACTGAGAATTTAGCAGAAGCAGAAAGCCTAGAAGAATTACCGCCACCCCACCCCAGCCCACAGAATTTGCCCAGACAGCGGGCAGAAATGTATGCTGGATTTCCCTTTATGTGCATGTGATGGGGGCCTCAAGCCATTTTTATTTGAATACCAATGGTTGGGGTGATCCATAAGCCTGGCGGAATTGGGGAACACCCAGAGAGACGATATCTGGATTAAGTAAGTGTCATCTCGCCCGAGGCAAAAATCTCCCTTATTAAAGAAAGATTAGGGGGCACCACTACTTTTCCTGCAGCTGGTGCCCTTACCAAAATATTCTAATAATCATTAGGAAAGCAGCTGGTGAAATTCAAATATAGCCTTTCCAGCTAGAAAAATAGTTCTATCTCAAAAGTGATTACTCAGGATACAGCTGCCAGAGCATGATTTCTTTAGGTACAGAGAAAACTTTCCTATGAGCTTTAGGGGTGGAAAGGGAAAGAGGAATGAATCTATGGGCCTGGAAGTCTGCATGACTTTGACAAAGATGTGATTTTAAGGGGGAAGTCGAGTTTTTCCTCATGTCCACCTTTCTACTCTGGAAGTGACGTCCTCTGAAGTCAGTGTATTTTAAATATCTGAGATGTTATTCAAGGTACCTAGCTACAAGGTATTTGTTCCCTTAAGACTTCTACACCCATTGGGGCGCCCGGGTGGCTCAGTTGGTTAAGCGACTGCCTTCAGCTCAGGTCATGATCCCAGAGTCCCGGGATCGAGTCCCACATGGGGCTCCCTGCTCGGCAGGGAATCTGCTTCTCCCTCTGACCCTCCTCCCTCTCATGCTCTCTCTATCTCATTCTCTCTCTCTCAAAATAAAAAAAATAATAATAATAAAAAAAAGACTTCTACACCCATGATGGCAATTGTTACAGAAAGTTCTGACAGTAACTGTGTGTCAAATCGTTCCTCCATGGTCTCCTACAGACAGTTGTAAAGAATTGCTTTTCCAGATGCACCTGGCTGCTTTCCTCCTCAAGTCCTTCCAGGGGCCTTTATACTTGTCATCTGCCCTTACTTCCTGCTCTCTCCCGAACTGCTCTTCCAAAGGTCGACAGTGACCAGCTAAGTGAGAACCGAGGGACCTCTCTGGAGTCCTCCCTGGCCTCTGGTTACACCTCTGTAAGTTCACAGAGGTGAGGTAAGGCTGCCATGGAGCCGAACTGACCAGCAGGTGAGGTACTGCAGTCTTGGGAACTGTGAGGGCTCCGGGGATCTCTCCTATTCGTTTTTATTTACTGCCATTGACAAAGCTCTCTCCTTTGACCAAACTTGGGGCAGGCTCCTCTAAGTCCTCCCTCTGTCCTTAGCTCACTTAGTCCAGTTTTAAGAAGACACCTGCTATGTCAGTTCAGCAAAAATCCCTCACCCATGGTATCTGATCACCCCTGATGTCTGATCAAATTCCTCACCCCTCACCCCCCATGTCTGATCACACTGGCCTGCTTTCCGGTCCGAGTCCTGTCACCTTGGTTTAGCCAGACTGCCCTAGCCTTGATGTTTTCTCTCTGACCCCTACTTTGCTCCATGGCTGTGCATTTCTACTTTACCTTGTTGTATTTGGAATCGAACTCGATCTCTCTCCCCTACTGGGAAGCTCCCATTGCAGTAGTTTTGCTTGATAAGTCTTCCTTTTGGTCTTTAATAAGTATCTGAATAGTTTTTCTTTTCTTTTTTTTTTTAAAGATTTTATTTATTTATGTGAGAGAGAGAATGAGAGAGAGAGAGCACATGAGAGGGGGGAGGGTCAGAGGGAGAAGCAGACTCCCCGCTAAGCAGAGAGCCCGATGTGGGACTCGATCCTGGGACTCCAGGATCATGACCTGAGCTGAAGGCAGTCGCTTAACCAACTGAGCCACCCAGGCGCCCTGAATAGTTTTTCTTTCTTTCTTTCTTTCTTTCTTTCTTTCTTTCTTTCTTTCTTTTTCTTTCTTTCTTTGAGAGAGAGCGAGAGAGAGATCATGAGCAGGGGGGAGGAGTAGAGGGAGAGGCAGACTCCCTGCTGAGCAGGGAGCCCGATGCGGGACTCGATCCCAGGATCCCGGGATCCTGACCCGAGCCAAAGGCAGATGCCCAACGACTGAGCCACCCAGGCGCCCCCTGAATAGTTTTTCTTTAACACCATCCAGAGAGGCTGATTCCACAGCACACTTCTGGAAAAGCTGGCTTTGCTGACCTTCTCAGACCTCTCAGCACTCTGAACTCCAGATCCACTCTCTGATTTGGTCTCTAAATCTCTTCTTCATCCTCATCACTAGTCCCTTGGATCAGGCACTATGGGCTCTCCTCTGCCCACGTGCCTGCTGGTATCTCTGGCCTTCTAATGGTTTCACTACTCATTCCCAGGTAACTCCCAACACACACACACACACACACACACAGCATCCTTCCTCCACCCTGATGTCACAGTAACCTAAACACAGCTCTGACTTTATTCCCTTGATGTCAATCCTTCAGCATCTCTCCATATACACCAAGACACCACCTTGTGTCTTATTCTCCAAACGTTTTTTTTGTTTGGTTGGTTGGCTGGTTTTTTGTTTTTGTTTTTGTTTTGCTATCTATCCCCCTTGCTCAAAAAGCCCATTGCTGTTTCACACTCCTGGACCTGATACTTCCCCTACTGGGACTATCCATTCTTCTCCCTCTGCCTTTCTAAATGCACCTCTAAAGTCAGCATAACCATGACCTCCTCTAGGAAGCCTTCCCTAGCCCTGCCCAGGGTGAGGTGGGGTCCCTCCTGTGCTTGAAAGAATCCTGAAGATGATTGGATAGGAGGCTTGGTAAAATGAGCCCCTCACACATACACCTTGCAGAAATCAGAAGTGAGTGTGACAACCGCAAGGGGTGCATTCTCACCAGGATCCCGCTGGGAAAATCAGATTGACATGGATTCTCAGTAATCCCCCTAGCTCATGGACACCCACTCAGATTGGCAGTGTTGTGGTGACGTCCCATAAGGTTATGGCGAGTCTCAAGTGGGGCCCTACCAAACCTTGTAATACCCTGGCTAAATCATCCCCAAAGTCCACCATAATTAACTTATGCAGCTTGGCAAAACGGCCCGTAACAAAGCATGCCTCCTGCATTTACGTCCTGGCTCCTCAGGCACGCCATCACCATCTTGCTGTGGTCTGCCCTTCTCCGTGGCGCATGCGCACGCGCTGCAGCTGCAAGGTGCCGATCACCGTGCGGGGGCGGGTAGCTTCAGCTTTGCCTCCTGTCACAGGAGCTAAAGGAACTGAAAACAGCAGTTGGCCAGAGGCTATGGCAATGTTCTCATGGAATCCTAGTTAATCTAACGTGTCAGATACACATTAATCTGTTGCAGCATTTAGTGGCCTGGGAGTTGTGTTAGTTGCCTTTCTTGTCAATCAAGCTGTACATTCCTTGGGAGCAGAGACCATGTCTCCTTCAGCTTTGTATCTCAAGGAATTCTGCTTGATGAGCAGTCAATAAACCTTCCGTGGAGGGAGGAATGAAACTGAACTATGAATTCACTGAGGAGAGGGTCCATGCCATGCATCTTCCTACACATAGTGCCAACCCTTAATAGGTCAGATGTTCTCAGTTAGGAGTCTCCAAAGGTGAAAGTTTATGTGTACATATATTTACATTTTTCATATGTGATATTTATGACATACTTACAATATATGCAATATTGCAAAAATCCTAAACTATAGCATTACACTCAAAATTGCTATTCATAGCAGGGATTGTGTCAGTTTGGCGTAAAAATGCTGGTTTTAGCAAATGATAAGCTGTTCTGATTCATTGCTTTTTATATATTGATTTATTCCATATAGTGAAACAAATCCATAATTATTTAGTATGATGTTTTGGTAAGCATAATCTTTCACACGGAAAAGAAAAAGAAAAGATGTTCTTGGTGCCAAATAGTTTGAGAGCCAGGGCTGTGCAACTCAATTGTGAAGAATTAGACATTGCTAATATTTACTTTTATCAAAAATTGTGATCAGAACAACTGTGTCCTTAGTTATACAGACATGGCCTACACGAGGTGGATGGAGAAGAATCGGGAGATGGAGTAAAACTTTCACTTACTCCATATAGATGGCAGAAAAGCAGCAACAAAGCAAAGTCTTTATTCATTCATAGTTGATACCAGGAGAAAATTTACTGGCCCTCATGAGATCCTCCCTGGAAGAGTACCAATTTGGAGGGTAAATGAATCCTATTTGTTCACTTCCTGTTTGTTTGACCAGAAATGTCTGCATATGTTGTTGTATCAGTCAAGACACTGTCCATTTCACATGACAAATACCCAACTCAAATTAGTTTGACCCAAATGTCCATTTATTTGTTCTTATAACTGAAAAGATGAGGAGGAATAGGTTTAAGTTCAGGCATAGCTGGATCCAGGACATCAGACTATGTCACTAAGATGCAATTGCTCCATCTCTGCCTTTAAGCTCTGCTTCATTCCTCCTTAATCAAGTTTTCTCTACTTGGCAGCACAGATTATTTCAGTAGGTAAAGACTTAAATGGTTCTTTGTTCTTGCAGTCTTCAGGAGGAGGGAACGTCTCTCTGTTAGCCCCTAATGTGACTTTGAATGGCTCTGCTTGAGTTAGATGTCCACCTCAAGGGGGTAGGCTTGTCCAGTCTGGCTCAGGTGCCCAACCCTCAGGAAAATCTCTGTATGAGTGACAGACCCCCAAACATGTGTGGGAGGGGAATTTCCCAACAGAAAGATACTGGGAAGACAGAAGAGTTGCTTACACACTAACAGCAAGATATGTGTGGAGTGTCTCCTCAACCACCCTGTCTACAGTCTCCCTACAATATGACCAAATCATATTTTTCCTGAAAGGCCTGAAAAATTTCCTCCCAGGTCTGGTGCAAAACAAAGCAAACCAAAACAACAACAACAACAACAAAAAAAAAACAAACAAGACAAAAACTATTTGTAGTTGGAAAAGCCATGAGTTTCCAGGCACTGTAATAAACGAAAATGCTTTGAATACTCAACTTAAATACTTGCTCAACCTTGATGCCTCGGTTTCAGCAAAAAAGCACCTGTTCTTTAAAACAGATTTACCTCTTCAGCTGAGATGGAGATGCTAAGACAGGATAATTTTAGAGCTGGAAAGAGCCAAATAACCGTTTTCATCAGGGGAATAAAATAGCATCAGTTCTCTGGATTGGACACCACCCAGGAAAAGCCATTACCCAGCAGTGACACGTGAAAAATCTGCTTTGATTTCATGCGGGAGAGTATTTAACAGTGTCAAGGCAAAAACATGCCAATTCCCATGGGCTTTCAAAAAAATGCCATTATAAGCACAACCCTGAAAAAAACAAATCCACTCCCATTGCAAATGTCACCAAGCTTTTGATGGAAAATGGATACATTTGCCAACTCAGAAGAATAAAGAGAAGACTGGAAAGAGTGAAAGAAGTGGGGGGAAGGAAGGGAGGACAGGAGGGGGAGAACAATGAATGAAGAAGGAGAGAGACAGTGGGAGAAAGGTGACCTTTTAGCCTACTCCAGATGTATGTGCAAGTGTAATGGTTAAGAATACAGGCTTTGGGCGCCTGGGTGGCTCAGTCGTTAAGCGTCTGCCTTCGGCTCAGGTCATGATCCCAGGGTCCTGGGATCGAGCCCCACATCCAGCTCCCTGCTCGGCAGGAGGCCTGCTTCTCCCTCTCCCTCTGCCTGCCGCTCCCCCTGCTTGTGCTCTCTCTCTGTCAAATAAATAAATAAAATCTTTAAAAAAAAAAAATACAGGCTTTGACGATTTCACTTACATGTAAAATAATAAAATGGTCAAATTCATAGAAGCAGAGGGGCTGGGGGGAGCAGGAAATGGAGAGGTGATGGTCAAAGGTATAAATATTTTGATTTGCACGATGAATAAATTCTGGATATCAGCTATACAGCATAGTACCTGTAGCCAAAAATGCTGTATCATATACTTAAAATTCACTGAGTGGGTACATCTTATGTGAAGCGTTTCTGCCACACTCGTAATAATGATGGTAGCGACAGTGATAGTAATAAAGGGGGCAGGAAGAAAGTTGGGGAGTTGACGGATAATGTTTGTGGCCTCAATGGTGGTGATGGTTTCGCGTGTGTATACTTATCCTCAAACTCATCAACTGGTACGCATTAAATATGTACAGTTTTTTTTACATATCAATCATACCTCAGCAAAGTGGTTTTAAAAAAACTGATCACCTTAGAGAGTGATAGCTAAGGGCCTCAGGGTTCCTTTTTGGGGTGATAAAAAAGGTTCTAAAAGAGATTATAGTGATGGTTGCACAACTCCATAAATATAACAAGTCACTGAACTGTACACTTTAAATGGGTGAATTATATGATATGTGGATTAAATCTCAATTAAATTAAATTAAATTTCGGGGCGCCTGGGTGGCTCAGTTGGTTAAGCAGCTGCCTTCGGCTCGGGTCATGATCCTGGAGTTCCTGGATCGAGTCCCGCACCGGGCTCCCTGCTCGGCAGGGAGCCTGCTTCTCCCTCTGACCCTCCCCCCTCTCATGTGCTCTCTGTCTCTCTCATTCTCTCTGTCTCAGATAAATAAATAAAATCTTTAAAAAAAAATTAAATTAAATCTCAATTGTGAATTAAATCTCAATAAAGCTATTTAAGAAAAAAATTAAGAAAAAGTATTTTGATTAAAAAAAAAAGAGAATCCAGGCTTTGGACTCAGATCTGAGATGAGGGTCGGGCCCTGCCACTTAACTGTTACCTCAGCTTGGTTGCTTAACCTCCCTACGTCTCTGAAAAACAAGGAGAAAAATAGTAGCGAAGGTAAAGCTTAAAAGCAGCAATGCCCAGTAAATTAGATCCAGTGTCATTACAGGCCGATGGGGACAGTGTGTCCTGGCGCGCCACGGAAAACATTTCCTGTGCAGAGAAGTTATTTAAACTCATCCACTTAAAAATACTGAGCTAGATAGAAATCCTGAATAGGCTTTGCCTCTGTATTTCATAGCTAGAATGGCAAACTGTGAATAAAAATACACTCTTGTTTGACACCTGGAAACTAGGAAATGACATCTAAAGAATCTTCAGCATGACTGAGTTGGACTTTTTGCAGAACACTAGAGGTCCCTCTTGGCACTGAATCCTCCAGTCCTCAGGACGGAGAATTCTGAGTGACAGTTTTCTACTTCGGCCCCACTAGATGTCTCTTTAATAAAGTTCAATCCAGTCAGTGCCCTGGCATCAAGTCGGTGCCCAGAAATCATCACACAGAAAGGACACAGCTTTAAGTGACCAGTTTGCCTGAGTGTCTACACGCTGTAGAAGCCGCCTTCTGCTGCTACGTACATGATCCCGATAGAAGTCGTTTGTTTTCCAGAAGCATCGTCTGGTATTAAGATACGGGGGAAGCAAAGGTGACAATGACGATTTGGGGTTGATTAGGAATCAGAGAGGGTACTTGGAAGCCATAGGGGAAGTGCTCTCTAAGAAATTAAAAACAAGGTTGCTCTCTCAAAGTTCAGTGATCAAATAAACAGAGGTGTTAGAGATATGCAGTTATCTTAACAAAATAAAGCATCTCACAGGCCAGGGCAGGACTTGGTGGGAGGGATTGATGCATCAAAAGAAAACCAATGTTCCTTTGGCAGCTGGTCATCCAAGGAAAGGTGGAGAGAGTGACAGAGGCATGTTGGGGTAATGTAGCAGAGAAAGAGGTCCCCTGGCCCCGGTTCTGTGGCAGAGTAATCCCCAGTAAGGGATTGGACCATCTCACTATGGACCATCTCATATCATCAGAGTGCATCCTGACCAACGAGGCTTCTGAAGGTCATTGGAGCTCCTGTGTCCATCTGCCAACAGGGAGAGAAAATGCTGCTTAAGTCACATGGGTGAGAGTTCTAGTCCGTGTAACAGATCCACTCTCATTCTGGCATATTCTTCAATCCCTTCTGAATTTGGTAGTGTGAGTTAGCCTCCCCCAAACTCATGAACTCGAGGACCTTAACAAGACTGAGGTTTCCACCTTGTAGGGCAGAGAGGGTCATGTCCCCGAAGTAATTCCACCTGTTAAGACATTTCCATAGGTTATGAGCTAGCTCCTGGACATACATGGCATCCATACTTTGGATTTCCAATTTACGTGGTCCTGAATCTTATTTTGCTGTGAAGTTCATTCATTGTTTTTCAGTGTCAATAAACATTGTGCATTGAGACAATGCCCTCCATGATGGTATTGACGGAGGAGCTTTCCTGAGGAAGATGCCAAAAGATTATATAATGCTTGCATTCTTTGGGCCTTCTTTTATTAACAGAGGATGATGACTCTAATAAGCTCTTGGCTAACACCAAGTTACATAGCCACGGCCAGGCTGACCATAGAAACATATTCACTCATTCTGCCAATACTGAGTGCATGCTTGTTACCGCCAGATGCTGTCCCCAAACCAGGGAGGCAGCAGTGAATTAAACCAAACCCTTGCCCTTAGGGAGCTATTAGTTATGGTTGCATAAACATAACTAGTAAACAAGCGTATAACTAAAGTACAGAATGCACTCCCATTGTGATGAGTGCAGTGCAAAAAAAAAAAAAAAAAAAAGGGCAAAGCAGCAGCCCCAGAATGGCAGGTGATAAAAGTGATCAGGGTAAGCCGCACCGAGGTAGAACTTGAAGGAGGCGAGGGAGCCAGCCTCATGGAGAAGACTGTTCCAGCAAAGTACAGCAAGTACAAAAGCCCCAGCGTGAAAGCGTGTCTGGAGAATCCATGGGGCTGGTAGGGAGTGCGTGAGAGAGAGAAGAGAAGGTAATGTCACAGACATAAGGTTGGGAGAGGGAATTTGATTAAGCTGGGCATTTTGGAAATGTAAACATAACCCAAACCTTATTATTTTTTTGTTTAAATTCAATTAGCCAACGTATACTACATCATTAGTTTTTGATATAATGTTCAATGATACATTAGTTGCGTATAACACCCAGTGCTCATCACATAACCCCAAATTTAAATTATGCTAATAGTTTTCCTCATTTCACAATCCAGGCTGGGTTTTGCCACAAACACACATGCATTAAGGAAGTACGTTGTGACTACTTTTTGGTGGTACAGAGCAATGGCTGTGTGCTGCGTCTGTCATATACCCGTGTGGGGATCCTCTCCTCTCTATGGCTTTTCTCCTCTAAGCTCCTTGCTTCACATCCCTGAGGTGGCTCTTTCCACATAATTGGGTAATTACTTGTCTACTTGTCTGTCTTCCCCTCCATTATGAGTGACACTAGGGCAAGAGCGTCACCCATTTTTGTAACTCCAGTATAAGTGAACGACAAAGCACAAAATGGGAGCTCGGCAAGGCCCTTTCATTTAAATTGAACTCGGGTTATTTTATATTTGGGCAACAGCTACTGACTTCTTTAGGAGCCCTCAGTGTATCAATTTTTAAAAAAATTTTTTAATCCACATCTACTCTTTAAAAGTATAAATAACACAGTAGGGAAACTTACTGTTGGTTAAGCATCGGACTCTTGATTTTGGCTCAGGTCATGATCTCAGGGTTCTGGGATCGAGCCCTGAGTCAGGCTCTATGCTGGGTGGGGAGTTGGCTTGGGATTCTCTTCCTCTTTCTCCCCCCCTCCCCACCCCGTTCACACTCGCTTTCTTTCTCTCTCTCTCAAAGTAAATAAATAAATCTTAAAAAAAATAACACAGTGAATCACTTCCATAAGCTCAACACACATTATTTTAATGTGGTAATAATATGTAATGGGGATAGCAGGCTTTGGATCAATGAATTGACTAAAATGTTGAAAATTGAAGTAGGAGCACAGAAGTAATCTGATTGTTTTTCCGGATAGCTGATTGCATTTCCACTATGCACACGAGCACAGTAAACAAAAAGCCCTGCCCTCCAACTTGGCATGGGTATGATGGCATCATGATTATGGACCTAAGATTCACCGGAGTCAGACAGACCTGGGTTCTACACCCAGCTCTATTATTTATGAGCCAGGTGACCATGGGCAAGTTACTTAACCTCTCTGATCCTTAGTTTTCTCATCTATAAGAAAGGGGTCATAATAGTACCATCCTCAGAAAGTTCTTAAGTGTAACAAATGATCTAATCAATGGAAAGCCCCCAACATGATTCCTGACAAGGCATCCCACCTGATGTTATTATAATGGACAGAAAAGCCAGTATTCCATATTTTATCATGCTCTCTGGCTTTCATTTGGTTTTCCTAATTTTCATAATTGCCACTGTTTTTTTTTTAATCTGTGTTATGGAGCACTACAGACCAAAATTTATAGTAATAGACACTTGAGCAGGTCCATAATGCCTTCTCTGCAATTCCAAAAGACAGAAAGACTTAAAAATGTGAACGTTTTCTCTCAAGTTCTTTGGAAGTAAAATCCGAGCTGACCTAAATCACGTGGCTATATACCCTCACTGGAACTCGTGGGAAAATCAACTTAGTCTTCATTTATGGCACTTGATCATGAATAGGTATAATTTTGCTGCAGAAATGTGAACGTGTTTGGTTATGAGGTATGGTCCCCGGTTTTGCTGGTGTATCGCATCATACGTGGTTTATGGTCCGTATCTAGTTTTTCCAAACTCCACAAATGTCTGGATTCTGAAACGCATGTGACCACCAGGGTTTTGGGTAATAGCTGTGGGCCTGCAGCTGGGCAGCAGGTCCTGTGCATGGCTTATGTGCTAGGATTGACCAAGGTCCTCATTTATGCAGACGGGGGCTTTGATGGCCCAGATGCCAGTTAGCAGAAAAGTCAGACATCTGACTTCAGGGCAGCCAACTTCCCCAAAACACGAAGGGAGAAAATGCCTTTCTGAAGGAAGGTCGTTTCTTTCAGTCACATGTAATGAAAGCTATCTTCAGTTGACATTGGCTCTTGTTTTCCTTCCTAGGGGACCCTGAATACCAGGATGGTAGCTGCTTCTCACCAGCTACAGATAGATTCTCAACAGCCCTAGTGTTCTGGGTGTGATCCTTGGCACCAACCAGCACCAGCCAGGTAGTTAAAAAAGCAATAGTCTGTCTCGCATTTCACAAGCTTAAAAACTCACGAGATCACCTGGCCTTTATAACCAGCATTTAAACGTTTGTTTGAATGGATGATGGATTACCTCTCGGGCACCATCACTGACAGCAGCTGTGATAGGGGAAGGACGGGAGCCATGGACAGGAAACCACACACTTGGGAGCTCTTACGCTTCAAGGACTCGGTAGCTGGTGTGGAGCTGGGGGCAGGGGTGAGAGGGTGTGTGACTGTGAGGAACTTAGTCTACCACTGTGGTTTGAAGATATTCTAATTAAGATGCCTCCAGCATGGCAATCACCCCAGAGAGGCACCATTCCTACCATATCCTATTATTTCCTGTTGTCTTAGGTCTCAGCTCATTTAATAATGTTAAACACCTGGCCTCCTTGGCCTGGGCCAGAACTTTCTTTTTTGGGGGTGGGGTGGGGAAGGAGGCGGTAACGTATGTGGTAATAAACAGAATTCCTGGGACAATCAGAAAGATGTGACTAGTATCTGTAGATTAAGTAACACTATTATCACAAGGTTAGTTTGCTGGTTTTGATCATTACACTGTGATTATGAAGAGGATAAGCTTATGTTTAAGAAATGCACACTGAAGTGTATGAGGGTAAAGAGATGAGATAAAAATCCAGATCTAGGGGCGCCTGGGTGGCTCAGTTGGTTAAGCGACTGCCTTCGGCTCAGGTCATGATCCTGGAGTCCCTGGATCGAGTCCCGCATCGGGCTCCCTGCTCGGCAGGGAGTCTGCCTCTCCCTCTGACCCTCCCCCCTCTCATGTGCTCTCTCTCATTCTCTCTCTCTCAAATAAATAAATAAAATCTTTTAAAATTAAAAAAAAAAAATCCAGATCTACAAAATTAGCATCTCCAGAAGGGAAGCCCAGACATAGGCATTTGTAGAAAATAGGCCAGGGGCTTTTCAGGCACACTAAAATTGGAGAAGCGATGAAATATATATCATTGCTCCTCAACGTGTGCATTGTTCACAGCGGCTCTGGCCTCACCTGGGAGCTTGTTAGAAACGTGGAATCTCTGACCCCACAAAGACCCACTGCGTCTTGAACCTGAATCTTTAATACGATCCCCAGGTGATTCCTTGCACCTTAAAGTCGGAGAGGCCCTGATCCAGATCACCTGCTTACAAATGCAGGTGTTACAGGTGAACAAAACTCGTTTACCAATTTTTTTTTTAAAGGCTTTTTTTCTTTGCTCTTCTCTCTGGTTGCCTTCAGACGCCAGGAAGAAGGCAGGATGGGGAGAAAGGCAGCCTCAGCAGACATCGCCATCATCTGTAACTTCTGTTGCTCTCCATTCGGCTCCCATGGAAAATTTACTGCTATTTCACAAATGTCAGCAGAGTCCATTGGGGCATCACTCAGTGTTCTCCCTTCCAGACTTCCTACCTGGGTGGGACATATCACCCCCAACAGACACATCGGATGCTGCCCCCGATGGACACTTAGAGTTGGCATAGCATTCTCGCCACAGAGCGTAGTCAGATACAGGGCAGGGGCTATCCCCAGTTCCAAAGACTCATGTAGCATTTCAGTAAAAGCACCTTATGAAATGGACCTAGATTGGGACACAAAACAAAACAAAAAACTCCTCTTGCCTCAAAACATGTGAAGCAGAACTGATCTTCCAGTGCTGAGGATAAGGCTTCTCTAGCAACTGTGAAGCATTCTTTCCCAAAGATTATGCCAAAGGACACTAGCCTAATAGATGCTCCTGGCGCAAAGGACCCCATAACTAAATAAGGAAACACTATATTTAGAACACTATAGTTGGAAATACCATAGTTTCTATTTCTCCTCTTGGAAACTGAAGATGTACATTAGCATATTAAATGTTCTGAGAAGTCCTGCATTAAAAAAAAAAAAAAATCTGACTCTGCCTCGAAGGGTTTCCCAAATGTATTCTTTGGTGGGATTCCTTTTTTATCCAGTACTCATTAATATTTTCTAGAGCCAATGTTTCAAGGGAAAAACTGAGGGAACATACAGTGGAGAATTTATACACAAAGGAAGAACTCAATGAGTTCCATAAATAGAAAGTCAAAAGGAGAAAGAATGGCAGTTGTGAAGCACATATAAAAATACTGACATGGGGCTTCTGCACGTGGGAACTGGGCTTCCATTCCCTGCCAGGAAACTGCCATAGGGTAAAGAGGCTCCTTGGGTCCTGAACAGAAAAGCAGCAGTATTCCTTGTCTGCATTAGAGTGAAGACGGGATGATTAGTGAGTGAGCTTCCAGAAGAACCATCTTCCATCTTCCCCTTCCTTCAACCCCCTATCCACTCCACCACCAAATCCTACTTTCCTTCTCAACATCCCATGCCTCACACGTCCACAGCCCCCATCCTAGCTCCAGCTCCCTGGACCACTGAATAGTCTATTCATGGGTTTCCCTACTTCCACTTTTATCCCCCCGGTGTGGGCAGTACACTGTTTAAAATCTTCCTTGTCAGGAAGAAAGCAGGAAGGTCACATAGGCCTGGCCTGGCATTTTCCAGCTAACTCATCTCGATTGATTCCCCCACTCATTCTCCTGCTCCAGCAATATGGGTCGTCTCCTGTGTTCTCACGCCTGGATTCTCCTTCCCATCTCTGTTTTGCCTATTCATACTCCAGATCACTATGCAAAAATTAGTTCCTCCAGGAAGCCTTCCTTGATTTGATCATCTAGGTGCAGTCCACAGTTCAGTGCCAGTCCACAAGCTATCCACAATGAGATAAATGCAAAAATTGAGAAATAAGCATTTAGAAACTTTTCTAGTATTTTAATATTACTATGACATCCAAGCACAAGATCAGTAGACTAATCTTGTTGAAAAGGATAAAGACCAGTCCAAGTGTCAGGACGCCTGGGTGGCTCGGTGGGTTAAGCATCTGCCTTCAGCTCAGGTCATGATCCCGGGGTCCTGGGGTCGACACCCAGCTTCACGAGACCAGGCACCAGGCATGTTGCCGCTCAGTGTCCTTGCCTAACACAGTATCTGGCACAGAACTGATACTCAATAAATGTGTCTAATTGATAAAGGGAAAGGGTGAGGCTTATTGATTTTAACTGTATCACCTCAACACCAATCTTTGTACTTCCTGAATCACCTACGGTTTATATATGAAGATGGGAGAGCGGCAGGCGGGTATTGAGAGGGAGATGAGAGAGTAATTCTTCTAGTTCATGAACTCAGCCACACCCTTCCGTCGTGTTTCAATGGCATGATGAACATAAAATGCAAAGTGGACAGTGTTGTTTTAATGAGTACAAAAGAACATTTTGTCTTGGGTAACTCAGATCTGGAACTTTCTCCTGTCACACATCACAGGTGTTTTGTTTGATATTTATATGTCACTCTAATTAAGTAACATCAGAAAATATTCTTTAAAAAAAAGGAAAAAAAAATATTCTTGCCCTTCCAGGAACAGAGCTGGACACAGGACTGCTTTCTGCGGTGTCCTATTTCCTCATACAGTGCTCCCCTCCGCGCCTTTGGTCCCAGCTGTTTTGCTGATAAAATGGAGAGAAAGAGACCTCGTGAGCTGGTATAACTCTGACAGCTTGACTTCTGGCAGCTGCTGGACCTCAGAGCATAATTTCCTCCCTCGTGGGTTATCAGAGTCAAACACCCCTGACTAATCAGGATTTCAAAGGATGCAGATACCCAGTTTAATTTAGGAGGATTATTCCAAAACATCTCGGGGTAGGACATTTGGACTTTGGGCCCCCTAACTGTTCCCTCAAACAGGCATCAGAGGCGGCTGGAATCTCAAACTTTTTCCAGGAAAGAGAAGAGATTTCAATATAAAAGAGCAGTGGATGGCGTCAGACCACTCTTAGCCCCAGCACCAGGAAAGGTACCTATCCCCCTGGGCTTTTACTTCCTCCTATGTTAAAAAAAGAGGATTTGACCAGATGACCTCTCCAATTTCTTCTCACTCTGAAATTCTCTGGCTGTAATCTCTAAGGCCTCTTCTTGCTCTAAAATTTGGGAACTGAATAATTCAAATTCCTCTCGGCCACGAACATCAAGAACACTAAGGAGCTCTGTGTCTGTTCCCTCGCCTCAATTTGGTATTGAAAGAGGTGGCAAAGGTTATATTTAGACAAAGGACTTCCCATTTGCTACTCACCGAGTTTCAGCTTTCTTCTGAAAAGTCTGCAGCACAATCTCATGCCCAGTATTGTGAAAACGAAATTGTTTACAAAATCCCATCACTCGGAGATCTCACGCTAGTTCCATAAATGGAACTGTATATACTAATATTATTCCCCAAAACAGTGTCTCTGGGAAAAGTGTTCTAGGATCAAATACATGTCTGTAATACTCAGTACCTTCTTATTGATGTATCATCTTGCAGATGAGCAGATTAGAGCATAACATGACCTTCCCTGGAGAAAACCTATTGAACTTTGCTTGCCTTAGCATTTCTCAACATTTAACCACTGAAGTCTGTTTTTTGTCCCTCTGAAACATTTATTTTTTTTAAGATTTTTATTTATTTATTTGAGAGAGAGAGAGAGATGGCGAGAGAGCATGAGGCGGGGAGAGGGAGAAGCAGGCTCCCGGCTGATACGGGGCTCGAACCCAGGACCTGGAGATCATGACCTGAGTCGAAGGCAGACGCTCAACCCACTGAGACACCCAGGCGCCACCCTGCCTTAAAACATTTATTATCATTTCCGAAACTAGGGCTCCACAAAATCTATTTAGGAAATGCTGCTGTAAGCATCACCTTCCACTTGGTGGATGCAGTGGAAGAATCCCACTTCCACTTGCTTCAAAAGGCAGATTCTTCAGCCCCACCCCAGCCTCACTGAATCAGAATCTTTGGAGATGGAGCCCAGAAAGACCAGTTTTCCCAAGCCCTCCCGGCAGCAGCGCACCGGGACTGGTTCAGGAATTTTAGGGATTTGGGAGGCAGTTGGTGCCAGCTTGGCAGACTAAATTTGCCATGGTGAAAGTATTCACATCATGAAAACTGGCAAATGCTATATAATTCAGGGCTTTTCTCTCTCTCCCAGACCATGGCTTGTGAAACATTTCTCTGCAGGTCGTTGCCTCCAGGTAGGTGATCCTTATGTACAGCACGGTTGGAGAACCAGTATAAGGCATATATGTGATAGTATTCACCAGGTGTTATGTGTCTAAATTGCGTTAAACCTTTAATTGTTAGGTTTTTCAATGTTTTTGGATATTTCCAACAAAACGAAACAAAAAATGGTATGCAAAAGAAAGTCTTGTATTTTCTCCTTAAAGTAGGTAGGAACTATCTAGGAATAGAAGGAAGCCAGTAAACAGAATCTCATAATGAAGAGGAAGTTTTTGCTTTTATAGACTTTGTAAATTGAGGCATGAAATGGACCCTGCTGACAGATATAATTTTATTATGGTCGAGTCTTTTAGTAATCTGGAGGAAAAAAATCTAGAGGTATAAAAATATCCCCAGACTATGGATGGTCACTTTTTCTTCTTAATGTTATAAACTCCTCTTCACCACGTTTCAGACTGAAAGGCAATATACCACATACCTGTTGAGAATCTCCCAGAGCTCCTTCGTCCCTGGAGTGCCGTTGGTGGGGGAGTGGCATGGTACATTATTTCTTTCTTAAAAGGAACTCCTCTGACAGATCCAATTACAGTGTCATTTCATGTTTGATAATAAACACAGAGCCCAGGGTGATCTTTTCTTCCTGTCTCTGGTTCAAGTGTAAGATCCAATGACAGAACCGCAAAGTACATTGTAAGCCCGGATGGTTTGAGCTTCTGCTTAACATTTGTCCTTTTATTCCCTCTGAAGGTGGACAACCTCAAGGTGATTGCGGGACTAAATACAGTTTTGCTTGAACAGCTTATCTGTCATAAACACACTCCACTAGGTGTCCTATCCCCAGTCATTAGGACCCTGACCCACCACCAAAAAATATTTAATCATTGTGAATCTAGCAGCTCATTCTGACAGCCAAACACAATGACATTGCCTGTCTCTCCTGTAAATGCCAAGTGGTATATGCTTAAAGACAGAAATCTCTCTTCTCCCTGTGCAAGCCTATGACTTCCTGACGGCCCCCAAAATATACCTGAGGCAAAGTGATGACTAGAAAGGAGATGGGGGTGGATCCCATGTTTATTGAACGCTTCACACTTGCCAAGCTCTGCCCAGGCATGTTGTATATTATCTTAAGCAATCTGTACAGCAAACCGAAGAGAGTATTTGCCCGGTCCATTCTTTTCCTGTCCTTTTAAACTAAGGGTCAAATTCAATGCCTTTGAGGCCAGACAGATAAGTAAGGTAAAATAAATGAAATAAGCAAGGTGCCCTAGTAGACACAACGAAAACTGGTGACTTCTCAGTAGTGAGGAGACAGAGGGGATGGCAGAGACTGGGACGAAATCTGATTTTCATGTCAATACTTTAAATTTTTGAATATAGCCAAGTGATTCAGTTAAAAAACAAACACAGAACTCTGTGGGCTGAACAAAACAAATATATGGGCTGGATCTGGCCACCATTTTTCATCATCTGCTTTAGGCACGGTCCACCCCATCACCTACTGCTTCCCAGAGACCTAGAGTAACAACTGAAGGATGAGCTGGTTCTAGGCAGTGGTGCCCAACCCCTCATATTTACAGTCTGTGCTCTAGCTTTGCGTTTTTATGTAGTTCTGGTTCTGGAGCACTGCTCTGGCTCTGGATCCATCCATTTTGATACACTTCCCTCTCCCCTCTTACCCTTTTGGACAAGGTCTCCTCACTCGTTCTCAGCCTAGGGCTCCTTCTGCCACTGTCGTCATCCCATAGTCAAGTGAGAAACTTCCTAGCCCACCCCTGGCCTTATAGACTCTACCCTTTAAACCTAAAACTGGGCTGGAGTGAAGTGGGAAGGATTTCCTAGAGAAAAATTAGGTAATTCCCATTCACAAATGAGGAATCTGAGGTCTACCTGGGTCAGCTAATTTGGCTAGTAAGTAAAGTGGAGGCAATTTGGACCCACATTTATTCTTCCCCAACATCCTTTCCTCAGAGTCTCCCTTTTCCACTAAGCCGGCTCGGAACTGAACAGGAACCTCTAGGAGACCCGAGATGATACATTTTACCTTGAAATGCTATAGAAATGTTGCTTTCTATTCCCCGGTATATTTGTATTTGGGGAGTTTTTTGTTGTTGTTTTTTGAAAGAGAGAGTGTGTTCATGTGCGAGCTGGGTGGGGGAGGGGCAGAAGGAGAGGGAGAATCTCAAGCAGACTCCCCACAGAGCAGAGCCTGATGCAGGGATCAATCTCACAACCCTGAGATCGTGACCTGAGCTGAAATCAAGAGTCCGGCGCTAAACCGACTGAGCCACCCAGGTGCCCTTTTACGTATTTGTACTTATTTTAACAAAGAATTTGCTATTTTTCCTTTAGGTAAAAATAATGTTTCGGAAATACTTGCTATACCATTATAAGTCTTTTTATTCTCCAGATTCGGAACCACACCTCCAGGGACACATGCACACCTGTCACGTTGGTGACATGGGCATGTCACATCAATGCCATCAGTTCTCCCATCCTCTTCCTCTTCCACTATCTCCCAGGCTCCCCTAACCCAGACTGCTAACAATCACCCCTTGTCAGACGGGAAACTTCCAACCTGGGGCTCATGAAACTTCTAAAAAAAGCAATCAATAAAATAACTCATTGATTTTTTTTTTTTACCTTTAAAAAAACAGTTGAAAACCTCTAAATGTGAATTAAGTAAGTTTTCATTTGCCTGTTTTTTCAGATCAGATATGTGAGCTGAAGGCTCAGTCACTCAAACTGTTTTGTCAGCAGACAATAGGGTGACTGGCCCTAGCCACCATGGCGGATTTGACCACTGTACAGTTTTACTGTGTGTTTATTTTTTGTCACTTATCTTTTACCCATAATGGACCATTGGTTCAAGAAAAAAAAGCATTGAAATTAAAATCAATGTGGAGCCATAACTTTGAATTATATTGTATTAATTCAGTGAATTTATCACTTCTTTTCATCAGATTTAGAGGTTACATGCATCTGATCAAAATGTTATATACTGCATCAAGATGTTTTTAGTGCTTTTTTTAAAAAAAATCAATGTTAAAAAAATGCAGCAACTTTTATACCCAATTTGGCTTTAAATTTAATGGGAATAGAGACCTTGTACACTGAAATATGCTATTTGCAGAAATGTGCTTTAAAATAACAGCCTGACACTTTCTGTCCTATCAAATACTTAAGGTGAGAAAATAAATTCTTTTAAAAATTTACCAGTTAATTTTTATGGCTCAAATGTTAAGAATGTGAGCATCAGATTTTGAAAAAGAATTTCACCTATTTTCATGTCATAATTTTAAATTTCAATCTATATTTTTAAAAAAATGTTTACTCCTCAAACAAAACACATCACTTTAAAATACATTTTTAACATATTATATTTTTATTTAAAGAAAACTAGGGGTTCCTACGTAGCTCAGTTGAGCATCTGACTCTTGATTTCAGTTCAGGTCATGATCTTAGAGTCCTAGGATTAAGCACCGAGTTGGGCTCCAAGCTCAGCAGGGAGTCTGCTTGAGGATCCTCACTCTCCCTCTGTCTCTCCCCCAACATGTGCGCACATGCTCTCTCTCTCAAATAAATAAATAAATCTTTAAAAAAACAAAATTTAATAGCTTTTATCACTTCTTATTTATGGAATTAGAAAGATAAAACTTATTTTTACATAGTTGGGCATTATGATCTTTAAAATTAACTTCAAAAATATAATATTTAAGATGATTTTCTTTCAGAAAATTACTTTTTATCATATGCTACACGGAGAACTTTTTTAAAGGAAGTGTTTAAGGTTTTGAATTAATTTGAAAATGGTCTGGAACTTGGAAACATTTTGCTAATTCTTCTTTCATGTAAATTCATGTCACATGAAGCATATGTTCTTTAAAAGCTTTCTATATTGGAATAAGAGCCCAAAGAAATGATTCCCAGATGGAAGAGTGTCCAACCCATAATAGGGAAATATTTTAGACGATGAAACCCTTTTGTCAAAGTCTTTTAATCTAACTAGGTAAGTATCTACTTGCCAAGCTATATAGGTTATTACATTTTTTAGGATGTTAACCAAAGTTTCACTGAAGTACCCATATTATAGATATAGGATCCCATATTATAGATATAGGATGTTGACACACTGTAAGTGTAGAGAATTTATAAAGGAAATATTTAAAACCAACCTAAAGGAAATATAAAAACTGTATATAAAAAGTTTAGCTGCTCAGCCAGATTAAAGATATGCAAAGATGGGGCGTCTGGGTGGCTCAGTCGTTAAGCGTCTGCCTTCAGCTCAGGTCATGATCCCAGGGTCCTGGGATCGAGCCCCGCAGCGGGCTCCCTGCTCGGCAGGAAGCCTGCTTCTCCATCTCCCACTCCCCCTGCTTGTGTTCCCTCTCTCGCTGTGTCTCTCTCTGTCAAATAAATAAATAAAATCTTAAAAAAATAAAAAATAAAAAAAATAAAGATATGCAAAGGTGAAAGACTTATGAAGAAGTTTTCCTCTAGAGAGCTACTGATATACTGTGAGTCCCTTCCCCCTCCTCTACCCACAAGACTTTGCCGTAAGCTTGAAGAAGTCTGGGAACAGGTCACCTGTTCCTTCCACAGTGAAAGGCAAGGGATGTCTGAGTGTTTCCCTTAAACAGATATGGGCCATGGGAGAAAGCCCAAGTTGGGTCAGCAATAGGACTTCCCAGAGTACTGGAAGAAAACTATCCACAAGAAGCTGGAGCAGAAAATTGGATGTCCACTGGTTCTAAAAGGAGTTGACAATGACTACCCAGACTCTAGACAAGGCGGTCAGCAAACTCGTTTTGGAAAGGGTCAGACAGTAAATAACATAGGCTTTGGGGGCTGTATGATGTGTGTCATGACCACTCAACTCTCTGTTTGTAGGCTGAAAACAGCTATCAACAAGCCGTAAACAAATCTGTAGGGCTCTGTTCCTCTAAAACTTTGTTAACAAAAGCAGGTAGCGTGCTGGATGTGGCCTACAGCTGTACTTCCCCAGCTGTGCTCTGGACATATCAGCCTGGCACAAAGGAAGAAGAGGAGAGCAGAGCAGAGCCCGGCTGTGGAAAGGCCCAGAAAGGTCCAAGCTGCTCTAGCATCCTGCCACACCTGCCGAAGGCAACGCCAGCTTATGCAACCACCGTGCCACTTGAGAACCTTCCTCACGCCCCACTTGTCCTCCTTTCCTCCTCCTGCCTCCTACCCTAGAGAAGTTAGAAACTGGCTGGCAAGCTGGGGAGGGAGATAAGGAAAAGCCAGAGGAAGAAAAGTAAAGAAGCAGTAGCAGCTACCCTGTGTCCCCCACCCTCCCCCCCAGCAAGCTGCCAGCCTGAGGAAGACACAGCTGCTGAAGAAGAGAATATTTGAACTCAATCCAATGCAGAGACCTTGGGCTGAACACACTTCATTTCTGAACTCAGAATGCATTTCCTACTCAAAATGACAACAGACCTGTTTACCTAAGAGTCGGAAGAGTCATGGGGTTGAGAAAGGAAAATAAGTTACATGTTGACTAAATCACACTTGCTTTTTCAAACTACAAGTGACGTACACAATCACAGAGTCAAGCATTTTCTTAGCCGAAGACCACCGCCCCCCTCCCCCAATTATGGAGAAACAAGTGGTGACATCATCCACCTCAATTGCTTTTTGCAAACTCTTGACACAAGGAGCTCACTAAGAAGGCCACTCAGCAGTGTGAACATTCTGGACTCGTCATATCCAGTTCCTCCAGTTGTCCAAAACAGATATTTGATTATAGAAGATAATTGGGGATTCTTTTGTCCTTCAATAAATATCATGACTAATTTATGTCTTCCTTCAAGTAATGCATGCACATCCACTTTGGATACTTTTAGTTCTCCAACAGGGTTACGTTTCTAAGGGCTCTCCTGCCTTCCCAAGGGCTGCTGGAAAGCGTATCTGTGGCCTGCAATTCAGAGCAAATGGCTCATTATAGGGGGTGCTCATCAGTTCGTTAGTGGCTCTCCAAGTGCTGCCTGCGGAATGCCAGCCCAACCAGCAAGTTTTCGGACTCTATACTGAAGGGGGCCCCTGGAGCATTTGCAGGGATCAGCGGAAAGCTTGAGTCCTTCTCATCTCTTAGACTAGCAAAGACAACAGTACGAGAATCTATCTGACGTTTGTGAAAGATATAGAAGAAAGTTTGGTTTGCTTTGTTTTCCATATTCTGAGCTAAAAAGGTTTTTAAAACAAATGGCGTCATCTTCTATTGATCTCAGTGCCTCTGTGCTAAGAATGTTATAACACAAGGTTATCTAACTCCTACTTCGTCCACGCTTTCTGAAATGTGTAACTCCTCTTTGTTGTCTCCAACTACTACCACACAGACAAACTTTTCTTGATAATGATGTACTTCTATTACGGCATTTTCCAGTGTTTTGCTTTATACTTGACCACAGTGGAGTTCTCTTCTTAACCTGTTAACTGCTACGAGGGAGAATGGATATGTGTCTATCTCCTAATTTGTACAGTTCTTAGTGTGGTGTAATATGTGTCATATTTACTTGGATAATTTTTCTTCTTTTAAAATTCCATCACATCCTCCCAAAAAAAGGTGATGGGAAAAGAGAGAGAGAGGAGGAAGTTGATGGTTATATGAATCTTGGTTGACTGCCAACTCCAATGATCATTTTATTTTGGAGAACTTTTTATATATGCAATAGCAATTATTTATCTGAAGTTAGTAGTGAATTGGGTCTACACCTCCTTTTTTGCTTTCTTTTTTCAGCAACTCATTGTCATCAAGAACAAGAGACTCTCTTAATCAAAGTTGAACTTTTGTCTTCAAAAGGATGGATTATGTGAAAGACTGTCAGAGTGCTATTTTCAGGTTTGAGTTATAATTACCATTTTTAATGAAAAGAAAATTAGGTAAGTATTCAGATTCCCACACTATTCAACATGTTTGTTCTCATTTTCATTCAACAAATACTTAGGGAGAGTCCACCATGTTT
The DNA here is from genome assembly GCF_011800145.1 of Mirounga leonina. Classification (NCBI taxonomy): domain Eukaryota; kingdom Metazoa; phylum Chordata; class Mammalia; order Carnivora; family Phocidae; genus Mirounga; species Mirounga leonina. The sequence continues at coordinate 13,230,158 of NW_023270314.1, forward strand.
GAGAAAATGTCCTAGGCCCTGGGATATGACAGAGAAAGAGACAAGGCCAAGAACATTATCAGAGGGCGATCAATGTCATGCAAGGATGTAAAGTAGGAGGATATAAGACAGTGAACTTGTAGTCAACTTAGATTGGGTGGTCTAGGAAAGGCCTCTCTGTGAAGGTAAATTAAAGTTGATCAGGGTGATGAGAAACAGTCAGTCATGCAAAGATCAAGGAAAAGCAAACACATTCCAGAGAAAAGTGCTAATGCAAAACACTTACAGTAGGAACCAATTCCAGGGAGCCAAAAGAAGCTTAGTGTGGCTGGAGAGTTGTTGCAGATATGAAGATGCTAAGAGTTGAGCCAGGGAAGGAGGGAGGGCTTGTGAAATGAGGGCTTCCCAAGAAGGGATAAAGATTGGATTTTTTCTAAGTTTTAGAAGAAGTCAGACAAGGAGGGCGTTTAAGTCAGGAGAATAACATAACCATAATCTGATCTAAGTGTTTTAATATTGTGTCTGGCTGCAATAGGAATAATGGATTATAAGAAGATAAGAATAGAAAATTAAGGGGTGTCCGGGTTGCTCAGTCAGTTAAGCGTCTGACTCTTGACCACAGCTGAGGTCTTGATCTCAGGGTCGTGAGTTCAGGCCCTGCATTGGGCTCCATGCTGGGCATGGAGTCTACTTAAATAAAAAAAAAAAAAATTTTTTTTTAAAGAATAGGAAATTAACATGGAAACTGTTATAGTCCTCCAGGTAAGAGATGATGGTGTCTTGGATTGGGGTGGTAGTAAAGATGTAGAAAAGTGGAAGAATGCAGGGGTGATTTTGAAGTAGAGTTGGTAAGCCTTACTGAAGGATAAATGTTGGAATAAAGGCAATAGAGGAAACAAGAATAATGCCTAGATTTTTGTCTTGTATAACTGGGTGGTGTGGTGGTGCCACTTACTGAAATGCGGCCTAAGGAATAGGAGCAGAGTGGGGGGGTCAGCAGAGAATAAAAGTCATTGTAGTGGTGTTAGGTTTAAAATAACATCTGGAAATCCCAGTGGAGATGTCAGGCACATGGATTTGGGGAAGTCCATGCTGAAAGTCAGTATTTAGGGGTTATCAATATAGAAAAGGTATTTGGTGCCATGAGGATAGTTGAAGTCACCAAATGAAGACCAGAAAGAAAAGTGAAGAAGAAATCCAGGGTCCAAGGCTCTGGGATAGTCCTTTATTTAGAATAAGAAGAAAGAAGATCCATCAAAGGAGCCTGCAGAAAGGCAGCCAGCAAAGTAAGAGAAAAACCAAGCACAGGTGGTGTCACAAATGCCAGAAGAAGAAAGTGTTCTATAACGAGAGGAATAGCTGATGGTACCTAAATCTGTGGAGATGTCACGTGAGGTAAGGGAAGGAGTATGACCATCATAGTCAGCAGGTAGTACCAAAGGCATTGGTGAGCCATCAAGAACAGTCTTAATGGAGAGGTCAGGTCAGAAGCTCAGTGAAATGGGGATGACGGGCATAACTACAGAAAAGTCACGTAGGACATTTCACTGAAACAAGAAACAGAGTAATAAGGAAGTCATCGATGATAATTTTTTTTTCCCAACAAATCTTTATTGGCCAAGTGCTAAGTGTAAGACACTGTGCTAAGTACTGCTGGGGCACAGAAATATAAATACCGTATAATGCATGTTTTAAAAAGTCTCACAGTAGATGGTAGAGCATCAGGTGAGTATTAGTAGTCACCTATATTTGTTATCGATAGCCATAATAATGCTACATAACCAACTGCCCCCAAACTCAAACGTGAGAAGCACTTTTTCTTGTTCATAAACCAGCTGAAGGGTTCTGCTGATCCACGTCTGACTCAGTTAGTCTGGGCTGGGCTTGTTCACATGTCTATGCTCGGGGCCCTTCTAGTGCCAGGAACTTTGTGAGCGGAAGAGTCACATAACCATGAGGCTGACCTTGACCCCTAGTTCGGATGAAGACCACCTGCCAAAGACGAGAATGAGATCAGCATCCAAAGAGGAACTGAAACAATTATTGAAGAGTCTCAACAATACCACTGAGCCTGAATCCAATCATGCCTGATGTCTTCCATCCTGAACGTCCTAGTAATGTAAACCCCAAACTTCCCCTTTAGGTTGAATAAAATCTGCATTGGGCTCGGTTGCTTGCAACCCAAAGAGTTCTGACTAATACATCCAAGTTCAAATTTTTGGAACTGATGATTTAATCAAAGATATATATATATATATATATATATATATATATTTTTTTTTTTTTTTTTTTTTTTTTTTAAGGGGGATTTAGGAAGACTCATTCTCATAGACTGGTTGGGAGAGATAAGAACCTGCTGAAAGGAAGTCGAGCTGGCAGGAATTTCATAATTTAGTTCCTGAGGATAAAAAGGAGAATCCCATTTCCCTGGCCACCAGCTGATACTTAGTTGGTACACACCAGTATGTACCATGCCCGGTTGTTTAATGCCACAGTCTGTTCTGATAAGGAACATCCACATTTTCTGATTGTTGAGTATCTTATCACCCCTGCCCATCCCCATGCTGCAGTATATTTTCAATAAAGTGAAAGTGCTTCACAACATTTTAGAATTCTGTTTTCTGTCTGCCTGTGATGTGTGACCTCAATTATTTCTACCTTGGATATCAAGATGCAGCAGAAATAAATTTGCCTGCAGCCTGGATGAACTGGCTCCCCACAAGAGGGACTGACTTCACTTGCTCTTCTCCTTGGACCAAGTTGTGCTGAAATAATCAGAACAGACCTAGGCAGAATGCAAATGGCAGTAACATCCAGACTATCAAAGATACTGACAGGAGGCTGGCCCCTGGCCACAAGGTAGGAAGGAAGGACTATCAAAGATACTGACAGGAGGCTGGCCCCTGGCAGACAGGCAGGAAGGAAGCCAGGGAGAAATTAGAGGTACGAAAACCTGTAAGAATTATGTTGGCAATGCACAGTGTGCCACTGAGTAAACTTGTATTACCCACAAAATCCAGAGGGTCAGGGCTTGTGGAATGCACCCCAAAAGATGGCTGCTCCCTACCTTAAACACTCACCCCACCCACTACTGCTCAAAATTCTACCGCACAAACTTGATTCTTTGGTCTAAGGAAAGAATCAAGCAAATGGGCAGTGATTGAAACTTTATTTATAATAGCAATCATTCGAAAACAATCTCCATGTCCAGAGCTTCCTCTGACTGGCCGAATAAATTATGATGCACCCATACAATGGGATACTCTAATCCCATTAAGCCAAAACTGTGTCACATGCTATTCCTACCTACAAAAGAGTCTGGGGATGAAAATAGTTTTAGTTGAGGATATTACTATTTTGAACAAAATCAGAGTTGTCTTCATCAGAAAGAAAAATGGCTATTCATAAGTGACTTGCTATATCTACCATACGACTTAAATACCCTGAAATATGCAATTGTTTAAGTAATGGTACAGCCGTAGGATGGACTACTCTGCAGCTGTCTGTAGCTATTAGGAAAGATGGAGTAGGAAATTGTATAGTAAATGTGCTGGACATTTTATTTATTTATTTATTTATTTAAAGATTTTATTTATTTATTTGAGAGAGAGAATGAGATAGAGAGAGCATGAGAGTGGGGAGGGTCAGGGGGAGAAGCAGACTCCCTGCTGAGCAGGGAGCCCAATGTGGGACTCGATCCCAGGACTCCAGGATCATGACCTGAGCCGAAGGCAGTCGCTTAACCAACTGAGCCACCCAGGCGCCCGTGCTGGACATTTTAAATGAAAAAAGCAAGCTGAAGAAATGTAAGTAATATGATCATGAATGTGTGTGCATATGCATGCATGTAGATATCTCCTAATACATGCATAAGAAAGTGTTATCATAGCTACTTCTGGAAAATGAGACCGAAAAAAGAGTGTGACATTTACTTCTCACTTAAATCCTTAGTATTTCTTTTTCTTTTTTTTTTTTTTTAAGATTTTATTTATTTATTTGACAGAGAGAGAGACAGCGAGAGAGGGAACACAAGCAGGGGGAAGTGGGAGAGGGAGAAGCAGGCTTCCCGCCAAGCAGGGAGCCCAATGTGGGGCTCGATCCCAGGACCCTGGGATCATGATCTGAGCCAAAGGCAGTTGCTTAACGACTGAGCCACCCAGGCATCCCCCCGCCCCAACGTTTTTTTTTTAAGATTTATTTCATGAGAGAACACGAGTGTGAGCATGTGCAGGGGGAGGGGCAGAGGCAAAGGCAGAGAGAAACTCAAGCAAATTCTGCACTCTGATATCAGACCTAAGCAGAAACCCAGAATCAGAGGCTTAATCAACTGCACCACCCAGGTGCCCCTAAATCCATACTATTTGTTTTGCAATTGGAATCATAACATTTCTTAGTATGAAAATACTCAGTTCTAATGTGGTAATTTGCTTCCAGATAGGTCTAAATACAACAACATTCTGGGCAAATCTGCCTCAATTCTGTGCCCTGAGATCATCAGCAAAAAGTGTGTTTACCATGATTCCAGTTCAGCAAAGAAGGCTCATCAAAAGAAGGAAGCATACACCCACCTGAGAGATTCTATCTCAGAGAGAAGCTCACCCAAAGTTTGGAGAGCAGGATATCCATTCCTCTCCATGTTACTTTTTTCTCTAAGGTAAGGAATATACGCCTGTTTCTAAATTCACTTTGATGATCTGATTTATTTTTCATCACCCTAATGAAAGCCTTTCTGTGTATTAAAGTTAAAATTCTCTATGCAGCCTATAATTCTGATTCTATTGGGCTGGTAGAAAGTTGGTCACCATCCTCCGCCATGTTGTCATTGAAAACTGGAATGGTTCCTTGGTGGCTAAAAAAAATAGATATGTATATCCGAGATTCAGAAAACTGAACGATAGCAACTGAGACAAAAGCTTACAATTTCTTTTTGTTTTGTGTTTTATGTTAACAATTTGTGAGAATTTTGCACTCTGCTCCACGATATAGCTATAACTGAGTCACATAAAGATTACCTCCTTCTCCCCCCACACCGATATTTAAATAAATTGATGCCCTGAGAAGAGGCATTGTGTCTTTGCAAAGACCACCCTCAAAACTATATTCCCACAGATTATGCTTCCATATGACCTCACCCCACAGACTTCTCAACTTTTAAGTCAACCATTCCAATTCTCTTAACCCATGGACAGGGGCCCTGTATTCAATCCTTCACATTTTCCCATCATTTTTCTCTAAAGCCTATTCTATCTCACCAGTATCCTTAAAAACAGGGTGCTCAGTCATTGTCTGCCTTCGGCTCAGGTCATGATCCCAGGGTCCTGGGATTGAGCCCCGCGTCGAGCTCCCTGCTCAGCAGGAAGCCTGCTTCTCCCTCTCCCTCTCCCCCTGCTTGTGTTCCTTCTCTTGCTGTGTCTCTCTCTGTCAAATAAATAAATAAAATCTTAAAAACAAACAAACAAAAAAAAAAAACATGGTGCTCAAAAATTCACTGCAGCACTCCAATGAGATAGTGTTTTAAAAGGCTTCTATTTATGGCCCTATTTTCTCTCCCCTTATTTGTACACCCCCTACTTATTTGTACCTCTGTACTTCCTGGAACAAAAAGAAAGCACTGAATAATCAAATCAATTAGTATTACTAAGCCTCTCCACTAAAGACTCACGTACCATCACATGGTGCACAATAGGATTGATTAACATGCCAGAGTGAAGATACTGAAAGAATAAACTAGAAAAGTCCCAGGGAATTTTTAATAGAGGACATGAGTTACAGAATAGAAAATCGGTCAGAAATCAGTAAGAGAGATAGGAAATCAAGCAAGTATTGCGTAGAGTGAACAACCAAATGGTAAGTTTCTAAGACCCAGCAGCAGGACCAGTCTACCCATTGCTTCGCATAGCCTGAGTGAGAGGGCACCCCAAGAGGTCCGCTTTGTTCACTGACCAATGCTGGACCATCATGCCTGGCCAAATGCTCCACACTCATATTTTCCAGCCCATTCTTTTTTTTTTTTTTTAATTATGTAGATTTTATGTGCTTTTTTTTTTTTTTTAAGATTTTACTTATTTATTTGACAGACAGAGAGATAGTGAGAGCAAGAACACAAGCAGGGGGAGTGGGAGAGGGAGAAGCAGGCTTCCCGCCAAGCAGGGAGCCCGATGTGGGGCTCGATCCCAGGACCCTAGGATCATGACCCGAGCCGAAGGCAGATGCTTAACGACTGAGCCACCCAGGCGCCCCTTTCCAGCCCATTCTGATGACTCTACCTCCAGACATCTCTTTCCAGCTCCTGACCCCCTACTCTGTCCAACACCAGATACTATAGCTTCTCTCATACTAAACTTGGCTCCCTGGAATTGCATTCATCCCTCAATCCACATGTGCTCCAGAGAACACCCAAGAATGGTCCAGCACATCCTCCAGACAAAATCCAGGCTGAAACTAGCCAGCCAGCTGAAGTTGCTGCTGTGATTGTTGCAGGCCCTGAAGAGAACTGAACAGTGGTCTGGCAAAATTTCTAACATATTTTAAAAGGAAATGCTTTTGTCCATAGTTGGATTTGAATAATGTATATATGATAGGACTCCACTGATTGTCATTCCAGAACTGGAAATATATAAAGGATTTGGAGAGAAACTAGGAAAGAATAAGCATTGGATAAATACAGGGTAAAGCATGCTTTGTAGCTTTCATTTGTAGATGCAAATTTTTATTTGGTTACAAAGGAAAAATTTCTGATTCTCAGGCAAAAAAATAAGAAATGATTCAGATTGTGTCTTTACCTGACTTGCTCAGCTTTAAATAAGATTTCTTTGCTATCCAGAGGCCAGAGTATACAGTAGATCAGTGGTCCCCAAATCTGCTTGATTAACATGATCAGTAAGGAAGAATTTTAGATGCAGATTTCAGATTTAATGAATCAGAATCTTGAGAGAGAACCAGGGAAGTTATTTATAAATCTAAAAATCTAAATCTAAATCTGTTTCTGGTGATTGTCCAGGTTTGGGAGCCATTGTGAGGATGACATCCTATTGCACCTTCTAGATAAGATCAAACTTTTTGTTCTCTGAGGCTGGTCAGTAGTTATAGGTTTTTGTCTTGCTATATTGAACTTTTTTTTTTTAACACTTTATTTGAGAGAGAGAGGGAGTGAGCAAGAGAGAGAACACAAGCATGGGGGAAGAGGCAGAGAGAGAAGTAGACTCACTGCTGAGCGGGGAGCCCAATGAGGAGCTGGAGCCCAATGAGGGGCTCGATCCCAGAACCCCAGGATCATGACCTGAGCCAAAAGCAGACGCTTAACCAACTGACCTACCCAGGCGCCCCACTATATTGAACTTTTAAATAATAATCCCTGCTTTTGTTCAAGACTAATATCACACACTTGGGAATATATTAGCCCCACTTATAACAACTCTTCCTTCTCCAAGAACTTCCCAATCTATAGGGAGGCACCCAGCAGACTTTTTTATAAGATACCATCAAATCCCCTGGCCTCCATTTAGTGGAATGGGAATGTTCCAAGCTGAGCAAGTCAGAAGCCCAGCCCCCTAGAAATCCGAAATTGGGAGCAAAAGTGAAAGTCAGTCTGTCCGTGTGGTTAGACCTTGTGAACTTGGAAACTGCTGACTGCCACCTTCCCCTGGACTGAGATGCAGGAAGAGCTCTTCCCCAAGAAAGAAGACAATAGATGCATAGAAAGATGCAAGAGACCAGCCAGAGTACTCTCTGAATTTCCAACAGGTTTCCAGGCACCATTACAAACTTCCCCAGGCCCTCGATGCCTTCTAGCTCTCGGGTTCCATAAGCCACCCCTCCTTCTTATAATTATTTTTGTCATTTTAAAGCTACATCAAGATGTAACTTGCAGCAAGTGATCTACCTAACGTGCCTACTTACACTTGATAATGAGTGACATATCCTCCAGGCAAGAGAGGTTCCATGTTCCTCCCTGCCACGGTGACCAAAGTCATTCTTTTTCCAAGTGTAACAGTTCAGAGGACACATGACAGCTTCCTTTGCATCTGAAGATCTCTATACACTATGTGTCTATGAATATTGGTATGACGGAAAAAATCATCTATGTTCTTTTATTAATATGGAAAAAACATGCCCAAACATGGTCTGGGACAAAATCATTTTGTAAGATTATTTACAACCTTCTTCTGGGAAAAAAATTACCATTCCTGAATAAACAATGCTTAAACAGTTTTCTGATAAACTTTAATTAGCTTAAGATCTCTTCTGGGAACTTGCTACCCACCCTTTCAGCTGTCTGTCAGGAATCAAATGGTATTCAACCAGACATTGCTTTTTATTGTATCCAGTCAAACAAAGACTAGCTAGCCCATTCTCTTTTCCTATAAAACATTCTTACCAAAAGAATATCTTGAATTGATCCTTTTGCTTGCAGCAGGTGTGAAGTGAAATTTGAAAGCAGCTCATAGCAAAATTGTCTGAAAATTTTTAAAAATCATATCCTTGGGTCTTTATAAAGGTCTTTTTTTTTAAGTTATTGCTGAAGTTTACATTAGCCAATTGGCTGTGACTTTACTTTAGTCCTCGTTAGACAAGTTTTTTGTTGTTTTGTTCAAAAACATCCCATTCAACATTGATAATGGATTGGAATATCTGGAGCCCTTTTAGAGCTCTTCAGAATCTCACTGCTCTATTACTTGAAATGTACTGTGCTTAAAAATTTTGCCTATCTACAGCTCTCTCACCTTTACCCTTGCTCATCTAGAGTGTGGTTTGGCATCTGATACAACTAATTTGCTCCTCCCAGAAAAACCCTTCCAGATTGTTTTCTCCTTTCTGGCATTACTTAGATCCCGATTGCTGGGCATATTGCAAAACATCACTCTCCTTTTCTTTTGCCAATTAATGTATGTATGTGTTCGTTCATTACTTCAAATCTTTGTTAGTGTCCACAATGTGCAAAATATTCTTTACATTTCCTGTCTTCCAGAAGCTAAGGGAATAGATAATAGAAAAACAAAGCTCCATAATGCAACAAATCCAGACCTCCTCATGTTTCAGGATGAGGCTGCACTTAATTAGACACGTCAGATGACATCTGAGAAAACTTTTAAATATTGAAAAGAAATGCATAAATGTACCCAAGTCTTTCAAAGAAGCAACTACCAGACATGACCTTGTACAACCCAAAGCTGCTGTCCTGAGGATCCCATCCTCCAAACCCTACACCAACTGCTTCCTTTAAGTCTCTTCTCCTATCCCAATTCTAGCAAGGGATTACCTTTCTCTTTCTCTGTCTCAACCCCCTTACCTTAGTCTAACATGGCAAACTGAACCTGTTCTTTCAGAAGTAGCTCCAGGCCCTTTCTAGCCAGTGAAGGTTTTTTGAGCATCTATAGCTTTATTATCTTAAGGAGCATAAGTCCAGGCCTGGAAGCGGTTCCACCAACCAAATGGCCTCCGTCTTTACTTGTGGCTCCAGGAGAGTCAGCAAGACTGTCTATACTCACATAACAATAACTCTGCCTCCAGTAGAGCTGTGATGTGATACAACATGGGATAAGGGCCATGTACAAGTTCAAAGGCAACGAAGGCATCTAGAGGAGTGCAAGCTTGTTTCTGTTTGTGAGAATTAGCCAAGCTTCATGGGCCAAGGGCTGCAAATTAACTCAAAGTTGAGACATGAGTCATCCAGACCACATCAAGCCTGATGACCACGTCGATATAAGACAGGAACTTGCCACACCAGGCCTCCCTTCCTGACCCTCTGCAGCCTGGCCAAAGCCATTCTGTCTGCATTTCTGTCCCGAAAGCTCAAGTCATTTGCTGAGACTCGGCCAGGGTGGTCATGGGCCAGCCACAATGGCACTGCACAAAGCATAGAAGAGATTCTGCTGATAGAACAAACCTACCAGTGCAGAAAGGAGTTAACACAGCAGGCCTGAGAATGCCTCCTTCTAGAAAGGGCTGCTAGCAAGGTTGTCCTTTGACATGGGAACTTGGATTTCAGGACAATTCCCACCATTCCCAGAACTGGTAAGAATGGCTTACTGTGCTCAACTGTGCAAACCATGTGACTTATGCTGAACACCTGCTTTCTTTCTGGGAGTCTGGAATTGTAGTGTATGCTAGGGAAAGTATGCCTGTGTGACCAGTCTCCAACAAAACCCTTGGACACTGAGTCTCTAATGAGTGTTGCTGGTCACAACCCATCACTGGAGAAATCAAGTATATCTTGTGCAATTCTACTGGGCGAGGACTCTTGGAAATGTGTGCCTGGTTTCCCCCAGACTTCACCCTATGCACCATTTCTCTTTGCCAATATTGCGTTGATTCCTTTTGCCGTGATAATCTATAGCCAAGCAAATCACAGAATCTAAGCATGGTTTTAAGACTCCTGACAACATGACCCCTCCTACTTATGCAGTCTCATCTCATTACACTCCTTCCCTTGCTCACTCTGCTCCTCTCTATTCCTCAAACAATCCAAGTTCTCTCCTGCCCCAGCACCTTTGTATGTACTACCTCATCTGCCTGGAATGTTTTTCCCTATAACTTCTTATGGCTTATCCTTCAGGTCTCAGCTTCCGTGTAGCCTCCTCAGAACCTTCCCTGACCACCACCAACTTGAGTTATTACTTCTCACAGCACCTGTTTATTTACTGTCTACCAATCTAACCTATAATTGTCTTTTTTATTTACCTAAATACAATTAGACTGCAGTACCATAGGGCATGGGACTTACCTATCTTGTCCACACTATATTCTTAACATTTTTGACACAAAAAGAATTCAATCTGGATCTGTTGATAGATTAAATAAATAGACCCCTGCATTCAGATTAAAACATCCAAGGGGGTAGGAGAGGACTCTTAGAAATCCATTCCAGCATCTTCCATCCTATTAGAAGTCCATTTTACATACACTGGAAGTCCTTTTTAAAAAGAAAAGAAAAGAAAACATTGCTGTTCTCTGTGGGTACATGTCCTTTCAGGGCTGATTTTAGCACTTCTCCTGAAACACTGCAAACATTTTAGTCCCTGTTCAAACAGCTGGCTGGAATTGACCTGAACTCATGTTTCACTGTGAGACTCAGGAATTAGTAATCATCCTGCTTGCTATTGGTGAGAACTCAGATTCTGGCAAGGCACTGCTCCGTCAACATATTTCAAAACGCTTACTCCCTACTGACCTTCTCCTCTTTGCATATATTTACAAGAGTTATAAAACAAATGCCAAATGCTGAGCAATAAAAGAAAAAAAACTTTCAGCTTAGATTTCGAAAGTCAGTGGCTCTACAAAAACACAAAAGAGTACCGCCAAAATATGAAACAAAGAGAAGTATGAACAACTTCCCTAATGACTTCCTCTCTTCCAGGAGCTCTTGGATCATTCAAAGGACCTGGCCCTATCTTCTGAAAACTGTCATTCTTCTTTCAAGTGAAAAAAAAGCAGAAGTCAAAGACCAGGGCCCCTCTAAAATGCACTGCTATTAAAGGACTCCTTCATGGTCAAAGCCAGAAGACTTCAATGAAGTACTATGGCTCATTGGGCTATCTAGGATCAGACTTTAAATTTGCAAAGATAGGGGTATGTGTTAGGTATAGGAGACCTGCTCATGCATTACACTTGGCTGTCAGAGACAAGATGCAATGTCCTTTGTCTTTGGCATGTATGTCTTTGGTCTTGACCTGAACCCTGCAATCCTTTCAAAGTCATACCTCCTACCACTTTCCAACATATACCTTAAGCTCCCATCATATTGAAATTTTCACAGTTCCTCATATAGGCCAAGCTCTTTTACACTTCTGGGTCTTTGTACATAGCCTTTCTCTATGTATTTCTCCTTCCTTTTCTACCATGAGGAAAACTACACAGTCTCCAAGAAATTGATCAAGTACCACTCCCTTGGTGAAACCTCCCCAAATTTCCCAGTTAGTGGCTCCCTCCTCTGTGTTCCTATTGCCCTTTGGGGAAACCTTCATTATAGCACTTGGGATATTATATTTTAAATCTGTGTGTGTGTGTGTGTGTATTTCTGCCCTGCAGCCAGGCTGTGAATTTGTGGGGGCAGCCAACTTACTCATCTTTGTATCTTTACAGTTTGGTAGCTTCATAAGTGCTGATTAACTAGCTGAAGAATCAGAATTGAGACTTCAGGCGTTTGACTCCAAGTACTAACCTCTGGACTGTTAAGATAAAGAAAACTGAATGTAATATGTTGTAATGTGGATTTCCAATTACAGCATTCTAAAAGGTTTGATAGAAAAAATTTAAAGGACTTTTATATACCAAAAGAAGCATCAACTATGTCCTGTCTTCCTTTAAATACAGACAAGTTGCATATCAAAATTTTCTTCCCTTTAAGGGTATTACAGCCTATACGCTATAAATGTTGTTAATGTTTTATAGAGTATAGAACCCTCTGGAGCCCAACCCCCACCCCACCTCATCCAGGCCGTGTGTTCAGGAAGGTCTTTACACACCAAGGGAATGTTAATGCCCAAGCTTTATGGAAGATCGGCTGTAGAAAAATTAACTGATGAAGCCCAGGACCACAGGAAGAGAATTATGGTATGTGTGGCTGTTTATCTCCAAGAAGATTTACTGTCTCACCTGAAGAGACATGCTGCTGTGTGACAGGAATTTATTTACAGTTCAAGCCTGACCTTTTTCCATGTTAAGGGAGATTGCCTCACTGGGTAGCTTGGGGATTTATTGTCCCTGTTTAGCAGCAGTGACATTTCCTAACTACTGGCTGCAGAAGCCCTTCTAAGCTCAAGCACGGAAAATCCTGACCCTCATGTCCCGCCTCTACCTAGGGGCACATTTCTTGGGGGCAAAGTATTAATAGGTTTAAAGGACAAAGTTTCTTGGAAGAGAATGAGAGCACAGGGGACAGCGTGATGCCTTGCCACCTCCCATAGAAATCAAGACAAATAAGTTCAAGTAGACGTGGCACCGACCCTAGGAGCCCAGCAGGGTGAGAAGACAGGGGGCAGATGCAAGGATATGAAACTACAGGGAAATGAGATAGGACCCCCTTTCCCCTCTCTCCATCTCCTTTGGCATCCTTATGCTCCATATCTAGGTCACAGCCACACAGTTTTCCAAACCAGAGAAGCAGTCCTCAAACTGGCTTCTGCTCCAATGGCACGTGATCTTTATACATACATTGAATAAACCGCCAAGCAGCTCTGAGTATCCTAGGTATATTTCAAATTTCCTTTTGCTAAATCCTCATTTTTCTTTTTTTCCCCTCCACTCTCACCATTTCTATAAGCTCTGGGGTTTTTAAAATATTTTTAAAATATCTCCAAGGAAAGTCAAAATAAAAAACAAATCTCTCAGACTAAGAAAACACAATGTATTGGTAATTGTGATGAATAAAACCAATGTTCCCAATTAAATTAGATAGTGAACTTGATTCAAGATAGGAACACTTTTAAATGAGAGAACTGTTTATATGCACCAAATTTAATGAGTCACTTCAAGTATAGCCTGTTTGACTTCATTAGATTCACAGAGATAAATATCATATGCAGCAGTTAGCCAAGAGAATGTCGATTTAACTATCAAATTGCCTTTCCCCCTCTGTAGTGTGTACCATTAATCACAGTCATATATAAAATTTTAAGACACAAATGGACACGAATTACTGTGTTCTTCTGAAGGCATTTCTTTTTAAAATTCCGTGCATTTTTTATTCATGTTACAAGTTACTTCTACTGCTTCAAAGTATGGAATGAAAAGACTAGAAAGAGATCTAGTTATCATCTTGGACAGGTTTTTCCAACCCATTTTTTAAGCAGAGAAACTTTATCCCCCCCAAAAGAGGACCAACAAATAAAAAAAGAAGAGTAGTTTCTCATCAGGAAGTCTTGGAGACCCATTTTCTCTCTCTCTCTTTTTTAAGATTTTATTTATTTATTTATTTATTTATTGAGAGACAGAGAGAAAGAGAGCAGGGGAGAGGTAGGGGCAGAAGGAGAGGGAGAGAGAGAATCTCAAGCAGACTCCAAGCTGAGTGCAGAACCCGACGTGGGGCTCCATCCCACAGCCCTGAGATCATGACCTGAGCAGAAATCAAGTGTCAGATGCTTAACCAACTGAGCCACCCAGGTGCCCCTGGAAACCCATTTCTTTGGGGTCTCATCCCCTCCTTGCTGTTGGCCTGGCCCCCAACCCAAGATCTCCTAGGGTATCAATATAGGCTATAGAAGTGCTAAACCCTGACTCAGGACAGTCTGAAAGCAGATAATCTGGGGTGAAAATTCTCATTTTATAGTCAAGAAAAATGAATCCAAGACAGGTTAAAATACTTTATTAAACCCACACAATTAGCTGTTTGCTAACCTGAACCTAGAACCCAGGTATCTATGACACCAAACAAATTCCCATCAATATCCACATCTCTTTTGGAGCAGACTGCTGGAAAACAAGCCTTTTACATCTGGGTAGAGAAGACGTAATTCGCTGCTGCCTTCATTGCCCAAGATAGAAGTCATTTTTTATTACATAATTTGTATAGCAGTTAATGAACATCTATCAAGCCACAATCGTGGAGTTTCTTCTGTTAAAAATAGAACTGCTGTATCATTCACAACAGCCAAGGTATGGAAACAACCTAAGTGTCCATCAGCAAATGAATGGACAAAGAAGATGTGATATATGTACATACATACATCTATACACAGTGTAGGATTATTCAGCCATGAGAAGGAAAGAAATCCTGCCGGTTGTGACAATGTGAATGGACTTTGAGGACATTATGAAATAAGCCAGAGAAAGGCAAATACTGCAGTGGTATCACTTATATGTGTAATCCTTTAAAAAAAAAAAATCAAACCCATAGAAACAGAGCAGAAAAGTGCCAGGGACTGGAGGTTGGGGAAAAAAAGGAGACGTTGGTCAAAGGGTACCAACTTTCAGCTTAAGATAAATAAGGTCTAAGGATCTAATGCAAAACATGGTGACTATAGTTGATAACACTGTATGGTATAACTAAAGTTTGCTGAGAGAACTTAAATATTCTCACCAAAAATAGATAGATAGATGATAGATAGATAGATGATGGATATATTAATTAGCTAGATGGGGGGAATCTTATTGCAATGCATAAGTTTTCTATTAAATCATTATGATGTACATTTTAAATATCTTACAATTTTACATGTGAATTAAATCTCAATAAAGCTGAAATTTAAAAAAAATTAAGTGTATTCCACGTGATCTATAGCCATGTATCTCCACCAAGTACATTTTAGTTGTCAAATTTGTAATATGAACAACTAATGCTTAAAAAGCATTTGAAAAATATAAAATACTGCATAATTTAGACATAAGAAGATGAAGCTATTTCCTAAATAGTGAGAACATGAATCCATAAGTCTTGTTGCCTAAACGCCGCATACCTGTCTCCGGACAATGGAGATGCAAGGTCACAAGTAAGAGAGGACAGCCAGTGACACAGGAGAGCAAACATGGTCCAAAAACAAAGTGGCCTGTTCAGACATTCAGATGTTCAGAGTGGCTGCTGGCCGTATGTTCCTTGTTTGTTTTCTACAGTAAGCTTATTTTTCTCACCATTTACATCAACCCTGAATTTAAGGTAACTATTTCCTGTTACTGTTCATTTTACTTTGTTTATCCTGGGAAAAGAGAGAAAAGGAGATAAGGTATTCCCAGTAGAGTATAAAGTGATCCAAGCTAATTAAATGCAGTAAGAGCCAAGTGATGGATTAGCCTTTCATCCCATTAGCCCACATGCATAAACCAAAGTCATAAACATTTAGTAAGTTCTTTGTCATTTATTTTAATGCTTTTTAAATGTGCTAAGGAGAAAAAATTTATGATGTGTTCTTCCAGCATTCTGGTTATAAAGGTTCTATTTATCAATAACTAATTTATTTCTATAATGGAATACCAGTTTACCAAGAATGCTTCACAGAATAAATATATGGAATTAATGCATAAGTCTCTAATTATTGAAAAATATAGATAAGGATATAAGTATTTACTGAAGAAAGTATACGTACTGAATGTGCAAAAAGCACTGTAAGAAGGAAAAATGTTTTGGGTATTTTCAGGGAAAGAAGGATTTAAAAAACCACATGGGTGAGACAAATACCTTATGATCTTACTTATATGTGGACTCTTCAAAACAAAACAGAACAAGAAAATCAAGCTCATAGATGCAGAGAACAGATTGGTGGTTGCCAAAGGCAGGGGATGGAGGTGGGAAAAATGGGTGAAAGGACTCAAAAGGTACAAACTTCCAGTTATAAAATAAGTCATAGGGATATAATGTACAGCATGGTAACTAGAGTTACAGTGTATTGCATTATGTGAAAGTTACTACGAGAGCAGAACCTAAAAGTTCTCATTACAAGAAAAAAACTTTGTAACTATGTATGGTGACAGATAATAACTAGCCTTACTGTCGTGATCATTTTGCAAGATATACATATATCAAATATCACACTGTACACCTGAAACTAATACAATATGTCAATTATACCTCATTAAAAAAATAATAATACAATTTAAAAAGTTACATCGTTCAAAATTTTGCCATAAACAGAGCTCCAAAGCTCAGTGTACCACCCACTTACTAAAAACCTATATTTCAGTCCAAAGAATTTAGCGCCACCCCAGCAAGTTGACTGTAATAGGATGTGAAGGATTACCACGATATGTCTATTGGGTAAAAACCATTTCCTCTACCGCACACTTGCTTGGAGGTTTATCTTAGTAAACCTATTAAGTCAAACGTAGTCACTTAAGTTTAATCCAATAAATGCAAAGTTTCAAGATCACCCGCAATTTGCTAAAATTGATAAACTAACCTGACATTCAGTTGTTAAAAATACCTTAACAGAAATAAAAATTGTAAATAGCTTTAAGTAATTCACCTGTTTTCCATGTGTACACGGCTTCAGCCTTGTCCCAGCTACGGTTCACTGGACCTGATGTGATACCACCAGGTTTCTGTGTATAAGGTGCCTGAAACTGATGACCATTTTTCTTCTCAATCACAAATGGTGATCCTATAACTGACCACACAATTTCTCTGCTGTAACCACCTAATAATGCAGTTTTATTTCAGTGTTTATGGGGCCAGTGCATCCTGACCGAAGGAGAAAATGTAGCAGGGAAAAATACTTGACATGTATTGGGGAATATTAAACGTATGTACTAGGGCAATTCTCAACATTCCTTTATGTTGCAAGGACAACCCACCCCCAGGCAATGTGGAAGACCCCAGGAAGAGCCACTAAGGAAGGCACTCCTTTCTCAAGTGTTTCTAGAATGAATATATGCAAAGCTGCTTATAGAAAGTTATTAAACATTTTAAGCCACAGGCGTAATAGTCAAAGACTGTGTTGGTCTGCCCTCCTTTAAAACCATTCCGTTTGAGTCTTCAAGTATTAAATGCCACAGGAAGAACACTGGGTACTGTAGGATACAGTCTTCAAACCAAAGAAACAGAATTCTATTGAGGAGACAAGATATGCACATCAAGTGCTATAGCAAGCAGGGATGTGTTAAGTAGAATACAACAAGGGACACAGGTCATGGCTGACAGTGTTAGGTAATCTCAGAGAGATTGGACAGTCTGAGAAGACCATCTGAGAAAAGGAGGTTTGGCTGGTCCTTGAAGAAGAGAGTGATATTGGAAAGGTAGAAAAACGAGGGTAGGGCATTCCAGGCTAGAAACCCAGAAGAGCAAATCTACAAAGGTGGTGGTGACCAGGTCTCATTCAGGAGATAACAGGGACATTTTCCTGTAGAGAGGGCACCTGTCAGGGTGCTGATGGGGGGGGGGAGAGGGAGGGGCAAGCAGATAATAAAGCATCTTCATTGCTGCAACGATGAGTTTAAATTTCATTTAGTGGGGCAGCCATGAAAATAAAAATATTAAGTTATGTCAAATATTATGCCATTGATGGTTGAAAAATAGACACAGGTACATATTTATCTACATATAAAAATGCCCAGAAAACAATCTGGAATGATACACAAAAAACTATTATCAGTGGTTGCCTCTAGAGTATCGAGGAGTTGAAATGGATTAAAGAAAAACATTAGCTTTTTATTGTATACATTTCTGTGTTTCATGGTTTTTTGTTTGGGTTTTTTTAATAACAGGTCGTATTAGATATCACTTCTATATATCACTTTCATACATTTAAAACACAGGTTTTCAAGAGTACATTTGTGGTGGTTCGTTCAACTTTTAAAACGAAAATGTAACTATAACCCAAAACTTCACTGATTTTTATGTAAAAGGGGAAAGTAAAATCCGATGTCGACCTGCCGGCATAGTCTTTGCTGATTGGAGCCTCATTCTAGGACTCTTGACATTCTAAACAGAAGTGCTTGCTCAGATGCAAGTGTGTATTACAACAGAAGGGCACTTAAGCTTGGTGAGGAGAACAGCAACCTCCAAGAGCCAAGGAGTCGGAATTTCAAACAGAATCTGCGGTTTGCTCTCGGCACAGACTCTTGCTTCCGAGGCTCGCCCATGGGGCACCTGCTCCGGAACGCGAGTTTCGGGATGTCCGTTAGGTGACATGTATTGAGTCAGCTAGGTAGGTATTATTTCCACAGACGAGAAAACAGATGCCCGGACAGGTTATATAATGTGGCCCAAATTACGCGAGCAAAAGTGGTGTGCCCACCTCATTGGATTCCTGAGCCTGGGTTCTTAGATCCTACCTCGGACCGCCAGGCCCAGCTCCCCATCACAGCCACCTGCATGACCATTCGGCATCTCTCCAAACTTCAGATTTCTCAGCCATTAGCTAAGCATGAAATGAGATCAGATGTTAAAGAACTTAGCATCACTGCTGGCACATATTAAATGCTCAACAAATTGTAGCTGCTATTATTATTCTATAGCGATATAATAGTAATGCCAATCCAAAGACTTCCTTTTTCTGATTTTACCACAAGTTCCGGAAGAAAGGCCTTGAGGGCGCCTCCCATTTGCCGTGGTTTCTGTGCCACGTGGGCAAGCTGGGAGCACATCATTCTGGTAAAGCTGGAGTTGAAGCAGAGCTGCAAGAAGGGCAAACATTGAAATGCAGACTTCTCTTTCCGATTCATGCCGCAGAGGTTCTGCCGTCTTACAAGCAAGGAGAAGACCTGCAAACTGTAATCTCTGCAGTATCTACTTTCATACACATCTGCACTTTTCTCCTGGTGCCCCCTCAGATCTCAAGAGGGAGCCATATGGGGGTGCCTGGGGGGCTCAGTCGGTTAAGAGCCTGGTCCGACTCTTGGTTTCCACTCAGGTCATGATCTCAGCGTCCTGAGATGGAGCCCCCCACCCGGCGGGGGCTCATCTGGGAGTCTCCTTGAGATTCTCTCCCTCTCCTTCTGCCCCTCCCCCTGCTCGCTAGCATACTCACACACTCTCTCTCACTCTCATAAATAAATAAATAAAATCTTAAAAAAAAAAGATGGGGGGAGCCATATGTCAAACTCCGGTCACTAATCAATCATCATTTTCGGAGGTTGGTTTTTTTTTTTAAGTCAATTTAACCCTTGCTCATTAATATATTTTCTGTAATGAAAAAAAAAATTTTTTTTAAGATTTTATTTATTTATTTGAGAGAGAGAGAATGAGAAACAGAGAGCATGAGAGGGAGGAGGGTCGGAGGGAGAAGCAGACTCCCTGCTGAGCAGGGAGCCCGATGCGGGACTCGATCCAGGGACTCCAGGATCATGACCTGAGCCGAAGGCAGTCACTTAACCAACTGAGCCACCCAGGCGCCCATGAAAAAATTTTTTTAAGATTTTATTTATTTAGGGGTGCCTGGGTGGCTCAGTTGGTTAAGCATCTGCCTTCGGCTCAGGTCATGATCTCAGGGTCCTGGGATCGAGCCCCGCCTGAAGCTCCCTGCTCAGTGGGGAGTCTGCTTCTCCTTCTCCTCTGCCCCTCCCCCACCATTTGTGCTCGCTCTCTCTCTCTCTCATATTTATTTATTTATGGTGGGGGAGGGGCAGAAGGAGAGGGAGAAGCAGGCTTCCCACTGAGCAGGAAGCTGGATGCCAGGATCCATCTCAGGACCCCGGATCAGGACCTGAGCCAAAGGAAGCCGCTTAACTGACTGAGCCACCCAGGCACCCCTGTAATGAAAATTTAAATTAAGCATTAATTCAGGCTGTTTTTGTGAGGGTTGTTTTTTTTTTTTCAAAAAAAAAAAAACAGTTTAAAAATAGAAGAAAAGAAAGTTTAAATGCTGTCGATCTGTCGATGGAACTACCCAGGGAAAATGTGTGGGAGGCGAGCTGCATGGTGTTGGTTAGCAGCTTTTGCTTTCTGTCCTTTTCAACCTCACTTTATTTTTTATCATAATTTCCTCTGTCAACTGGCAAGCTTTAAAAAGGATTTTTTTTAAAATATCTGTGGTGACAAGTTGCAAACTAACCTAAAAAAGTCATATTTTTTTATTTTCCTCTCTAGGTGATTCTGTCTCATGCCTTTCTGAGAAAATGTCATGAATATTTCATCAAATGTGAAAGAGAAGAATTCTATAAATATGAGCATATTTTTATTACATTGTTTTGTTTTCAACTGCTATTGAATTCTTTTTAATGGAGCACCTACTGTTACTACTCAGGTCCTTCATGACTTCGGTTTTCTCAAGTCCTCTCTCCCCACATCTCCCCACAAGAAGAACCTTTAGTTTCCCAAAGTACCCACGGCCACATTCACAAGGCTTGGAGGTAAGGAAGAGGCTCATTTGGCCAACAACTGCTGGCTTCCTAGATAGCTCTTTGATGATCCCCCATTCCCACTGTCTCATTAACACTTCAGAGATATTGCGCATTTCTCATTCCTACAACTTACTCTGGGCCTTGGGCAAGTTACTTAACCTCTCTGAGTCTTTCTCCTCATCTGTAGTAAGGGAATAATAATACCTATTTTGTGGGTCATTATGGAGATTAAATATCTGTAAAGTTCTGATTGTACTACTAGCACAGAGTAAGCCGGTATTTGATGCCCATTATTACAACTATTTGCCTCAAATTTATCTGGCTACTCTACTTAAGTAAATGAAGGAGGTGCTATTACAGTGAAACGGTTAGAAACAAATAACCCTGCTCCATGGCCCTCCAGGCTGCCCCGGTGGGAAGTCTCTTCCCAGCCTCTAAGTGCCTGCAGGAAGGACTGCTGGGCACTGTTGGAGGGTCCAGTCATCTGTCGGAGATCATACACCTTGGTGATCTCATGCTCACCATGAGGACAGAGACTGGGATTTCAATGTCAGCTCCAACATTCATGAGCATGGAACTGTGACAATGAAAATTATTCATCTCAGTTTCTTCATCTGTGAACTGGAGATGGATTAGAATTGTATCCACTTCCTGGAGTGACCGCAAGGATGAAACGAGACAGTGTCCTCGAACACACAGTGGAATTCAGTAAACTCTCACTAGCCAGCTTGCTAGCCCCAGTTCAGGTGGTGGTCAGAAGAATCAAAGGCGTGTGGATCTGCTCTCCTTTCAGTCTTGATAATGGCACCCCAGCCCTTGGGGTCAAGACAGCCTCACCGGAGATTGTTACTGTTTTTAATATTGACATGTTCCTATATTGGATCTGCTGAAATTAGACTTCTCCTCTACCTAGTCATCCAAAGACAATCATTCTCACTGGTGCTTACTCACAAGTCCTTATATATATATATATATATATATATATATATATATATATATATATATATAAGCACTGAGTAGCTGGATTTGCACATTAACAATGAGAGCTAAGACTTACCAAGAGCTTCCTGTGTCAATCACTTGTCGCGCATTATGTCATTTAATTTTTACATCAGGCCTTTGAAGTACTGTCCCCATTCTACAAATAAAAAAAAAAAAAAACAAGCTCAGAGAGGTAACCTTACCCAGATTTACAGAGCTTATGAGTGGTGGAGCCTGAACTTGAATGTAGACAGTTTCAATCCACAACTACTTGTAGTATGATATACATCCCTCAAAATGTTCTGTGCTTTAAATCACGTGTTAAATACATATACATACACATATATATATATATATATAATTTCAACCCAGGTGATGACAGACCTCTTGCTGACAGAGCACCCTGGGGACACAGCTCCCGCCTGACCAAGCTCTCCACTTCACCATTGCATTGTTCTGAATCTCTGAACCTGAGCCAAACTACTGCCATTGTTCACGAAAATCTTTCCATGGGATTGTGCAAAGGAAACAAAGAGGGAATACTAAAAACCCAGTGGAAATCTCGAGCTTACACACTATTTAGGGAATGGGCATTCTGTCAAGCAAACGTTAGAGTTAAATCAGAGGTTTTGGCATTTGTATGGAACATTAAATGCCAGTTTCCAAAGAATCTGCTTATAATTTCTAACCCCCAAACTGAGCATGTTTGCATCTGTCTTTGCCAATTCAGAAGTCATGGGTTGTGTCTCAAGGTCATTATCAGGTATGCCAATCACCTTGACGTAAACTACCAGTGAGAAAGGAAAGCGATTTTTAAATGGGATTTACTGGATCGTAGACTGTATATTGTATTTGACTATTGGCTGAAAGTGTCCTAAGTTTTCGTTTCTGTATTTCATCGTATCTAAACCTGAATCCATGAGAGCCCTCAGGTAAGTGAAAACCATGTGAATATTAATCTAGAAGAGTTTACAACAAGTTCATCTGTAAAGGTGCTTTTTTCTGTTGCCTTAGGCTTTGCAACCTTCCTACAGTTTGATATATTGAACAATGTGGATTTATAATGTGGATTCAAGGATGAGAACTGTGAACACAGAGATGGGCAAATGGAAACGTCACTGGGATCTGTCTAAAAAATTGGCTTAGGAATTTAGGGGAACATCAGAGAAATTTCCCGCTTCTCAGGGTCTCACTTTCCTTTATCCTCGACCAACCCCAGAGAACCCATCCCACTCCCAGTCCTGGGAGTCTTTCTCCACTACCCTATTCTTTCACCTTCCTTGAGGTTCAACTTCAACTTGCCAGGAGACCTTAGTTCTGAGTCATCACTTTCTCAATCCCACTGCCTCAGGTGAGGTCCTTAGTAAAGGCATCTCCAGCTCTGACTCGATCTCTAGTGGACTACACCACATAAGGGAGTCAGTACTTTGAGAGCTAAGGCAATGCTGATTCTCTACAGATACTTCTAGAATCTCAGCATGTCTGGCAGCATTGCTAAACAGGAAAAGATTATCTATGGGTTCTCCCTTATGTCATATATTGTTGGTTCAAAACCTCAGAAGCTTCCCAGGTAAAATCTAAAATTGGCCCCCCACATGGAGGGCAAGGAGAGGCTCAAGAAAAAGGCAGGCCACTCCACATTGGTAGGTGGCAGTTCTAATAAGCAAGGGAACTTACCAGGCTCATTGTGGGTGGCCACAAGACAAGTAGACCTCCACACCACCTGCCGCATCTTAAAAGTTTATACAGAGGCCTTAACTGGGTCCAGTCACATATACTGTCCAGATGGTCTCAACAACACATTGCTCTCTCAAGGCTGCATCCTGAAAACAGCTCTAACTGTAGGAACCATGGGCAGAATGTACATTCCAAGGATGGGGAGAGTTGAGTTGCTTCCGATTGCCTGGGTCTGGCTCATTGGTCATGTCCTCTTCATGACCTCCTCTAACATATTTCCAGTGACTGTGCAAACACTAAAGTGATTCCTCATGTCAGTATATATATAAATTTCCTTCAGTTATAATATGAAAATCTATTTCTATGTGCTGACTACATACTTTTTTGATCATATAATGGTCTTCTTACAAATTAAAAAATATTAGAAGCAGCATGATGTGGAATTCTAAATCAAACCTTGCCATCCACCCACATCTGACTAAGGAGCCCCTAATGGGTGACCTCTGCTGTATTCACTTCTGTGGTAGACAGAATTCTAAAGATGCCCCCAAGATTATTCAGCCAAACATAAATCTAGGCTCCATTGTAAAAAAAAAAAAAAATGCAGATGTAATTATAGCTACAGATCTTAAAATAGGGAGATTATCCTCGATTATCTGGATGAGTCCAATCTAATCAGTAGAGCTCTTAAAAGAGAGATATTTCTCTGGCTGCAGTCAGTGGGATATAGCAGCAGAAGGCAGCAAAGGAAAGATGAGGCAGGAAGGAATGGAGGTCTGAGAGAACTGAAGAGAAGATCTGACCCACCTCTGTTGGCTCTGAAGATGGAGAAAGGGAACCATGAGCCAGGCAATGTGGGTGGCTTCTAGGAGCTGAGGAAAACCTCCTGTGGGCAACCAGCAAAGAAATGAAGACCTCAGTTCTAAACAGCAAAGAACCCAATTGAGCGAACATCCTGCATGAGACTGGAGGGAGAGATTCTTGCCAAAGAACCTCCAGGGAGGAATGCAGCCCTATTAACACCTTGATGTCAGCCTGAGTGACCCTAAAATGAGCTTACCAGACTTCTAACCTACAAACCTGAAAGAAAATAAATGGATGTTGTTTGAAGCTACTGTGATAGTGGAAATTTGCTCCAGCAGCAATATGAAACTAATGAACAAATCTCCAGTGAGGTATTCCTGTCTTCCAAATCCTGTTCCCTATTTGGTTTTCTTAGCGAAATCATCTTTGACTCAGTTTCTCACCTTTTCACTCCCATTTACTAGGATGTAGAGATGGATCTGTAAAGTCCATAGTCACTCTAAAATTGAAATCTATATTCATTATAAGACAAGGGTCATACTGAACATCTGATTGTGTGACATTTCTCTGCCATTTCCACACTGTTAGAGTGCGGGAAAGTCATTGTATTATAGAAATGCATGCTTATTTAACATACCAGTCAGTTTGGGTGGGCAAAAGAAAGGTTTAAAAATTCTGTCAAATGCATTTGACCTCAGCTTACACCGTGCTTTTATAGGAAAGAGACCCACTTCTGAAAGTCACCTTTAGGTACCTAAATTGGATGTTGGAACGTCTCAAATGCCCTCTAGAAGTCCCAGGAATAAATACAATATCATTTTTTAATAAAGCCTTGCAGTGGACATCAAGAGAATTCAGTCAGAAATGCCAAAACACAGTTATGGTAGACCTTAAGTAAGCCATGGTTTATGGTTTCCAACCACTGTTCCGAGCCTGGAAACCATTTATAACAAGTGTGATGGCAAATAATATATATTGTTTAATGTCTCTCAACCATAGTTCTTAAGTGCAATTTGAAAGAGCTGGCCTGATAGTAGCACAATTTAACAGGATTCGGTTTATTGGAATTCATGCTAATGTCTCCGCCTTTGCAAACAACAGCAAGCATGAAAGCCTCAAGCAGCAGTGAGCAGGTAGCCTTACCCCACCGCTGAGGAAAGATTAGAAGAATGGGTGTGACCGAAACCTGATATGCCTGAGAGGGAAAGCAGAGGATTGGATCCTCTTTGTGATCCAATCACTCACCCCGGATCGGAGACTTCTTGGGCTCTGAGCTGCCCTCTGGGTGTCGACATTGTGTTGGCATCAAGGCAAAGACCATTTTGAAGTGGGTTTGGACATTCTGCATTTCTGTTCACCAGAGCAGGCTCTAAAGTCACCAAATGCACTGTGTTTTGTGTACAGCTTAAAAAATAATAATAATTTCTATCGGCATATGTTTTACTTCAAATCTTATTTTCTGAAACAGTGAGAAAGAAAATGGATTCCAAAGAAGAAAAGCAACCAATTAGCTTTCAGTGGACCAAGACTCTAAAATCTGGATTCCATTTAGGGTTCTACCGGTGACCTGAAATGAGAAAATTAACAACTTGCAGGCCTGGGGGCCTTTGGCGTACACTCTCTTTCCCCCATAAAGTGGCGGACAAATAACGTGGTGCCTCAGGGCACAGATGTCCAAGTCAGACAGCCCCGCCTTCCCATTCCAGCTCTGCCACTTAGGGGTTCTGTGCCTCCACATGGCTTAAGCTCTCCCAATTTCAGTGTCTTTACCTTAAGTGAGGATAACAATATCTACCTCACAAAGATGGTCTGATAACAAAATAACCTGGTAAGTGTAGCACGATTTCTTGCCCATACTGAGCCCTCCCAGGTTTGAACTGTTAGTATTATGACAACCATGAACTAGGACTGCCGGATCCCTTCAGGTAACGCAGGCGACCCATCTTCATCGGGCATTCCTAATTTCACATTTGTCGATAGCTTTGCATCATCAGAACCGAATGACTGCCAAATAAATTGCTTTACATAATCTATTTCAAGGACGTAAATCTCCCTGGGCTCACGTGTTTCACGTCCACAACTGTATTCCTGACGCGCCTAACCTGTGAACCTGCCTTTCACTGTGTGGATTCAAAAAACGCTGCTTGGAAAAGAAAAGGTGCGGGGAGGAGGTGTGGACGGTGTGAGAGGGAAGCTGTTAGAACAGGGCGAAGCGGACACACAGAGGGCAAACAGAGCACATTTGTCTCTGTCATTGCCACCTGGCCCCGTTTCCTGGGCTCAGAGCCCGTTTTTGTCTGTTCAGTTTATTCATTGGGTTTCAATCATCTACAAAGTCCCCCGCTGTCAGTCTCAAGTCAAGGTTGAGCCCTGGAGTCTCGACGCTTACCTTAGGAGGAAGCTTTCTCAAAGCCACACCTAGGAAGGCTTGTGAGGTGTCACAGCAAGGTGACAGGCCCTGTGAGTGCCCAGGGAAGGGAGGAACGGCGCTTACTCTCAGAGGACCGTCGCTTTCTCTTTGAATCAATCAAGAAATGTTTCAGATAAGTAAACTCGTCAAACAAATGGAAATATCAAAAAAGGGAGCTTACCGTATCTGGGTTTGCTGCCAACACGTATGTTGGCCAAGCAATGCACTAAATAAAAAGCCACATTTGCTTCTTTTGCCACCATTCTATGACTACAAGGAGCTAGACACAGATATGGGCAGTGGTTACATGAACTTCTGAGTCAGAAAATATGGGTTTGGACTCTGGTCTCTGTGGCCTGATCTAGTCAATTAAACGGCTCTGTGGCTCGGTTTCCTTATCTCCAAAATAATCACGATGGATAGATATAGATATAGATATATAGTTACAGGTATGGGTTTAGATACAGATATAGATACTGATAGATCCCATTCTATAGAGAGATCCTATATATACGAAATGGTAAAGAATTCAATGAGACATCACATGTGAAGCCCCTGACTTTAGGATGTTCTTAATAAATCTTCATGTCCTGCTTTAAGTCCTACCGTGACCTCCACCCGCTCTTGATAATTCATCAGCTGATTACATTGATCAGGCATTACACAGATCTTTTCTCACTCTCCTTCTCTTTCTTTTTGTCATTTCCATAGTTTCTAGGCTCTTCATTTACAGTTACCCCTACCAGAAGGGGAAATCAAAGAGGGGACTTAGCAAGCGTTCTTATAAAATATTACAAAAGAAAGTTATTGGTACTAGGCTTAAATAAAACTTGTGAATTTCATTTTCTAGATTGTCCTTGAAACCTATTAAAAACTTACCTAAATCTATATGAGCAATATAGATAGAAGAGCCAATATTATTCCTTCAGGACTCACTTGGTTTCCAAATAGCAGAAAGCTGGGACAGTATTTCAACAGCAAAATCATTTTGCATTAATTAACACTACTTCAGAATGGTTATTACTTTTAAGAATATTTTCAGAAAACCTTAATTTCTTATTTTGCCTTTCTTGAAACATCATAATAAAATTTTCCTTTGACTGCCATGGCCTCGATAGTTACTCAAATAATATTTGAGCTCACAGGACAGAATTAAATGGCTTCTGTCCAAGTGAGATATTATTCTAGTTAATTATTAGCATTAAAAATCCAATTTAGTGTTCAACACACCAACAGACAGATGCTGCCACTGCCATGGGTCAATGCTTTTGTAAAAAACAATCCCATACCAGTCAGGTATGAAATTACGTGGGAAGGTTGAATGAGCTAATGGCACTGTGTGCTGTGGGTGTGTGCTCAGGACTCTTGGCCCGGAAAGCACAGACTAAAGCCCACAGAGGTTCCCTGGGGTAAATCTAGGACTTCGGAAAATGAAGTTCATTTACATTCTGCAAATTGTTTCTATTAATAGCATCTAAAGAACAAAATATAGTAAAGGGCACTCTCGGGATTTCAAAAGAAACAGAGAACCTCTGGCACTGAGAGGGGCGGAGAGGGCAGAGGAATATGAATCACATGGAGAACAGCTTTACAAAGCAAGGTATCCCCGTGCCTACATAAAAACAGTTCCATCTCTTTTCATAAGAATTTAGAGGGCTCCAGTCAAAAGATGGGAACAGAGATCAGAGGACTCAATCAGGAAAGTCTTTGAGGGGCGAGCAAAACAAAGGGAGCATTTCAGAAGCAGTAATCATGGTGTATATAAATGCTCGAGTCAGAAACCAGCAACTTATGTGAGAAAGGAAGGAAATTAAGTGCTGGCTGCAGTGGAAGGTCTGTATGAGATTAACAACACAAGGTGGGGACATCTGAGAATTGTTCTATATTTTAACTGTGAGGATGGTTACCCAGGTGCATACATTTGTCAAAGCTCACCGAAATATAAATATTAAATAGGTGCAATTTTGTAAACATAAGTTATACCCCCAATAAAGAATATTTTGAAAGATAAATAATTTTTTAATTAAAGAAGTTAAATCAGCAGGGGATGAATTTCTTCAACATTAATCTTTTTGTCTTTCCTTTTTTAAAAAAATTGAATTTGACATCCAATAGAGAGTTACCAGAAAGCACGCTTCCCCAACTTACGTTTTTGGAAAAAGACACTCATAAAAAGAAATCACACTTTGGGAATTGGATAAAATTTGATTTAACCATGTATACATTTTTATGACCAACGGCAAACTGAATTTAGAATAGAGTATTTTTTGTTCTCAGCAGCTGATTAAACTAAGATTATGTCTTCTTGTACATTCTCTGGTAACGTATTTAGACCTTAAATCCTCCATTGTAGATTAATATACAATTTATATAGTCTAAGCAAGTATATTGCCTTTTCTGGTATAAACTATGGTGGGACTGAAGTTGTGAGCCTCCAATCACCAGCATCAGCACCATTAAAAGTGAGATAGGATGTCACAGGTTATAGAGGGCCAACATTCTCACTGCAATAACCAAAAGAAAAACAAACTGCAAAAAAAAAAAGATATTAAAGTTTTCTGAGGCAATGAGGTTTAGATTAACTCCCAAATCCTATCCAGGGTAGAGAAAACTCTTCCTAGGTAAGCTGACCATAACCACCTGTTTCCTTCCTTTGGGTCACTTGCCAAGAGATAAATGCCATTGGTAAGAGATCAGTGATTGAGCTTGGCCCAAGTAGACTGAAACCAGCAGAGGTTTTTGTGCTCACACAAATGACAGATTGAAAACTTGAGGAAACCCAAATGCAGGGCCAGGTTCTACCATTGATCATTTGCTGCTCTCAGTCATTTGTTGCATGGAAGATAAAATCCTACCGGAAAGAAGGAGCCTGCAACAATACAACTGGTCTCCCCCTGAAGATAGTTCTCAGGTTTTGAATTTGTATACTTCAGAAAGTTGAAGAGTTAACACCTCAGAATCTTCAAAGAGCAACACTTTCAGGCTAAAGAGATAGACTCCCACCCAAACTTGGGTACAATACAGTTTATGCATGATGTCTTCCACCAGAGGGTTTTGCTTTTCTTCCATTAGGCAGGTGGAGTGACTTATTCCATAGTAACTTTTCTGAACCCAGCCATTCCGCTCCTAGGTATTAACCCACGAGAAAGGAAAGCATATGTCCAAAGACATAAATATCCATAAATTGCCCATAAATGTTCATAGTGGTTTTATTTGTAATAGCTGAAAACTGAAGACAACCCAAATGCCCATTAATAGAAGAATGGATAAATTAATTGTGGTGTATCTATACAATAAAATATACTCAGCACAATATGGATAAATCTCAAAACAATGATACTGAGTAACAGAGATCAAACAAAAAAGAACACATATGATTCCATTTATATAAAATTTTAAGTGCAAACTTATCTACAATGACAGAAAGCAGATCATTGGTTGCCCAGGGATAGGTATGAGAGAGAAGGAAGGGACAGGGAGGGCCAGGTGGTAGGAATTACAAAAAAGACAACAGAAAATTTGTGGTAGTGATAAAAATTAACTTCTATTTCTGTATTCTCAAATGCTTTCACAGTACCTGGCGAATAGCAGGTAATCAATGTGTGTTGCATAAATTAATTAATAAACAAGTGCAGGCTATTTTTCATGGACCTTGGTTGAGAAGGTAAAGAAAATCATAGGATAGCAACTCAAAGTAAGTAGTACATTTGTGTGTGGGTGTTTAAAGATGGTAAATATTTCAGTAGGTTCCTAAACGATAGAGAAGGCAGCAGTAAAGAAGTTGAAAATATGGAACGAGAGACGGGATAATAGATGGAGTAAAAGTATTTTGGGGTCCTGACTTGGACATACTCCCTATAAAATAATTTTAATGGGGTAATTTGAATATGAACTATTAGATGATACCAAGGAGTCATTATTAATTTTGTTAGGTATGATCATGGCATTGTGGCTATACAAGAATATGTGCTTTTTTAAAGATATAGCTGAAATATGTATATGAGAAGACACAATGCCTGAGACATACTTATAGATGTGGCCAAATCGAGTAACTGTTGAATTTGGATAACAGATATGTGAGAGTTCATTTATTCTGTTCCCTGTGATTTATACACAGTTTTATAATAAAAAAAATACACTTAGTCATTCACATTTCAGTATGAATAGATTCCAACAGAAGTAGCAGAAAGAAAAATGAAGATAAAGTTCCAAGCATGGGGTTCAAGATCAGGATCTAGCATCTTAGAAAAGTCACTCAATCCAAACCTCACCTTCCTCATCTGCACCATAGAGATAAATGGTCCCTGACCCATTTCAAGCCACCGGGTTATTGTAATCTTCAAGTGAGAGCATGTCTATAAGGACGCTTTGAAATAAAAGCTTTAAAGATCTACGTCACTGCAA
The DNA here is from genome assembly GCF_011800145.1 of Mirounga leonina. Taxonomy (NCBI): domain Eukaryota; kingdom Metazoa; phylum Chordata; class Mammalia; order Carnivora; family Phocidae; genus Mirounga; species Mirounga leonina. Next base: position 13,261,119 of record NW_023270314.1, read on the forward strand.
TAATAATTAATTTAGGCAGAGCCACTGCCGGCTACATGGTGCTTTTTGTACAGTGCAGAAAGGGAAACTCCCTCCCGGTGGATGAATTACATAAAGGCCCACATGGGCTGCCATAGTCCCCACAATGTACAGTTCCCACAGTGGGAGCAATGGCACCTCTTGGCAAAGAAAAGGGCAGAGCATGGTGGGTGATGCCCAGCAGGCTGGTGTCTGCCCAGGCTTGGTGTCTTGGGTTGGTGCACAAAACCCTACCCTTCCACTGTGGTTCTAGGTGTAGTCCAGTCTTGTCCTCCTAACTAGGTGGAGGCAGTAAACCTGAGTAAGAGTTTAAGTGGGGTGGAAACAAGGAGGAGGAGGAGGAGGAGGGTGCCCCAAACGGCAGTGATGGGCAAGTTCATGGATTCCCTGAGGGCCCTGGCTACTCATGAAGCAGGTGAGAGAGGATGCCGAGGGGTGGGAACACAGCTCAGAGAAGGAAGAAGGACTCAGCAACATGACCACTACCTCTTTCCTGCAAAGTCTTGCCTTGGGCTAGCCCAGGCTCTCACCTTCCTGCAGGGAGAGCTTCCTTTGGAAGGAGAATGAACTATGTATGCTAACAGACCTGAACCAGAAGCAAGCCAGGGTCGAGCTTCTGTTTCCCATTCTAAATTAACTGGCCCCAAATTACTAAACCAAAGGCCATTATCTCAACATCATAAACCTTATTTCTAATTAAGATGATCTTTGTCTCTTTCAGAATTACACATTCCAGTTAGCCAGGGGATAAAGTTATTCCTATTGTGTCCTGGCACATTAAAATTATCCTGGAAAAAGTAAAAAATTACTTCAATTACATGAAAGGATTACTCTTCTGTCAAGCTTGTTCTGAAATATGGGTTCTTCACATTCCACTTAATGGAATTAGAACTTCATTAAATATATTTGCTTGTAAAAAAATATACTCTTCATATTTTAACAAAATGTCCCTCAATGTGTTTAAGTAGCAGCATGTATGTCCATCAGCTGTGAGATCTCATATCCCAGGCTCATGTTATTTGCATCTAAATATTCTCCTGACATTATTACAGAAGATAATTTTACTCTAGGGAGACACACAAGACCTGGCATCAGATTTCCTTTCATATTTCCCCATCATGTAATTATTCAGTGTTTTTTAAAAAGCTCTATGCATTCTATAAAAAGAAGATTCCAGAAAAAAAATTGTAACTATGTGTGGTGATGAGTGTTAACTAGACTTATTGTGGTGATCATTTTGCGATATATCTTGTTGTATACCTGAAACAAATATAATGTAACAAATAAGTAAATTATAATTCAGTTTAAGGAAAAGACCGACAATACCATATATTTGCAAGGATGTGGAGCAACTGGAACTCTCATTCACTGCTGGTGGGAGTGAAAATTGGTTTAAACACTATGGAAAGGTGTTTGATAATATATTTAATAAAAATATATAGACACATGTCCTATGACCAAGCCAAAAAAAAAAAGGGTGATCCCATTATGCCCCAATATTAGCTCTCTTCTAGACACACAGACCAAAAAATATTCAGAAATTTGATATCTAAAAGTTCAGGGCTCATGGAGGACATGAGGAGCTAGATTTGAATTCCAGCTCTGCCACACCCTTCCTAGTGGCCTAACATTCTTTGGGTTTAGGGTTTTTTTTTTATGATGTTATGTTAATCACCATACATTACATCATTAGTTTTTGATGTAGTGTTCCATGATTCATTGTGTATAACACCCCGTGCTCCATGCAGTACGTGCCCTCCTTAATACCCATCACCAGGCTAACCCACCCCCCACCACTCCAGCAACCCTCAGTTTGTTGTTTCCTGAGATTAAGAATTCCTCATATCAGTGAGGTCATATGATACATGTCTTTCTCTGAGATATTTCGCTCAGCATAATACCCTCCAGTTCCATCCACGTCATTGCAAATGGCAAGATTTCATTCCTTTTGATGGCTGCATAATATTCCATTGTATATATATATATATATATATATATATATATATATATATATATGTATATACCACATCTTCTTTATCCATTCATCTGTCGATGGACATTTTGGCTCTTTCCATAGTTTGGCTATTGTGGACATTGCTGCTATAAACATCAAGCAGCACATACCCCTTCAGATCCCTACATTTGTATCTTTGGGGTAAATACCCAGTAGTGTAATTGCTCGGTTGTACGGTAGCTCTATTTTCAACTTTTTGAGGAACCTCCATGCTGTTTTCCAGAGTGGCTGCAACGGCTTGCATTCCCACCAACACTGTAGGAGGGTTCCCCTTTCTCCACATCCCTGCCAACATCTGTCGTTTCCTGACTTGTTAATTTTAGCCATTCTGACTGGTGTGAGGTGGTACCTCATTGAGGTTTTGATTTGTATTTCCCTGATGCCAAGCGATGTTGAACACTTTTTCATGTATCTGTTGGCCATTTGGATGTCTTCTTTGCAAAAATGTCTGTTCCTGTCTTCTGCCCATTTCTTGATTGGATCATTTGTTCTTTGGGTGTTGAGCTTAAGAAGTTCTTTATAGATTTTGGATACTAATCCTTTATCTGATGTGTCATTTGCAAGTATCCTCTCCCATTCTGTCGGTTGTCTTTTGGTTTTGTTGACTGTTTCCTTTGCTGTGCAAAAGCTTTTTATCTTGATGAAGTCCCAATAGTTCATTTTTGCCCTTGCTTCCTTTGCCTTTGGCGATGTTTCTAGGAAGAAGTTGCTGCGGCTGAGGTCGAAGAGGTTGCTGCCTGTGTTCTCCTTTAGGATTTTGATGGACTCCTGTCTCACATTTAGGTTTTTCAACCATTTTGAGTTTATTTTCATGTGTGGTGTAAGGAAATGGTTCTCTGGGTTTGGGTTTTATCACCCGTAACATGGGTTGCTGAGGAGATCAAGTAAAATACTGTATGCAAAATTCATGTCACATAATAGGTGCCAATATCACCTTACTCAATATCTAGCCCATGGTGGTTGTTTAATAAATATTCCATCAATTGAAAATGGGAGTTCCAATGAAGTCTTTACTGGTTCTACAAATCAGGGATATTCTTGCTAGATGTAAAGTTTGAATGGGCAACAGGCTAAGTTCTGGGCAAAATTTCCAATAAGCCAACAGCCTTCCTTGCTATTCCATGCTGCCTAAACGTATCTTGGCAATCTCTTTCCAACACCACAGAAGCTCCAGAAATCCTGTCCTTCACTCGTGTGCATTATAATCTCCAAGAAGCTTTAAATTGCTGGAAAGCAATCTGGTTCAATCAATTCTTATTAGGCAATGACTAATGACACCTAGAGATAGTTGCATTTTAAAAGGAAGCTTAGGATGTTCATTCAAAAGAACAAAATGGGCAGAATTTTAGGCAGCAAATCAAACAGAAGAAATTCTTTTGTATAGGAGAGGCATCTGGGGTGAGAACAGGCTCAGCACCCATACCCTTTAAATTATTAAATTAAGGGAAGCCCTTATTGGCACAATGGGCAAGGTGATCATTCCTAGGTGTGGCTTCCTTTGGGAGGAGATGATTATTATATTGTGGGGGCTTTTTCTTCTGGAGACCTTTTGGCTATATACTTTTTCCTCCCCCAGCACCATCACTCTGACTCTAAGAAATGTCAGTTTTATTTCACAGAAAAATGTACTAACTTCAATAACTTTAACTTTTTTTCCCCCACAGTAGGAATTTGTGATAAAAGAATATTTTTTCTTCAGGTAAAAAATTATTGAGTTATAGACTGCAAAAGTAATTTGACTTCCAGAAACTGTGAATTACTTGCATTATGATCACAGATCATCTATGATGGAAACTAGGCACCAGATGGTGAAATCCACAAATAATCCTAGATGTTACTGATGTAAAAATGTTGGGGTTCAGGAGCAAAAGGTCAAGAAAGAATTCTTGAGGTGTCTTAGGTGCAAAAAGAGTGGTTTCTTTAAAGCACAGGGACAGGACCCTTGGGCAGAACAAGCGGCACCGGGGTTGTTAGGAGTGGCTAATTATATACTTTCATGTTGGGAGGGGGTTAGGGAATAGCTTAAGTCTCTAAGGAATTTGGAAGCAAGATTTCCAGGACCTTGAGGGGCTAGCTGTTGTTAGGATAAGGTCATTTACTACTGCCTAGTAAAACCTTAGTGATGAGACCCTTCAGATGTGTATCAGGGGGTCATATGCTTGGAGGATGATTGCTAACATATATTTTAGGGCGGACAGAGATAAAGAAAGTTTCCAAAGGGATTTTTACAGGATCCTGGAGGTTGAGCTAATGTCAAGCTAAGGTTGCTTTTTGCCTCAAGCAAAGTATTAACATCGAGGCAGCTGAGATCCTTGGTCACTCTGCCCATCGCAAGGCCCTGTCAATGGGCTGCACGTTGTAAGGAAGTTTGGTTTTTTTTCTGAATTTCTTTTTCTTTTGCCTTTGTTCTCCACATCATTACTTTCTGCTGTCTTTCTCAACCTGTCTCACCTCAAATATTTTATCAAAGATATTGATAAACAAGAAAGGCAACCAGTTTTACAGGTACTAGAACATAATTATTACGACTCTGACGCTGGTGGAAGATCTTAATGAGGAAAGGAAAAGCACAGATAGAGGAGGAAATGGAAAGAATCTATTAACTGCATGACTTCTGAATTATTAATTATTTATAATTTTTCCTTGAAATAGAACCCTTGACCTTGGCTTTGGCAGAGCAAGAGACAGTATTTGCATATCGGTGTGGTAGGAAATATCTATTACCACTTACAAAACTACTGCTTCCTTTCATTTCTCTTGTCTCTAATGGTTTTTTTCTTCTAATTCTTATAGCTCAAGGCAGAAAATAAAATGCTCAAAAGTTTCCTCCGAAAGTACCCAATGACCTTTGCTCAGACTTGTTTTCCCTTTAGTTGAAGCCAGGTGAGGATATCAGGGGAAACCAGAACCTTTTCTTAAGACTCTAGCATTTCTTCTTGAAATATCACTCCCAGTGATGTTTCCCAGGGATACACATTAACTCCTCTGGAGCACAGTGAGAATTTTTCCTCAAAGCTTCTTCACACCCTACCTCAATTAGGGCCTCGCCGAGACCCTCTGGGAACAAGTGTTTTAGAGGAATGAGAATTGCCAACATCAACAGCATCTTCGGAAATGCTGGTGCCAGACCAGCATTTTGAACGGCAGGAATGGCCTCCCAGATAGCGTGGTCCCCTAGAAACGTGAATAAGCACAGCTGGTTCTCCTTCACACTTGAGATAATTACACTTGAGATGAGCAGAGAGCACGAGCCCAAGTCCTCAGCTCCCGGGGTGGAGCGGCACCTCAGGGCGGGGCCACCCCATGCCAGAGCAAGCCCAGAGGCTGTTCCAAGGCCACGCCCCCTTGGCTGCCCTTCTGAGGCATTTCCATTGGCTGCTACGACCACCCCTGATTTCACAATTAGGTCGAACCTGGTATTCACTCTCACTTTCCTTTATCAACCTCTTTTAGTCTTCAAACACCTCCATTCTCCCTCCCCTGCTACATGCCAACCAGCCAGGGAAATACTGAGTAGTTGGGTTGTACAATCTTCCCTAAAGCGAGCTAGTGAGGTCCTGAGAGAGGGGTGGCTTCCTGCCTTTGTGAATTGCAGGGTTGCCTCACCTTCCCCCCTTGTAAATTCTCCCAACACCTGTCCAACCGGTGTCCTAGTAAATGCCCCCCATCACCTGTTGCGGGTTCTGTTTTCCTGACTAGACCCTGACCGATGCAAATACACCTCAACAATGGTTATTTGCATGTGCTCCAGGGTTTTGCTGGTATTTGGAGAATGGATGGTCTTTTGTGGGCCTCCACAGTGTCCTCTGAGGTCCCTTGTGTCCCTTCTGGCCTTACGGGGCATTGAGCTGATGTCTGCTAATACCGCCTGTGATCCCAACTGTTTGTCTCCAGTTGACAGGTCCTCAGATTCTGCTTGTTTCTCTGACCCCAAAGCTCTGTGATTCTCTGGCTTCTGAGCACCTCCAAGTCCCTTCATCCGGGCACACAGGGGCTCTGAGGTCTCCTGCAGGCTGTGGTCCCCCATGGCCTCAGGCTCACTGTCTCTCTCTCTCACTCTCTCCCATTCCACTCTGCTTCCTTTTCTCTTTTTTTCGTTATGGTGTCAATTTAAATACAGAGTGTCTAGAAGCTTGCAGCCTTCCCTAGGCTATTCCATGGAAGTGGGCTACTGCCTTCAATTTCATTATGTTCCCTCATGCTTACATGGGCATTTGTATACCTCACCTTTCAAGCCTACGAGAGTGGGAGAAAGCAAGGACACTGGGATCTCATTCTCCTCCCTTACTCTCATCCTCCCTCCTGTCTGTCTCCTCCTTAGATCAGAAACATTCTCTTTTACTTTTTTGTCTTATTTGACAGAGACTTGCTCCAGATTACTTCCTTCTCCCCCAAAGTGTTATTTATATTCACCACTTTCCAAGGAATCATACTGACAAGAAAGGAGTCTACAGGAAAATGTGATTTCAAGTTGAAGGAAAGAGAAGTGAAAAATATGTTCATTTAATACGTTAACATTTTACTCCTACTACATGCTCCCTCTAGCATATCTTTGTGCCCCTCAAAGGACATTTACTCTTATCTGGGTCTCTTCTTTTCGTGAGTCTGTGAGAGCTAGACCCCTTCATTCACCCTGTGGGCCTGTGCTATTCAGTATGGCAGCCACGAGCCCCACGTGACTGTTGAGCACTTGAAATATGGCTTGTCCAAATTAAGATGTGCTCTGAATAGATTAAATTGCATACCAGATATTGAAGACAGAGTGTTAAAAAAGAATGTAATATGTTGCATTACTAATTTTTATATTGATTACATGTTGTAAGGACAGTGTGGATATACTGGGATTCATAAACTATATTATTAAGATTAACTTCACTGGTTTCTTTTTACTTTTTTAATGTAGCTATTAGAAAGTTTTAAATTATACAGGTGCACACGTCATAGGTCTATTAGTCAGCTGCCAGCTTCATGAAACTTAGGATAGTTGCTACTTCTTGACTATTGTACTCATGGCTGGTATCCAATACATTTGCACCAAAGTGCCCATACCAGCTCTTTGCTGATGTTGTCAGTTTGGGTCAGTGACTTGCCATCAAATGTGATTACATATCTCTCCTGTTACTTGATTGGATGACCACTGGCTAGCACAGAGCTGGCATATAACACCTGTTGAATGAATGAATAAATGAATACTCAGATGAAACTTCCTTCAGTTTCTAAAATTACCATGCCCCTCTGACATGACAGAAAAATACAAAAATCTGCCACACTGACCAGATTTCCATTCTCTGCCCCACGATTGGGAAGACTAAGCTAGAGTGTTACGTTAATGTCAAAACACAAATGGTAAAAACGCCTCCTGCCCTATCTCTTGGGTGAGGGATTTAATTTCCGCTTCCAAATGTGGTAGCAGATGAGGGGAGGACACACGAGCACAATCCGAGTGAGTTTACTTGACTTCCTCCCACAAGTGGGGGTAAAGCAAGGCTACGGTGACAGGGTCTGAGCAGCAGCTGTTTACACAGCATGACTGGCAAGTCCCAGGAGAAACTTCGAGCTCTCAAACGTCTCCCCTTCTTTCCTTCCTCAGCGAGCTCTTCCCTGTTGACTCCCTGTTATGGGTAGAATTGTCCACCCCTCCCCCAAAATGTATATCTTGAGCTTCCCCCTCGTAGCTCAGAATGTGACCATATTTGGGAAAAGGGTCATGGTGGATAGAATTAGTTAAGATGAGGTCCTAGTGGAGTAGGGTGGGTTCCTAATCCAATATGACTGGCGTCCTTATAAAAAGGGGAAATTCGGACATAGACACACACCACGTGAAGGTGAAGGCCGGGGTCAGGGTGATGCTTCTCCAAGCCAAGCAACACCGAGAATTGCCAGCAAACCACCAGGAGCTGGAAGAGAAGCACAAGCAACACCGAGAATTGCCAGCAAACCACCAGGAGCTGGAAGAGAAGCACTGAATAGAGTCCCCCTCGTGGCCCTCAAAGGGAACCAATCCTACTGAACCCTTGATCTCAGACTTGTAGCTTCTAGAAGAGCAAAATAATGAATTTCTGTGGTTTCAGCCACCTAGTTCATGGTGCTTTGTTACAGCAGTCCTAGCAAGTTAAGATTCCCAGTTCTTCTTTCTCATCTTGCTTCCTTCATGGTAGTTACTAAATTTGTAGATATTTTTTTCAGGTGTGTCCGTGTGTGTAATGTCTGTGTCCCATTTTTTTCCAGGCTCAGTGAGACACCAGTGTCTGTTTTTCCCACCACCATACACTCAGCGTCTAGAAATGAAGAGTCACTCTATAAGCCTGTTACTATGAATACGTGGATCTGTCCTACCTACCACTGGAACTAGAAATGCAACAGTTACAGGACCATACAAATCTCTCTTTAGGAAAAAAAGTCACAATGCCTGAGAATATACACTAACAGGTTGTCTCCAGCAGCCCTCCTTAATACAAGGTAAAAGGTGACATTCATCCATGACCTCTTTGGCACAGGCTGGTCCATCAGATTAACTGGATGGTATCAGACAGGGACTGAGAGTCTGAGTTTAAGTTCTAGAAATAGAACCCTATGCCCCTGGAGACAGCAGGCCTATAGAAAGAATCCCAGTACGCATGCAATTTTCAAGAGGTAGGGGAGGATGTTCCCCTAGGATCACAGCAACAAGTAAGCAGAGGGCACCAAGCCCTTGGCAGTGGGAGGGGAGCCAACCAAAGGTAGACAAGCAGAAAGGATCACCGTAGCTACCACATACTGAATCTGAACCAAGTACCATGCCAAATGCTTGACTGACATTATTTCATCCAATTCCCACAGCAGACTCACCAGCCAGTATTATTATTCCCACTTGACATGAGAAAACTGACATTTAGGGAGTTTAAATAATCTGCCCAGGGTCATATTGTTAGTGAGTGATAAGACAGGATTTAAAACCAGGGACTTGCTGTTAAGATCCTCTCCCAGCTTCCCAGTCTAGCATACAGCTGCCCTAGATGACTTTCTTTCATACTGTGGTCACTAAAAGCTGAAAAATCCATGTACTTTAGAAAGTATTATTTACCAATATTTGTTTACCTGTCTATCTCCATCTACTAGACAAAAAACATCTTGAGATAGTGGAATTATGTGCATACCCAAAGTTAATTAGGTTTACATTCCCACTTCCTAACACAGGACCCAGCGTATAGTAGGAGCTCAAAATTGTTTGTATTATGAATAAATTAGATAAACACTTGTTGATCACTTACACATATTTTAAAAACAATCAGTCACTCTTAGGACCTTCTTGTCGGTGAAAGAGTACTTACAAAAGTATTGGCCTGGAAAGAAGCATTTCTCTTTTCCACTTTTCAGTTGTGAAGTACTGCAGTGTGGATATATTTTTTGTGAATAAGAAAGCATTCGGGGCCACCCGAGAGAAAGTCCCCATGCTTAGTGGCCAAGCTGCCTTTGGCAGCTGGCCTCTACATACCCATCCTCTCTCTCCTTCTAGATTCTTATACCTAACTCTCCATTGTGTTCCCTTTTGCTCACCTATGCCAATTTTTCTTGGAGTTGTTTTTGCTAAACCGGGAACTTTTTATTTTAATAAAATCTCCAAGGAATCAAATAATTGATATTTTCAAATTAGATCACTCTGAAAGGTAGCTAATTTTAGACAGGCAGCTACTGATGGTAGACCTGGGGATAATTTCTCTCTCCTAATAAGGACATCAGAAGTCAACTGGTAGATGGACGAGCAGGATACAAAATTTCCATTCCCCAACCAAGGTCATGTGAAATAGTTTCTTGGCAAATAGCCTTTTGTTTCTTCTCCTTGCCCTTATCCTAAGCAGAGAAGGGAGGACGGCCAAATACCAACTTGAAGAGCCTTTAGAGTTGTCAGTCCCCAGAGAAGGTCTGAGTTCTCATTAGTAAAGAGTTATGAGATCCCATTTTGCAATGAGATAGCTCACACAAGGCTCAAGTCCTGCATAATTATCCACACCAGAGTAGGCTCTAGAATGGGAGGGTTTTAGGGGCAAAACCTTGCATAGTGTAATTTGATATTTATGATGTTCTATCGCCATCTCCTGGAAGGAAAGACCAAGAACACACACACACACACAAAGAATGCTAGGATTTCAAGCTTCGGTGAAGATAATTTTCTTCCATTCTCAAGAAAGGTGAAGACTCTGCAGCCACTGAAGATACCTGCTTACCTCACATTATGAACTAACATAATGTTGGGCAACCGGGCAAGCTAAGAGGCAAACGTTGAGAACTCCAGCGTCAGTTATTTGAGAACAAGAGATAACATCAAACCTCTGAGTGATGAGCCCTTCCAGCTGCCAGTCCCCGGAGAAGGTCTGAGTTCTCATTAGGAAAGAGATATGCGATCCCATTTTGCAAGAGTCAGTTGCACTGCGGGAGCACAGAGAGATGGTAAAAGAATGATTTCCACACGTGGCTCTGAAAGTAATCATCTTTATCTTCGCTTTTAAAAAGTCTCAGAATTTGGCAAAAACTGTTTTAAGGATTTTAAAACGTTATGAATAGGACTAAGCTTTTTTCCAGATTAACTCTTTGTCCCAGGCTAGCTTGTGTCGGAGCTATTTACACATATGGCACAAACACAACCAAATGAATCAAAATGTTTGACTCTCTACCCAAGATCCCATCAGTCTTCATATCTGAAGGTTTCGTTTATATAACAACAAAGGCACATAGTGCAACACTTTAAAATATTGTTTTAAAACACAACTTACTTCTGTTCCTTATGTCTTTTCTATCAATATCCTTATGCAATGAGTGAAAAAAAAAAACATACAACTTTAGAATAAGAAGAATTTTAGTCCAACCACTTCAGATCCTGAATCACAAGCTACACTCACACAATGAGGGGAATTCTGCAGTCAATTCCCATGAACCACCTGTTCTTTCTGAAATTGTTCCCCCATCCTGCCCCACTATCCTGACTTTTGGGGAGTTTTACAGCTTATACAACTCACCAACATCCTGAAGTAGCTGATTTCCAGGGATTGCTGATTTCTTTTCTGAATAGACACCATGTGGATTCACAAAACGTGGACTATGAAACACAGGTTTGGGGTTTTAGAGCTGGAAGGGACCTCTCCTTTATAACTGATAAAAGTGATTTGCTGGGGATATCTGATGGCCTATTTTGAAAGATGGCAGGTGTGAACACAGCATTGAACTATATCAGGCTTTTTTTTTTTAATTCAACTTCTCTTGAGGGCTTACCCTATAAAAAGCACTGTGAGGAACCTCTAAAAGATTTCATACCTAGTCCCCCAAAAGCTGACTCTGTTGTCTGAATTTGACTTCCCAAGCTACCCATAAACTGAAAGGAAAAGTATGGCAGTCCAGTAGAAGAGTGGATACAAAGAAGCATCATCCTCCCCTGTGCTCTGCCTCTTAACAATGTGTCTCATGCAACTTGATACTCAGTAGGGTTACAGGGTTACTTGACAGAGCCGGTCACCACAGGGGAACTCTTCCCAAAGCTGATGGCTGAGAAGAGAATTAACCTTTGTGACTGCCAAACTTCTTCTTACGGCAGGAACTCTGTTCACACATCATCAATAACAACATTTCAGCATCCCAGCCTCCTATTGAATCCACATTTGGGGGTCAGGAGTTCAGTTTTCATAAATATCAAAAAAATTGAAACGCTTCACTGGCACACAACCAAGTTCCTGGACTCTTTTCAATCCATCCTGTCCTCCTCTTTATTCCCCTTCCTCTCTCCTGGTTCCTGTGACACTCAAGCAGTTTGGGATAAACTTCCTGTTCACCGTTCAGCTAGTTTCCAGCTGAGTGTTTGCGGTTTGTGTTTAATGATAAATCCATAGAGTTCAGACATGTGACCAAGTTATACAGGGTTTTGATACTATTAATTCGGCAATCATCTTTCAACTTCCTGCAGCCGTTCATCAACATGAGCTAGCCACGCACCAACCCATCAGTAAGACTATACAAAAGTAAACTGAGAGGCTGGCTACCTTCATAAAATTCATTTCAAACATTTCACAAGTATATCTCCCTTGCCATTGACCCTTTCCTAGATTTCACCAGTCTCACGGGTTGATTTTAAAGATTTTATTTATTTGAGAGAGAGAGAGCAGAGCGAGAGAGAAAGCGAGCATGAGCGGGGTGGGGGGGGCCACAGAGGGCGCAGCAGACTCCCTGCTGAGCAAGGAGCCCAATGCCAGACTCAATCCCAGACCTGAGGTGAAGGCAGACGCTTAACCGACTGAGCCACCCAGGCACCCTCATGGGTTGATTTTAGACAATTTCTCATCTTCCAATGTCACCACAAACTCAACTGCTAGTACACAGAACTACTTGGAAGTTTCCCTAAACATGCCAGGCTCCTTCGGGTCTCTGTGCTTATCCTGTACTCTTGATTCTGCTTCAGATAGTTCCCCCTTGACATCTAGAGAATGCCTGCTTGTCCTTTAAACTGCAGCTCAGAAGTTGCTTTCCCTTTATCTCCTCCAGGAACTGTGGAGTCCCTCACCTCCATGCTCCTACAAGGCCCTGTTGATGCTTCCATCTTGGTGCCATTGCAAGCTAGTAAAGCTGTTTGCTTCATGCCCCCCACCCCGAAACCCCCCACCAGCTACAGGCAGGGACTGAGTTTGACTCCCTGAGCATTCAGGACTGTGTATAGCACATAGCAAGCTCTGTGCAAATGTTTGCCACATGGATGACCCAGGACAGCCTGCCAGTTCATACCACTTCCTTCCTTCCTTCTCCCTCTTACCATCTATTTGATGTTCTAGACAGTCCCATTTCCCCATCAGCCAAAGTTTTGGACTCACAGGAGTAAATCTTTCATTGAAGTAGTTACAAATCCTCAGCTTTTCCAGGCCTCCCTGGAGAACTACTGGGTCTCTCTGAAGTCCAGCAATGAATGGGCCACCCATACCCATGTGACCAGTCCCCCCTCTAACATACAGGCACATGGCGCCATGCCAGGCATACCATTGACACTTGGGTATTATATGAATCCGATTTTTTTAGTCATGGACCCATAATGAACATCAGAGCTTTCCCTCTTCTCCCAACTCCACTCACTAAAAATCTAGACTTCATTATTTTTTCTTCTAAAGTCAACTTCGTTCTGTTTCCAGGGTAGAAATTAACTAATCAGTCCATATTTAAAATTTCTCACTGATTCTGGCAGTGAGTAATGGCAGCATTTCTATATCCAGAGAAGAAGGATATTCAGGCAGATCTTTTAACTTCTAAAGAGCATGTAACCATGGGAAACTACCGCTCCCCAAATTAACATGCTTTGGTGTCAATGTCAGAAAATACTTGGCTTATTAGAATAGACTCGATATATAGTTTCCGATATTATTTATGATCTCAATATCCCACATTATGAACTCTCAGCTTACTCCTTTTACCAATTCTGATGATCTGCAGAGACTGGAGATATAGAAAGGTCAGAATGCACATATTTCAAAATGTCAGTTTTTCTGTCTATTCATTATTAACACTTTGTTCAAATATTCCCTTTCAGGAAAGCCTTTTTTTTTTTTAAGTCTCCAAGTAATCATTTTACTACATTTTTGCTGTGTTATAATAATAGAGTAATATTTTAATATTGCACCATGTATGTTTCCATTTCCTGTTCTCCCCACCACCGCTGCCAGCCCAAAACCAGTAGCAGCCGGAATTCTTTCTACCTGCTGCCCTTGATTGCAAAAGCCTGGCCTTTCGATTATAAAAGCCAGGACATTGAGAAATAATGGCCTCTTGTTTTGTTTTTTTGGGAAGAGGGGAGTTGATTTTCTGTCTTATTTTGTTTTTAACTTCTAAAACACTAGGCCTTAAATATATCATAAGCCAAATCTCGGTGGACCTAGAGCACAGACTTTACACAATAAACCCTACAGCATGATGACATGAGTTGCTACATTACTCCCGAAATCAAATAAGAGTTTGACTAGAGAGTAGAAAAGGGAGAATCAGAAGGGCCGTGACAGCGTAAATTAAGCCAGGAGGTCCCTGAGAAAAAAACCGAGCCCTCCAGGCCATAGACTGAATCCTGGAAGCAAGGAGACAACAGGACTACACACTGCAACAGAAATCCTAGGAAAATGTGAGGGGACCTGAGAGCAGAAGCTTCTCAGAGGGTTGCCTAGACAGGTACAAGTCTTAGGAAGAAGGCCACATTTAATCTGGCAGCAATAGACAGAGAAGATATGTAGGCTGTTGGGGGTGGGGGAAGTCCCACCAAGTTGCCCCCTCCTCATTCCCAAGCTTCCTGAGAAGTATACAGAAGTGGCTGAGAACAGGGCCAGCAGCAACCAAGAGCCCAAGGGGATGCAGAGTGAAGGGAGTGGTGGTGACGACCAGATGCCTCAGTGGGATCAGGGTCAACTCAAGGGCAGTAATGGCAGTAAGGACGGAAGCCCAAGGGACAAACAGAGAGCCACATCTCCAGGGAGACTGGACTGACTTCCAATGCCAGGAGGATGTATGAGGCCTATCATAATCCGTCTGGGCTGCTAGAACAAAATGCCACAGACTGGGCAGCTTATAATCAACAGAAATTTATTTCTCACAGTTCTGGAAGCTGGGATATCCAAGACCAAGACCCCTGTGGATTCAGTGGCTGGTGAGAGCGCTCTTCCTGGTGCATGGTTGTCTTCTCACTGTGTCCTCCCATAGCAAGAGGGCTGAGACAACTCTCTAGGGCCTCTTTTATAAGGTCACTAATTTCCTTCACAAGGTCTCCACCCTCATGACCTAATCACCTCCCAAAAGCCCCTACCTCCCAATACCATCATATTGGGGGCTGATTAGGTTTCGACACAAGAATTCTGTGGAGACACAAACACTCAGTCTCTAGCAAGCCCCTGGGAATGTGGGCCACCTGAGCTTCCTCTGAAAGAGATAGAGCCTTAAACCAGGACAGACTAAGAAAGCTCAGGCTTTCCAGTACCCAGTAGAAATGGAGGCTTGTGACTTATATTAATTTTAGTTTTAATAAAATAAATTTATAATTTAATTTAAATTTATAATTTTTCAAGTATAGTCTTTAAACATACTTATAAGTATGTTTATACCTTTTTTAAGTCCTTTCTCCATAAAAATGAAAATCCATTAACATAATTTATTCATTTTACCAAAAATTGAATATTCCAAGCACTATGATGGCAGCTGGAGATATAAAGATAAATAAGATGTCTTTAAGAAATTTATGATTTATTTAGTACCGAAGACCCTATAATTACATGTGATAAGTACTTTTATAAAGTCATGTGTGTTTGTTTTCTGAGACTGCTATAACAAATTACCACAAACTTGGGGACTTAAAGCAACAAACATTCATTCTCTCACAGTTTTGGAGGACAGAGTCTAGAACGAAAATTGTGGTAAAAAGAATATTTACTAAATTAAGAAATCCATGAAGCACTAACACATAATTCACAAATCATATATAAATCTGTCCAAAACAAGCTTCTATAATCTGCCAATCAAACTGCAGTGATTTTTACACATTTTATATCACCATACATAATTAAAATAACTAAACTACAAAATTGATGTGATGAAGCTGATGTTGAAGAAAAACACTACTTTAGCATAGCTCTATTTTTTCTCTGCTGCCTTTTATCAACTGGATCTTTGAAATGCCTGAGTCTTTTAAAAAATTACTTTTTAAATCAATGTAAGTAGCCTACAATGGCATGAGGCATTATTGTAAACAAATTTTCTACATTTTGGGTGCATTTTATGTGAGAGTATTAGAATCTTTAATCAAGGCATTCAACAAATGGAGGACCAAAAAAAACTTCAGCTTGCCAAATGTTTTAGGAAATTTGCTAAAACAAAGATAGCAAACAGAGAAGCAGTGAATTTAGTCCCTGCAAAAGCAAGGAAGTGAACAGATGTAAAAATAAGCATTAAAGCAGTATACAGGATTTAATTTTGAAATTCCATAATTGCACTTCAAAATGTCTTGACTTGGGGAAAACCTTTTGATGGGGCACATATTTTTTTTTTTTTAAGATTTTATTTATTTATTTGAGAGAGAGAGAATGAGAGAGAGAGCATATGAGAGGGGGGAGGGTCAGAGGGAGAAGCAGACTCCCCGCCGAGCAGGGAGCCCGATGCGGGACTCGATCCCGGGACTCCGGGATCATGACCTGAGCCGAAGGCAGTCGCTTATTTTTAATTGGAGAAATCACATTCCGTCCCAGAATAGAATGGGATACAGTCGAGAAGCCTGTACTTTTGAAGCAACTAATTTTGGTGAAACTTGGGTCGCTCAGTCAGTTAAGCGTCCAGCTCTAGATTTCAGCTAAGGTCATGATCTCAGGGCTGTGGGATCAAGCCCGGCGTCGGGCTTCAAGCTGAACTTGGGTCCTGCTTAAGATACACTCTCTCCCTTGCCCTCTGCCCCTCCCCTGCTCACACTTGCTCTCTTCCTGCCTGTCTCAAAAAAAAAAATTGGTGAAACATTTCAAATAATCATGAAGACAACCTCTTATAAAAATGTATGTCAAAGGAAGGTGTTCTGAATTGAAAGGAAAATATCTGGTTTAACGTTTTTAGTCATTTTAATATATAAAAAAATAGAATTGAGAAGATCTTCAATTTAGCGGAATTTGCTCTGAGCTCAGTAAGTACTCCAGCACCCAGAGAATATATTCTCATTAAAAATAGCGTCCTCAGGGGTGTCTGGGTGACTCAGTTGGTTGGGCAACTGTCTTCAGCTCAGGTCATGATCCTGGAGTCGCGGGATTGAGTCCTGCATCAGGCTCCCTGCTCGGTGGGGAGTTTGCTTCTCCCTCTGACCCTCCCCCCTCTCATGCTCTCTCTTTCTCTCATTCTCTCTCTCTCAAATAAATAAATTTAAAAATCTTAAAAAAATAAGGTCTTCACAGAAAAGCTAATTAAAAGTGTCAAAAACATCCAAGTTATATACCATAAATCCAATTCTGTACATTATAGCCAACTTCATGAAAATTTTAGAGCCATATGGGAAAAAATGAAAGAAAAGGGAGAGACACAGTATTATAGACATACAGACAGATCCAACTAAGAAATTAAATAAAATATGGTAATGTTTCAAGAGTAATTATTATGCTTGTGTTATTTTTTTAACATTTAGATAAATCAATGCCTGCTTTAATACTTTTTAGAGAGACTTTGTAAAACCTGATTTTAATGGAATTGTTTTCTATGTCCACCAATAAACATAAAACCAATTTGTTGATCCAAAAGTAAACGTTTCCAAAGTCACATGATTTTAATTCTTTTTAAAATAATTACTATTCTCAAAAATAGTTTGGTTAATAAATTAGATTCTTATCTAAGCTCAGCCCAAGTTGCAACACCTGAGGGTGGAAAGAAGTCTTTCGGCGCCTGCTGAGGGGCTCTGATTATATCCTGAGAGTTCAGAGGACCAGCGAGGATGCAAGAGGAGAGAGTAGGTGAAGCCGGACAGGCAGACGGGGAGGTTCCCACTCCCACTTCACCTAGAGCAGCTCAGCCTATACCCATTTGACCTATTGGATTTCTGTGTAAACTCCAATTTGAAGAAATGGTTCTCTGGCTAACAATAAGCCTGAGAACACCGCTGTGAGCAATGGAGTGTCAGGGATGAATTTTAAGCAAGGGAGTAACATGATCAGGTTTGCGTTTTTAAGCTCACTCTGGCAACAAGAGGGAGGATGGGCACTTATAAAAAGTAAACAGTGGGGTATGTGGGTTTAGCACACGCATAGAGGACTTCACTGCACTAAGGCTTAATGTCATACCCTTGGCTTTTGCAAAAAAAAAAAAGTTTCTAAATCTTCTAATAAGAGATCTACACATTAAATTATGATTAGTATTCCATGAAAAGAAAAGTTCTGTTTCTTTAGAGGACCTAAATGGATGTCAATTACAAATCAACAAGAACTGTATTACATAATGTGTTTCCTTTTTTTGATCTAGCTGCCTGGATGCTCAGAAGTAAATTAAATGTTTGACTGTAGCAACTCATTTATTCTAGCTACTTGCAATACAGATTTTTCCTCTACTCTGGCTTTGGGATTAGTGAACTTATTTATAAAATATTGGTGATATCAAGTGACATCTGTTTCTCTTTATCACCACTAAAAGCTTAACTAATCATTTCTGTGTTTAAAAGCCATCAAAGCGTTGAAATAGCCAATTTCAAAAAAATAACTGCTATGAGATAAAGAGGATCACTAGAAGTCACCTCTCTGATCCCCAACTCCCTCTTAGGTAAAATACATACAAAAATGATACTTAACAAGGATGTAGGGAGTTCCAATGAGAAAATTAATGCAAAGTCACATTGAACATTTTAATGTGGCAAACAAATGTCAGTTATTGTTATTCTGAGAAAGATACAATGAAGAGTTCTTTGTTACTGTCTTACACCTCTCATGGGCTCCACTGAGAAGTCCCTCTTCACGATGATTCCAGAATGTGATGGCTTCCCAGCACCTCTGCCCTGGCCTGGGACAGCATCAGCTCTTACCAGCACGGCTGCCACAGCCTGCTAATGGGTCTCCTGCTTCACACTCTTTCCCCCTTCTACACAGCAGGTAGGGTCATGCTTTTTTTTTTTTTTTTAAGATTTTATTTATTTATTTATTTGAGAGAGAGAATGAGATAGAGCGAGCATGAGTGGGGGGAGGGTCAGAGGGAGAAGCAGACTCCCTGCTGAGCAGGGAGCCCGATGCGGGACTCGATCCCAGGACTCCAGGATCATGACCTGAGCCGAAGGCAGTTGCTTAACCAACTGAGCCACCCAGGCGCCCCAGGATGATGCTTTTAAAATACAGTGCACCTTCTGAGGTAGGCAGGATATTGACCCCTCAGAAATGTCTGAGTCCTCATCCCCACCCCCTGTGAGTATGCCCCCTTTCATGGCAAAAGGGGCTTTGCAGATGTGATTAAGTTAAGGATCTTGAGGTGGGGGGTAGATTATTCTTGATTTTCCAGATACAATCACAAGCGTGCTTTTAAAGAGGGAGGCAGGAGTGTCAGAGAAGGAGAAGTGACAATGGATGGAGACAGATCCAACTGAGAAATTAACTGTGCCATTGCTGGAAGGAGCAAAGAGCCAAGGAATGTGGGCGGCCTCTAGAAGGTAGAAAAGTCAAGGAACAGATTCTCCCCTGAAGTTCCCAGAAGAAAAGCAGCCCTGCCATCACTGTGACTTTAGCCCCATGTTACAGATTGAATCGAGGCTCCAAACAGAAATATGCTGGAGCCCCAACCCCTCGTACCTCAGAATGGGACTTTATTTGGAGATAGAGCCTTTACAGAGGTAGTCAAGTTAGAATCAGGTCATAGGGTAGGTTCTATTCCAATATGACTGGCGTGGTTATAAAAAGGGGAAATTTGGAAACAGACCTGCACACAGGGAGAACGCCCTATGAAGATGAAGGCAGACGTCAAGGGGATGCTTCTGCAGACCAAAGAATGCCGAAGGTTGCTAGCAAAATGCCAGACGTTAGAGGAGAGACATGGAACAGACTCTTCTTCACAGCCCCCGGGAGTAACCAACCCCGCGCAGACCTTGATCTCAGACTTGGAGCCTCCAGAAGTGTGAGATGATACATATCTTCTGTTTTAGACACCCATTTGTGGTACTTTGTTGCAGTAGCCTTAGCAAACGAGTATACTCCAAAGACCCATTTGGAATGTCTGGCCTCCAGAGCTGTAAGATAATTAATTGTACTACTGCTCTAAGCCCCTAAGTTTGCAGTAATTTGTTATAGCAGCAATAGAAAACTAATCCATTCTCCAAAGCTTCCCCGTCAGAAGTCCTAAAATCTGAAGTCATCACCATAGCTTAAGCATCTTCCAACCTAACCCTCCCTTTCTGATTTAATCTCCTGCTTCTCTTCCCCTCACTCCCTCTGTCCCAGACCCACTGGCCTTCTTGCAGTTCTTTGACCACCCTTGCTCACTCACCCCAGGGCCTTTGCATCTGACTGAAACGCTCCTCCTCCCTTCATGCTCCCTTACTTCCATCAAGTCCCTGATCATATGTCACCTTATCAGGGAGGCCTTCCTTCAACATTCCATAGAAAATAGCACTCTCTATCTCCTTTCTCTGCGTTATTTTTCTTGGCATATATCACCATTTGACGTGTTACGCACTTGTTAATTTGTGACCATCATCTTCCTTCGCTTCCATTAGGACATAAGCGCCTTGAGAGCAGGGAGCTGTTGGACTCACTGCTATGTCCCCGCTGCCTGGAACAGGGCCGGGCACCTAAGAAGCATTCAATACAACGTTCTTGTTTTTTGTTTTTTGTTTTTTTTTTTTTAAAGATTTTATTTATTTATTTGAGAGAGAGAACGAGAGAGAGCACATGAGAGGGGGGAGGGTCAGAGGGAGAAGCAGACTCCCCGCCGAGCAGGGAGCCCGATGCGGGACTCGATCCCGGGACTCCAGGATCACGACCTGAGCCGAAGGCAGTCGCTTAACCGACTGAGCCACCCAGGCGCCCCATCGTTCTTGTTTGAGTGGAATTCAAATTGCTGCTATCTTCTGTCTCTAAAGTTCTTTCCACTTAAGCTGTTTTCAGTATTTTTGTCTTTGGGCGTATAAACGATGAAACCACAGCTTCTAAGGTCATAAATCCAATACACTGTCTCCATGTGACCCTCCCCAAAATAAATTAGAAGATGAGCGCGCGAGGGAGGCAGTAGCACAGCTTTCCTGCAGAACTTCAAAATCTTTCAAACCAGATGGTCAAGAGCACAACAGGGCAGACGCATCCTGACCAGAGAGACAGGTCAGATGTAATGACAGCTCTGCACTTAAAATTAATCTCAAAAGGCTGGCTAGGCAATTAAGCCTGGGTTTGGAACTAGACGTTAAAACATTAATGCACTAAAACATTTTTAATGCACTAATAAAAGGGGGTAGGTTTTAGTTGTTTATAAGGAATTCAAAATTAATCATAGTTTTCAAAAGCTCTCGCATTTCCAACTTTAAATTTTACCTAATAGGATGTGACTGTGGGGACAACATAGGCAGCCTCGCGTTGCGAGTTATAATGTGGGAAGACAGGCTGGGGAGTGCAGCTCAGAAGGAAATTGCTGCTCAATCCCACGCTCTTGCGATTTTTTTCCATTTAACTTAGAAGTCAGATCAGGCTCCACATCTGAATATAGGGGAAGATACAAGCACTTTTGTTTTAACCATAAAACCATTGTTCTTTGTTTATTTGTATCATCGTGCCCATAGGCTTAGGACTTGCAAAGCCAAACATAAGCAAAGGAAAGAATGGATGTGTCCATTTCTAAACAAGCTTAAAAGACATTAAAAAATGTCTTCCGTTACTTATCACTGCTGGACATACATCAATCCGATACGTAGCATAGAATAAACTCATCTCACATCTTAGAAGATCCTTCTAGACTCCTCACATCCCCAAATCCGTAATTGCCATCATAGGAAGAGGCATGCTTCTGTCCTCCCTAGATATTCTCAAGGGAAGAGGAAGAGCTAATCTGATTGGTCAGAATGCAACGCATTTATTAATGTGTTTCAAATAGCTGTTTGCCCTGTGTGAGTCTTTGGCTCTTGTTCATTCTCTAGAGCAGGAATTGTCCCTGAGTCAGGGCTGCTCCTGGGTTCCCACAGTCTCGCTCTTTCCCATCACATGCCCACACCTGTTGGTCACTGAAGAGAGTTCCTCTCCTGGGAGGCCAAGCAGAGGTGGTAAGATTCCAAACTTCGGATGTAGGCTTGAGGGGAACTCAGAGGTCCCATTTCAGCCTCAGACTTAAGCCAAAAGCTCCCTCCATGTATGCCACTGGGGTACTGTATTGGTCTAGTCTCCCCTCTCCCCAACCGTGAAGTGACCCCTTTGTTTCCCATCTGTTATTGGTCCTTAGATCTATCTCCCTCTTGCCAAAATTGTTAGAACTCTGCCTTTTATTCCGCTCTACATACAATTTCCCTCCTACAGTGTAAAGGGAACCATATCAACTCTGACATGATCCCTTGGGTTCCTGAATAAGCATCAGAACACAGTAGCCATTGGCTAAGAACCACGCGGCCATTGGCAGGGCTTCCTCACCAGTTACTCCACTCTCCCTCATTTAAATGACAAAAATTACATTACAGCAAAACCACAGGAACCTGCAGGACTGCTTGTGAGCGGTCAAAAACGTCTACGTGAAACGCAAGAATGCTGTGTCCACTTGTTATTTTCAGTAATGTCGACCTTCTGTGGATTCTTGCAGGCAGTATTGCTTAAATGCCCAGGGTGAGGAGGTAGGCAGCCTGAGACAGAATTCTCAATCTGACAATACAAGGTATGGGACCTTGAGGATATTCCTTAGGACTTTGTTTCCTTAACTCTAGAAAGGGAATAATAATACTTACTTGATGGGGCTTTTCTGAGGATTAAACAAAAAGCATTTTGTACAATGTTTGCCACATAGCAAGCACTCAGTAAATGTTAGGAGAGATTGCTATTGTTATCTCATTACAAAAAAAATTAGTCTCCGCAAATGCAGAAATGATGAAGACTCATTGAATAATGTTCTTTAAATTATTACCACATTTGGAAAGGCATCTAAAAATAAAGCGATCTTATAGTTTTATTAGCAGAAATAGTATATATACTGAATAAAACAACCAATCATCACAGTATGCCCCAAGAACCCCAATGTCATGTTTTGAAGTCTCAGAGAGAGAAAAAAAAATTGACCTCAATACAAAACAATACAAAGCCTGGCAAACCTGGGTGTTAGTTTTCTATTGCTGTACAATAAATTACCAAAATTCAGTGGTTTGAAAGAATGCAAAGTATTACATCACATGGGTTAGGTGTCCGGGTTAGCTTGGTACTCTCCCCCCGGTCTCATGTGGCTAAAATGTCAGTCATGGCCACAATCTCATGGGAGGCCCGGGTCCTCTTCCAACTTCACTGGTTGTTGGTAGAATCAGTTCCTTGTGATTATAGGACTGAATCTTCATTTTTCTCACTGACTGTTGGCTGGAATTACTCTCAGTTACTAGATGCCACCTTCATAGGCCCCTGCCACGTGGTTCCCTCCAAGAACAGTTCGCATGATTGTTTGCTTCTTCAAGGCCAGCGGGAGAGCATCTCTGCTGCTTGGAATTTCCCTGACCTATAGATCCTCATCCTTTAAAGGGCTTGCCTGATTAGATCCAGCCCACCCAGCACAATCTCCCTTTCAATTAACTCAGTCAACTGATTAGAGACCTTAATTACATCTGCAAAAATCCCTTCAGCCCAACCATGGATAACCTTGATATCCATCACTTTTGTAGTTCTTACCCACACTCAAGGGGAAGGGATTACATGGGGCATGTATACCAGGGGACAGGAATCATGGGGGCTAGTTTAGAATTATACCAACCACAATCTGAAATCAAATACTAAAACCATAAAACAGAATTCACAGATTTACTTATTCTCAGATTGAGTAAAACATTACATTATTTTTAAATAAAGATAGAAACTGAGAAATAATAGACTCTGGAATAAACATAGTGGATTGAACACATTCACTTATTAATGACAGTAAAAGAATAAAACAGTATAAAGCTTCCAGGACAAGGAGAATAAGGGAGCATGAACAAAGATGTTGACAAGCATTTGGAATGGATAGAGACATGGTAAATGGCCCTAGTAGAAGAGAAAAAGCTGAACCCAGGTGCTCACAGAGGCAGATACCAACAAACAGAACCCAAGAAAGACCCAGGGATCAGAGGGCCCATATGGCTGGCAGCAGGTTAAAGAATGAAGAAGAAGCTGCCATCTATACGAAGAACAGTTATAACCCTACATCTCCCTACCCCCCACTCCATATAGCAAGACAACCTTCACAACGCCCACAGGAGATTCTGGATTCAAGGAAAGCAGAGAAACTAAGTGAAATTTTATACATTGTTTTAATTAAGATGTCTCACCCCAACCACCTGCCCCAATATTTTCCAAATTCTGAGAGAAAAATATTGCATCCTAAAATTCTTTACTCAGCCAAACTATCTACCAATGATAAGGGTAGTGTATTAGTTTTCTAGGGCTTCCATTACAAAATCCCACATATTGGGTGGCTTAAACAAGAACAATTTATTTTCTCACTGTTCTGGAGACTAGAAGTCCATGATCAAGGTGTCTCCAAGTCTGATTTCTTCTGAGGCCTCTCTCCTTGGTGTGCACTTTTCACTGTGTCCTCATATAATTTTTCCTCTTTATGTGTGTGCCTTATCTCTCCCTGTGTGTCCAAATTTGCTCTTCTTATAAGGACGCCAGTCAGATTGGATTAGGACCCATCCTACAAGCCTCATTTTAACTTCCTTACATCTTTGCAGACCCTCTCTTCAATATGGTCACATTCTGACATACTGGGGGTTGGGACTTAGATATATGAATTTTGACTAACACAATTCAGCTCCTAACAGATAAAATAAAGACATTTTTATAGCAAGCCAAGTCTTTTTTTTTTTTTTTTAAGATTTTATTTATTTATTTGACAGAGAGAGACACAGAGAGAGAAGGAACACAAGCAGGGGGAGTGGGAGAGGGAGAAGCCGGCTTCCTGCAGAGCAGGGAACCCGATATGGGGCTCAGTCCCAGGACTCTGGGACCATGACCTGAGCCGAAGGCAGACGCTTAACGACTGAGCCACCCAGGCGCCCCACAGGCCAAGTCTTTAAAAGGAGTTGGTGCTCCACCAAAATGAAGCCCAGGAAACAGAAGCTCTAACATGGGAAAGAGGCAGAGGGGTTTTCCTAGAATGAAAATGGGAGAACTCCTAGGACCGTGTTTGTGGAAGAGCAGCTGGACTGGATCCAGGAAGACAAGGAGGGAGCCAGCATGGGGCAAATGGATGACCAGACACGTTTGACTGTATTGAATATACTTCTATGATTCTAACAATGATAGGTACCAAGAGATCTAAGCAAACCAAACCAGGGGCACCTGGGTGGCTCAGTTGTAAAGCGTCTGCCTTCAGCTCAGGTCATGATCTCAGGGTCCTGGGATAGAGCCCCGCATCCAGCTCCCTGCTCAGTGGGGAGCCTGCTTCTCCCTCTCCCACTCCCCCTGCTTGTGTTCCCTCTCTTGCTGTGTCTCTCTCTGTCAAATAAATAAATAAAATCTTTAAATTCAGGAAAACCAAAGTTGTTAAGGAAACAAGTGTAATCACAGAGTACTGCAGGGTTCAGGAGTGAACAATATTCATATATCCTAATCAAGTAAACACAAAATATTAATTCAACCAAAAGTTGTGATGTAACCGTTTGGGGAAAATAATGGGAAGAAAAGTAGGGAAAGCGGGTGGTCTAAATTTGTTAAATCCACATGTTCCTTAATAAGTTGATAAAGAATGGCTAAAATTGGATCATAAGGAGATTTTTAACATGTTTAAGCATGTTAATGAGAAATCTAAAGTAAATAGAAGAAAAAGAGATGAAAGTTACTACCTCTGGAAATTCAGGGGTCAACACAGGTGCAGCCAAGGGCTGACATTTTTATATCACCTTTAAGTTCTCTTTGCCTTTTTAAAACCACTTACATGTATCACTTTGTAAAAAAAAAAAATATATATATATATATATATATATATATATATAAAATTTTAAAATAGCTGAGACAAAAAAAGGAAAACATTATACAAAGAAAATATGAGAACATCGCCACAGGTAAAAACATACAGAGACATCCACCTCCTATGTTGTATTATTTTGAGCATCTCAAAAACCATTATGGTGCAGAAAGTTACTTATCACTAAAGTAACGGACATGTTAGTTACTCTTTGTGTTTGCCTCCTGTGTTTCCCCGGGCCCCATGGATATGAAGATGAAGGAGAAAATGGCTGTCCTCAAACAGCTAGAGAAATAAACATAAAGAATAGCAGTTCAATGGGATAGGCATAAAACTGTATGTGTTTTTTGAAATCCTAAGAAATTCTCCTGACTTTTTTTTTCTGTCAGAAGAAGCAGCTAAACTCTTTGCTATCTCAAACAGAGCCCTCTGACATCTAATCCCACTGTCCTCTCTTTCGAAGCCTACTTTTGACAGGTTTGTATAGGATAGTCTACACTTCCTATTTCCATTTTTGTTCTTATTGCATTTAGCTTTCCAATGTGATGAGGAACACAATATGGAAGCCTTAACTAAAAACTATTCAACGTATCTTCAAATCTTTGAGTGCTTCTGAGACGTCCAGTTTGTTTGTTTGTTTGTTTGTTTTTTTAAAGATTTTATTTATTTATTTGACAGAGAAAGACACAGTGAGAGAGGGAACACAAACGGGGAGTGGGAGAGGGAGAAGCAGACTCCCTGCCGAGCAGAGAG
Source organism: Mirounga leonina (assembly GCF_011800145.1). Taxonomy (NCBI): domain Eukaryota; kingdom Metazoa; phylum Chordata; class Mammalia; order Carnivora; family Phocidae; genus Mirounga; species Mirounga leonina. The sequence goes on from NW_023270314.1 coordinate 13,287,496, forward strand.
CCCGATGCGGGACTCGATCCAGGGACTCCAGGATCATGACCTGAGCCGAAGGCAGTCGCTTAACCAACTGAGCCACCCAGGCGCCCTTGACGTCCAGTTTTTTTTTAATTGAGAGCTCTACTACCATTTCACAAAGTTGAATATTTATTTTTGAAACTTACTTTCCTTGTGGCTTCAATGACACAACTCTTTCCAAAAGTTTCCAAAGGTTTGCCTTTGAAATCTCTGGCCACTAAGTCTCCCACCCGCTCATGAAATGCTGAGGTTTCCAGAAGTTTCATACCCAAACTCACCTTACATCTCTCTCAGGTGTCTTCATGGCAATCCAACCACTTCAAATAACTCCAAGGTGACTTCCAGTGTTCTCTTTCCCAGTTCCTGCATTCTTGACCACATGTCCCACAAACACATCAAATACAACGTGTGTTTACTTGCGAAACCTCTCCCTCCCCCAGCATGCCACCCATCTATTCGTTCTTGCTAGAAACCCGAGAATTAGCCTCTAAAACAATTCTCATCCATGTCCCTATAGGACACTAAGTCCCATAAAGTCCACCTCCTAAATAGTTCTATACATGTCCTCCCATCTCCATTCCTTATCATTTCTTTAAGACTTCATTTTGAGAGGGCAGTTTTAGGTTCACAGCAAAAGTGAGAGGAAGGTACAGAGATTCCCCTTATTTCCCCTGCCCCTACAAATGCACAGCTTCCCCATGATCAACATCCCCCACCAGAGTGGTACATTTACCACAATTGATGAGCCTACACTGACACATCATAATCACCCTAAATCCACAGATTACATCAGAGTTCACTTTTGGTGGTGTACATTCTATGGGTTTGGACCAATGTATAATGATACATATTCATTATGGGATTATAAAGGGTATTTTCACTGCCCTGAAAATCCTCTATGCTCTGCCTATTCATCACCCCTCCCTGCTACAAACCCTGGTGAACACTGATCTTTTTCCTGTCCAAATAATTTTGCCTCTTCCAAAATATCATATAGTTGGAATCATACAATATACAGAATTTTCAGACTGACTTCTTTCACTTAACAATATGCATTTAAGCTTTCTCTGTGTCTTTTCATGGCTTGATAGTTCATTTCCTTTTAGCACTGAATAATATTCCACTGTCTGAATGTACCACAGTTATTTTTCCATTCACCTACTAAAGTACATCTTGGTCACCTCAGGTTTTGGTAACTGCGAATAAAGCTTCTATATATAAACATCCATGTGCAGGTTTTTGTATGTAAATATGTTTTTCAACTCCTTTAGGTAAATGCCAAAGAGCATGACTGCTGGATCGTATGGTGCAGTATGCTTAGTTTTGTAAGAAACTACCAAACTGTCTTCCAAAGTGGTTGTACCATGTTGTGTCCCACCAGCAATAAATGAGAGTTCCTGGTGCTCCACATCCTCACTAGCATTTGGTGTCAGTGTGCTGGATTTTGGCCATTCTAATAGATGATAGTGGTATCTCACTATTGTTTCAATTTGCATTTCCCTAATGACATTTGATGTGGGGCATCTTCTCATATGCTTTCTATCTTTTTTGGTGAGATGCGTGTTAAGGTCTTTGGCCAACTTTTGGAATCAAGTTTTTTAATTTTTCAGAGTACCGAATTCTAAGTTGGCATTTTTTTTTTCTCAAAGCATAAAATATTTCACTCCACTCTCTTTTGTTGACATGTTTCTTAGCAGAAGTCAGATACAATTTTTATCTTTGTTCCTCTATAGTTAAGGTGGTTTTCTTCCCCCCTCTGGTTTTCTTCAGGATTTTTTCTTTATCCTTGATTTACTTTAGTGTGAAAATGATATACCCAAGTGTAGCTTGTTTTGTTTTTGTCTTGGCCATTTATGCTGCATGGTGTCCTCTGACCTTCCTGGAGCCATGGTTTAGTGTCTGACTTGGGGGAAATTCTCAGTCTTCATTGTTTCAAATATTTCTTCTGTTCATTTCTCGCTTTCTTTTCCAATGGTATTCCCATTATGCATATGTTACATCATTTGTAGTTGTCCCACAGTCCTTGGATATTCTACTCTCTTCAATCTTTGTTCTTTTTGCTTTTCAGTTGTAAAGGTTTTTATTGCTATATCCTCAAGCAGAGTTTCTTCCCTCAGCTGTGTCCAATCTACTAATCAGCCCATCAAAGGCATTCATTCTTCATTCCCTTTGTGTTTTTGATCTCTAGTATTTTTTTGCTTCTTTCTTGGGATTCCCATCTCTGCTTACATTGCCCATCTGTTCTTGCATGCTGTCTACTTTATCCATGAGAGCTCCTGGCATACTAATCATGGTTGTTTTATTTATTTTTTTTTTTAAGATTTTATTTATTTATTTGACAGAGAGAGAGAGAGATAGCAAGGGCAGGAACACAAGCAGGGGGAGTGGGAGAGGGAGAAGCAGGCTTCCTGCTGAGCAGGGAGCCCAATGTGAGGCTCAATCCCAGGACCCCGGGATCATGACCTGAGCCGAAGGCAGACGTTTAACGACTGAGCCACCCAGGCGCCCCAATCATGGTTGTTTTAAATTCCCTGTCAGAGAAAGACAAATACTGATTTCACTTATATGTGGAATGTAAACACCAACAAAAGCAAACAAAAAAACAAATGAAAAAACAAAAATAGAAACAGACTCACAAATACAGAGAACTTGTGGTTGCCAGAGGAGAGGGGGTAGGGAACGGGTGAAATAGGTGAAGGGCATTAAGAGGTACAAACTTCATGAACTTCCTGTTATGAAATAAATAAGTCAAGGTAATGAGAAGTTTAACATAGGGGATATAGTCAATAATAATAATATAAAGTAATAAAATAATATAAAATAATAATAATTTTATATGGTGACTATACTTACCACGGTGAGCATTGTGTAATGTATGGAATTGACGAACCACTATGTTGCAATTAATATAATACTGTTATAACCAGAGTTCAATTAAAAAAAAAATCCCCTGTCTGATAATTTCAACATCCTTGACATGTCTGGTTCTGATGCCTGCTTTGTTTCTCCAAATTGTGTTTTCTGCCTTTCTATATGCTTTATAATTTTTTTCTTGATAGCTGGACATGATGAACTGCAATAAACAGGCTTTTAGTAATGTGGTTTGAGATGGGGTGGGGTGGGGAGAGAAGCATTTTGCAGTCCTATGATTAGGTCTCAGTCTTATAGTGAGCCTAGGGACTGTGCACTTCATGAGTGTTTCTCGGTTCTGCTCCCCTCAGGTGGGACAGGATGGCTGGATTGGCTGAAGTTGGGTGTGTTCCTTCTCCCACGCGGAAGGCCAGAGCCAGCTGGAATTGGGTATTTCCATTCTCCCTGGTCAGTTAGGCGCTGATAATGACCCCAGCAGGTTAGGATCTGGTTAATTAGTTTCCCCTGAAGGCAGGCCTTATTAAGAAGAACAGAGTGCTCTTGTGTATTTCAAAATGGTTCCTTTTGCCCTCACCCTGCTGGAAGCACTAGACTTTTCTCCGACATTTACTGTGAGAACCTGGCCAAACTCCTGGACGTAGGGAGCGTGGGGGCCCCCCGGTGACTGGGTCCACCTGGAATTCTTACTTCTCAGAGTTGTCTGCACCAAGCTTCCAGCAATTCGCAGTTACAGTTCGAATTTTCCTACTCCAGCACTGCCTTCCAAGATGGTTTCCACTTGTCTCTGTTCAGGTAAGCTGTGACTCCCTGCATTTGCCTGTCTCTCCAATCTTAGGGGCAACTGTTTGTCCTGTGTCCTCTTCTTTCTTACAGATCCTAGAAGAGTTAATTCTTCAGTCTGTTTAGCTCTTTACTTCAGGTTCTTGTCAATTTTCATCTGGTCTATTGAAATTGATCCTGTTTTCCTTTTCTCCCATGTTCTCTTTTTCCTATCCATCTTTCCACATCCTGCAGTTTAGCTTTCTCTTTTATTCCTCTATGCCCCTGCATATGTTATTTTCATTTTCCATTACTTCTATTATCCACCTATCAAAATCTTACTGCGTGAGTTAAGATTCCAGTGGTTCCATGTGGAAGCAAAGAGAACTCAAGCGGGCAGAAGTATAGGAAGGGAATTGGTTGGCTTATGGGGCTGAATTGGCAGGGTTAGCTGGCTTCAGGAATAACTGGATTGAGGGCTCAAAATTTGTCATTGGGACTCTTTTTCTCCATCACTCTGCCTATCCCTGCTTTTTGACATGTGTTGATTTAATTCTCCATGATACTGCACTGGCAAGTGGCTGTGATAATTCCAGCCTCCTATTCTTGAGGCTTAAGTCCAGCCAGAATGAGATTTATTTTAAGATTTATTTATTTGAGGGAGAGGTAGAGAGAGCAGCGGGAAGGGGCAGAGAGGAAGGAGAGAGTCCCAGCCGACTCCGTGCTAAGCAAGGAGCTCCACATGGGGTTCCATCTCACGACCCTGAGATCATGACCTGAGCTGAAACCAAGAGTCAGTCGCTTAACTGACTGACCCAGGCGCCCCCCCTATTTTATTTTCTTAGGACTCAGCTTAAGCATCCCCACTAGATTGAGGACCCTCTTTGAGGTCAGAGGTTATATCTTTTTCATCCTTGAACCTTAAGGCCTTAAGCATATTAAGCAGTCAATAAGTATGTGTTAATGAAGAACACGCCTATAGGAAAACAGTAGGGGCATCAACTAACTGCCTGGGGGAGTTGAGGAAAGTTTCAAAGAGAATGTATCACTCAGACAAGCCTGGCAGATGAGTTTGGGTGCACCGGGAGTGGGGGAAATAGCAAGAAGGACATTCAAAAAAGAGTAATAGCTTATGAAAATGCATGGACTAGCAGGGGATGTTTAAACCTAAATCACCTAGATTAGAAGAAGTGGGAGATAAAGTGGCAGGACACGGGACAGGACAGGGAGATTGGGGAAAGCTTGTAAAAGACAAGAAAACAGTAAAAACCTTAAGATTTATACTTATCTGTAAGCAATGGGAAATTACCGTGAGATTTTAACTGGGATGAATACAATCAAATATTTTACTTTAGAAAAACAACATTGATTTCTTCTTCCGATCTATCCTCCCCACTGCTGTGAGAGTCAAAAAACCAATTAGAAGACTGTTACCAAATCAGGCCAGAGAATATGAGGGAAAACAAAAGTATTTTTAGGAGATAGAATTGATAACTGATGGTGATCACATCCATTCAGAGACGATGCAGGAGAGAATGTAGATTATCAGATTGTCTGACCAGGTAGGTGGCAATGCTATGAACAAAGATAACAAATACAGAAAAAAGAAAGGCATTCTCAAATCTGCCTCCTCTCCCTTCTCTTTGCTTTGCTGTCCTGTGCTGTTCTGCTTTGCTTTTCGATCCAAGAAAACCTTTAACTTGTACCATGTGCATCACAGTTAGGCAAGATCTCGCCCAAGTTGATAACTATCTTGCCAAGGCTCTAAGGACAAACATGGGGTGATGTTTCTCGAAACCTGTAAAGAGGGCTTCTGGTGTAAATTCATCTGCATGGATTATAATTTTTCCCAGGAGAGAATGATGAGAAATAGAGAGTTTGAGAAATCTGACCACAGAATCAAGTCCTTGCAAAGGAGAAGGTATTGCAGGAAAGCAGGAAGGATGAGATCTAATCCTACATTTGCTGCCAGTAACCGCTTTTGCTATTGTTCGAGTGTTGTGTTTCAGGACTCTCTGACAGGTCAGTCTGGGTACTAAATTTTTTTTTTTTTTTAATTTTCTTTATGAGGTTTTCTCTAGCGTACTTTATTGTAAGAATACAATATATAATACACAAAATACGTGTTGTTTATGTTATCGGTGAGGCTTCTGGTCAACAGCAGGCTATTAGTAGTTAAGTTTTGGGGGAGTCAAAAGCTACATGTAAATTTGTGACCATGTGGGGTCAGTGCCCTATCCCCTGTGTTGTTCAAGAGTCACCTGTATATGGATAGAGAGAATGATGAAGGAAGTATGGTGAACTATTGACACTGAGGAAATTTAAGAATTTTAAAGCACTTTTGGTAGAAAGATTAACTTCCTTTTTGGAGTCCGTGAAAACCAATTCCCTGTACATATGAGGGCATCACACTCCTGGTCAAGTACTACTAAATGTTCTCTTGACAGCAGGATCTGCCTTCTTTTTTTTTTTTTTTTTTTTATATGACAGAGAGACACAGCGAGACAGGGAACACAAGCAGGAGGAGTGGAGGAGGGAGAAGCAGGCTTCCTGCGAAGCAGGGAGCCCGATGATGATGCGGGGCTCGATCCCAGGACCCTAGGATCATGACCTAAGCCAAAGGCAGACGCTTAACCCCTTCTTAACCAGTGTAGCTAATAGCATCCTGTTGTTCAGGAGTTGGCCATGATGATAATACCCAGTGTTAGTAGAAGTGGGGAAATGGACACGTTCAGCCTGCTGGTTCAGGACACTATGAATTAAGAAGCCTTCCTGTGTGCATAAGCTTTTCTCCAGCAATTTCATTTTCAGGGAGTATTTAAGCACATGTACAGAAATTTACTACACGTATGTCCAGGGTATTCTTTAATCATAAAGATTAGAAATACCCTAAATAACAATAAGGACATCTAGGTTTTTTAAAAATAATGGATTTCACTCAGACAATGAATTTCAGTAAAGATATTAAAGTGAAAATGCAGATGTATATGTATTGATGTGACAAATTCTTGACATTTTAGAAACTAAAACACATTACATAACAGAGGCTATAATCTAGTGCTATTTTTTGAAAGAAAAAAGTGAACCAGAATACTACTTGGAAGTATTAATTATTCTTCACCCCCACCCGTATGATTATCTCCCACTCAAACTTTGAAATGCAGGGCCCCTAATACGCTAGGAAGAATTTTAGAACTAGATTAAAGAAACCAAAAAAATATAAGAAATTCTTGTCTCCCAAGTTCAAGAGTGATAAGTTGAAGTATGAGAAAACAAAGATTTGAAAATGGATCTGAGGTGGCCAAACCAGTTTTGTCCTGTCCCTTCAAGAAAAGCCATCAAACTGAGGGGACGGAGAGAGGATTCAAGTAAACCGGAAAAGCAGACTACACCACGCACTGCCCCTCCTCCTTGGGCTGAATCTGCAGGTGGAATCCCTCCATTTGGAGATCCGACAGGAGGGTGACCTGTGCTCATCTTCCCACCAGAATTTTCGAAGTCCTCGGTGTCCAGGTTGAGATGAGTTCTGCCCCACACAGGCAAGGAGGAGGACAGTAGTAGATTAGTCCCTGGTGGGACAGCATTCCCCTCCCAAGCTTCCCTCATTACAGGAGTGTCCCGGGAGGCACCCAAGGACTGAAGTGAGAGTATCCTTGTTCGCGCCAGAGTTGAAGAAAATGTCGGTGGGGCTGCGTGTGGTCTTGCTGCCAGGAGGAAGGGTTACTAAACACAAAGGGGTGGGGCGAGGGGTCCCCACTAGGATTCAGTGAGCACACAGCTGCAGCTACTCAGATTTCTCATGGAGGGTGGGGAAAGCAACAGACAGAAGGCGTATCTGCTTCTTATAAACCTAAAAGGTCCAAGGTGACATAGCTCACCTCTCACATCCCCACCCTACCCCTGACCCCCTGGGCAGGAACTAATTCACAGCCACACCTACATGAAGAGAGGTTTGCAAAGGTAGCACAAAGCTGGGCAGCAGCTTCCCATGGTTCGTTGCACACTGTGGAAAGAGCACACATGTCTGGTTTCTCCTACTGCTTTAACCCTGGTACTTTTGAAAAACTTGCAGCATTTACAAAGAAAGTATAAAATGTTCCAGAAGCAAGGGATTTAGTGGGTAAAATATGGAAAGCTTGACATACACATAAAAAAGCAATAATAGCAAATGGGTACCAGCTTTTGTGTAGGGTGGCAATATAATCTTTATTCTTTGCACTGAAGTGAAGACAAATACGAGAGATTGAAATAATGGATTGTGAAATTGAAGATTTAGTCTTTGTGAGTTGTAGTCTCTATATATGAAATTGAGCAGCATTTGATCTATGGTTGGAATTATTGGACTGTTGTTGGTAGTACCAACTTCCAAAACTTACATAAAAATGGTTTAATAACCATTGGATCTAGTAATTTTACTTCTGAAAGTGTATTCTAACAGCAACCTCAAAACATGAACATTTTAACCATAACTAGATAGACAGATGATAGATTTTTTTAATTTGTACAAGAAATTGAAACAATATAATTAACCAAAAATAAAAGGATCAGTAAGTAAGTAATGGTACATCCATTCCATGAACTACTAAAACTAAATTAGAAATAAGTTTTAATGAGTGGGAAAATGATTGCTTTATAATGGTAAGTATAGACAGTATAGTTTAAAATTATATGTACTGCTTGTTGACAATTGAATAAAAGAAAAATCTATGCATAGAAAATTCTGGAAAAAATTCACGATACTGTATTTTAAGGGATCAAATTATAATTTTTTTCTTATTGTAATTTTAAAAATTTAATGACATTACTATATTTAGAATAAAACATTTTTTTTTTTTGGACATCCTAGGTAAGCTTGCCTCTAACCATTAAAAGATGCTTCTGAGGGGTGGCTGGGTGGTTCCGTTGGTTAAGTATCTGACTCTTGATCTTAGCTCAGGTCTTAATCTCAGGGTCATGAGTTTGAGCCCCATGTTGGGTTCCATGCTGGGTGTTGGAGCCTACTTAAAAAATAAGGGATGCCTGGGTGGCTCAGTTGGTTAAGCGTTTGCCTTCGGCTTGGGTCATGATCCCAGGGTCCTGGGACTGAGTCCCACATCAGGTTCCTTCCTCAGTGAGGAGCCTGCTTCTCCCTCTGCCTGCTACTTCCCCTGCATATGCTCGCTCACCGCCCCCTCCGCTGACAACAAAATAAATAAAATCTTTAAAAAAATAAAATATAAGAATAAAAATGAAATAAAAGATGCTTCTGAGCATTGTGATAATGAAGATGTTTTGTTATAATAGAATATTTGACTTCATAGTGTTATCAATTGAAAATGAATTTTTATGGCAACTTCTAATCAATAGTTGATAATTTCCAAATTGCATTTATATTTTTTAATGAAACAACCTAGGGCATCACCTTCTACAAAGTTTCATTTCAGTTATATGTTTTTAGCCCTGCTTATCTTACGGAATTATGGAATCTTAAACCCTTTCTTTTCTTGAAAATATTTAAAAGCCTTATAGTAAATATACATAGTTGTTTCCTTGAAGGAAAAAATTAACTTCAATAAGCAAAAACTACATAGAGATCTATAAAAAATCTATAAGCATTCTGGAAAAGCTTTCAATTTTCTAGATTGTGAAACATTTTACCAATATCATATAATTATCATGTTCTAAAATTTCTTAATCTAGAAAATATTTTGACTTTTAAATATCACATATTAAATATTTTCTCATTTTTCATTAGTGTAGAAGTCCAAGAGCTTAATTTCATAATGGATGGCATAAACTATTTTTGATATTTATTTCTAGAAAAAACTTTCCCCATTAATCCTTTCAGTTCCTTCATAGTTAATTAGAAGTGTTTAGTTATTTGTACTTATATTCCCACACCTAAGACTAATATAGCAGTCACCAAAATAGAAAATGCTGACAAATTCAATTTTATAATTATTTGTCTACTGAAGGGTTCAGAAATTTTATAACCAATACTCAGTGAACATCAAATACTCGTAATTCTTTTCTATCAAGACATCAAATCTACAGAGGCCAAAGTATCAAAAGAAAACCCAGAGAAAAAAATAATTTCCACCACCACCTCCTCACCACCAAAGATATGTAATAACACTTAACTAGGTCTAAAAAAATCAGTAAATTTAATCAAAAAGTAGATCCCTAGTCTTTTATCCATATTTTGACTGTTAAGGGTAGAAAGATTACAAAAAGAGCAAATCAGAGAACGAAGATACTGGGGAGTTGTGGTGGAGGACAGGGGGCCAACTGGGCCAGTGGGATGGCCTGGGGTATGTTTTGGCTAGAAAGGAAAGAACAAAATAAGAGCAAGGAAGACACAGAGGTAGTCTCCAAAAAAGAGAGCCAAAATGACATGCCAGGCTATTTGGGCACACTATCAAAAATTCATAAACCTCTCGGGTTTTATGCTTTATTGCAAAAATAATACGCAAAAGAGATGTAACTGACTTTTACTGCATTTAGTAACCCAATCCTGACTACAGGAGACTTTTTATTAAGTTCTCTATTGTTTGGATTTTTTTTCCATTGTATGTGTTATTACCATTATAAAATATATATTTTTAAAATAAAAATATCTTTAAATTATAATTTTTTGAAGGCTGTTAAACTGAGTTAGCCTGTAAGGCTCTATCCCAATCCTCTCTCCTAAAACACCATCTTAAAGGAGTTTTTCAGTCTTAGATATAAAACACGTTTATCACTTAGACAAATCAGGTATCTGTTAGAAATCTGAGGATTGCCCCTGCCATCCGGACTTGAGAATAAGGGGTCCTGTTCTGCTCCAGATCCAGCCCCCATTTTCTCACCCTCAGGGAAGGTCGACAGTAGCATAATCATGACTTGTAGGATCTAGAGTCCATTCTCATGATTTCCAGATTGAAAACAATGTTTCATTAAGCAATGACTTATTAGTAAAAATGTACATTAATAATAAAAGAAAAATAATTTACAAAAAAAATTCTAGGTAAAAGGAAAGGGCAGACAATATGCCTTGAAACATGGACGACAGTGAGGTAACCTCCTGGTTGTACAGCTTGCCTGGTGAGCCGGGGCATGTGGAGCAAGACTAAGGATGAAGTTCATTAACAAACAGGGAAACTGCAGAGACCATCTGACCCATATTGATTCCCATTCACACCCTTGGAATGGTAGCTGATGATGCAGAAAAGCTAAATATAGCTTATAATAGGAACATTTTAATGTCAAAACAAACCAAAAAGGGAAGAAAAGAGCAATAAGTTTGCAAATTACTTAAAAATATTTTTAATCACTTTATTTAAACTAAAAAAAAAAACCCACAAAAAAAAAACAGTTCACCCATTTTCCTGCCTACCTTTGGCAAACACCAAGGTGTTCTCTGTATCTTTGTGCTTACTTTTCTTCTTTTTCTTTCTTTTTAGATTCCACCTATAATAGAGATCTCACAGTATATGTCTTTGTCTGTCTGACTTATTTCACTTAGTGTAATGCCCTTGAGGTCCATCCATGATGTTGCAAATGGCAAGATTTTATTCTTTTTTTTTATAGCTGAATAATTTTTCAGTGTGTGTGTATGTGTGTATCTCATGATTTCTTTATCCATTTAGCCTTCTATCCAACATAGGTTGTCTCCCTATTTTGACTATTGTAAATAATGTTGCAGTGAAATGGGGGTGCATAGATCCTTTTCTCCAGATAATTGCCCAGAAATAGAACTGATGGATCATAAGGGAGTTCTAGTTTTAATTATTTTAGAAACTTCCAAACTGTTTCCTATAGTGACTGTACCAGTTTACATTGCTTTTGCTTTTGGTGTCAGATTAAAAAAAAATCACTGCCAAGACTAATGTCAAGGAGCTTACTGCCTATGCTTTCTTCCAGAAGTTTCTTTTTTCTTTTTTTTTTTTTTTATTATTTTATGTTAATCACCATACATTACATCATTAGTTTTTGATGTAGTGTTCCATGATTCATTGTTTGCATATAACACCCAGTGCTCCATTCAGTACGTGCCCTCTTTAATACCCATCACCAGGCTAACCCATCCCCTCACCCCCTCCCCTCTAGAACCCTCAGTTTGTTTCTCAGAGTCCACAGTCTCTCATGGTTCATCTCCCCCTCCGATTTTCCCCCCCTTCATTCCTCCCTTCCTGCTATCTTCTTCCTTTTTTTTTTTTTTTTTTAACATATAATGTATTAGTTTCAGAGCTACAGGTCTGTGATTCAACAGTCATACACAATTCACCATAGCACATACCCTCCCCAGTGTCTATCACCCAGCCACCCCATCCCTCTCACCCCCCACCACTCCAGCAACCCTCAGTTTGTTTCCTGAGATTAAGAATTCCTCATATCAGTGAGGTCATATGATACATGTCTTTCTCTGACTGACTTATTTCGCTTAGCATAATACCCTCTAGTTCCATCCACGTCATTGCAAATGGCAAGATTTCAGGGTTTTTTTGATGGCTGCATAATATTCCATTGTGTATATATACACCACATCTTCTTTATCCATTCATCCATTGATGGACATCTTGGCTCTTTCCATAGTTTGGCTATTGGACATTGCTGCTATAAACATTGGGGTGCACATACCCCTTCGGGTCCCTACATTTGTATCTTTGGGGTAAATACCCAGTAGTGCAATTGCTGGATCGTATGGTAGCTCTATTTTCAACTTTTTGAGGAACCTCCATGATGTTTTCCAGAGTGGTTGCACCAGCTTGCATTCCCACCAACAGTGTAGGAGTGTTCCCCTTTCTCCGCATCTTCACCAATATCTGTCATTTTCTGACTTGTTAATTTTAGCCATTCTGACTGGTGTGAGGTGGTATCTCATTGAGGTTTTGATTTGGATTTCCCTGACGCCGAGCGATGTTGAGCACTTTTTCATGTATCTGTTGGCCATTTGAATGTCTTCTTTGGAAAAATGTCTGTTCATGTCTTCTGCCCATTTCTTGATTCATCTGTTCTCCTCTGGACAGAATGACAAGATGGAAAAAATCACCTCAAAAAAAAGAACAAGAGGCAGTACTGACTACCAGGGACCTAATCAATATGGACATTAGTAAGATGTCAGAACTAGAGTTCAGAATGACTATTATAAAGATACTAGCTGGGCTTGAAAAAAGCATGGAAGATACTAGAGAAACCCTTTCTGGAGAAATAAAAGAACTAAAATCTAACCAAGTTGAAATCAAAAAGGCTATTAATGAGGTGCAATCAAAACTGGAGGCTCTAACTGCTAGGATAAATGAGGCAGAAGAGAAAATTAGTGATAGAGAAGACCAAATGATGGAGAATAAAGAAGCTGAGAAAAAGAGAGATAAATAACTACTGGATCACGAGGACAGAATTCAAGGGATAAGTGATACCATAAGATGAAACAATATTAGAATAATTGGGATCCCAGAAAAAGAAGAAAGAGAGCAGCAGAAGGTATTTTGGAGCAAATTATAGCAGAGAACTTCCCTAATTTGGGGAAGGAAACAGGCATCAAAATCCAGGAGGCATAGAGAACCCCCCTCAAAATCAATAAAAATAGGTCAATACCCCGACATCTAATAGTAAAACTTATGGGTCTCAGAGACAAAGAGAAAATCCTGAAAGCAGCTCAAGACAAGAGGTCTGTAACCTACGATGGTAGAAATATTAGATTGGCAACAGACCTATTCACAGAGACCTGGCAGGCCAGAAAGGACTGGCATGATATATTCAGAGCACTAAATGAGAAAAATATGCTGCCAAGAATGCTATATCCAGCTAGGCTGTCACTGAAAATAGAAGGAGAGATAAAAAGCTTCCAGGACAAATAAAAACTAAAGAATTTGCAAACATGAAACCAGCCCTACAAAAATTATTTTTTTAAAAGATTTATTTGAGAGAGAGTGCGAGTGTGGGGAGAGGCAAGTGGAAGGGAGAGAATCTCAAGTAGACTCCCTGCTGAACACAGAGCCAAATGAAGGGCTTGTTCTCATGACCCTGAGATCACGACCTGAGCAAAAATCAAGAGTCAGATGCTCCATGGACTGAGCCACCCAGGCACCTCTGTTTTGTTTTTTAGATTCAAGATATAACTGAAATCATATGACATTTTTCTTTCTCTGCCCAACTGATTTCACTAATACCCTGTAGGTCCATCCATGTTGTCACACATGGCAAGATTTCATACTTTTTTGTGGCCGAATAATAGTCCATTTTATATATAATATATATGCACACACCAGCTCTTCTCTCTCCATTCATCTATTGATAGATACTTAAGCAGTTACCAAATTTTGACTGTTGTAAATAATGCTGCAGTAAACAGGAGTGCATCCCTTTTTGAAATAGTGTTTTAATTTTCTTCAAAAAATACCCAGAGGTGGAATGACTGGGTCCTATAGTGTTTCTGTTTTTTTATTTTTTGAGGCACCTCCATTCTGTTTTTCACAGTGGTTACACCAATTTGCATTCCCACCAACAGTGCCTAAGGGTTCCCTTTTCTCCACATCCTTGCCAACTCTTATGTCTTGAGTTTTTTATACTAGTTATTCAGATTGCTGTAAGGTGATATCTCATTGTGATTTTGATTTTGATTTGTATTTCCCCAATGATGAGTGATGTTGAGCATCTTTCATGTGTGTGTTGGCCATCTGTATGTCTTCTTTGGAAAAATGTCTATTCAGGTCCTCTGCCCATTTTTGTTTTCAGTTGAACTATTTGGGTGTTTGGTGTTGATTTGTATGCATTCTTTATGTGTTTGGGATAGTAACACCTTTTTGAATATACTATTTGCAAATATCTTCTCTGATTCAGCAGGTTGCCTTTTCCTTTTAGGAATGGTTGCCTTCACCAAGCAAAAGCTTTTCTGTTTGATGTAGTTTGTTTATTTTGGCTTTTGTTTCCTTTGCCTGGGCAGATGTATCCATAAAAATATTGCTAGGGCTGATGTCCAAGAGATTACTGCCTCTGTTTTTGTTTAGAGGTTTTAAGGTTTCAGATGTTACATGTAGGTCCTTAATCCATTTTGAATTTGATTTTATATATGGTGTAAGAAAGCCGCCCAGTTCCATCCTTTTGCATGTAGCTGTCCAGTTTAGCCATCACCATGTGTTGAAGATACTGTCTTTTCCCCATTGTGTATTCTTGCCTGCTGTGTCAGAGATTAATTGACGATATAAGCGTGGGTTTATCTGGGCTCTCTGTTCTGTTCCACTGAACTATGATCTATTTTTGTGCTAATGCCATACTGTTTTGATCACTGTAGATTTGTCGGATAGCTTGAGTTCCAGGATTGTGATTCCTCAAGCTTTGTCCTCATTTGAGAAGATGGCTTTGGCTGTTTAGAGTCTGTTTTAGCTCCATACACATTTCAGGGTTCTTTTGTCTTCTTTCTCTGAAAAATGCCATTGGAATTTGGAAAGGGATTGCATTGAATCTGGTTATTACTTTGGGTAGTATGGACTTTTTAACATTATTAATTCCTCTAATCCATGAGCATGGCATATCTTTTATTTGTGTTATCTTCAATTTCTTTCAGCAATGTCCTATTTTTCAGAGTACAAATTTTTCACTTCCTTAGTTAAATTTATTCCTAGGTATTTTATTATGTTTGGTGTAATTTTCATTGGGATTGTTGTCTTAATTTCCCTTTATGATAGTTTGTCATTAGTGTATGAATACACAACAGATTTCTGTATATTGATTTTTGTGTCCTGTGACTTCACTGGATTTATTTATTCTAATAGGTTTTTGGTGGGGTCTTTAGGATTTTCTATATGTATTATAATGTCAAGTGCAAATAAGACCGTTTTACTTCTTCCTTATCCATTTGGATGCCTTTTATTTCTTTTTGTTGTCTGATTGCTGTGGCTAGGACTTCCAGTACTATGTTGAATAAAAGCGGCGACAGTAGGCATTCCTGTCTTGTTCCTGATTTTTTTTTTTTAAGATTTTATTTATTTATTTGACAGAGAGAGACACAGTGAGAGAGGGAACACAAGCGGGGAGTGGGAGAGGGAGAAGCAGGCTTCCCGCAGAGCAGGGAGCCTGATGTGAGGAGCCCGATGCAGGGAGCCTGATGCCAGGACCCTGGGATCATGACATGAGCCGAAGGCAGATGCTTAACGACTGAGCTACCCAGGCACCCCTCTTGTTCCTGATCTTAAAGGAAAAACTTTTAGCTTTTCACCATTGACTATGATATTTGTTGTGGGTTTGTTTATATGGCCTTTGTTATGTAGAAGTATGTTTCCTCTATACCCACTTTTCTGAGAATTTTTATCATGAATGGATATTAAATTTTGTCAAATGCTTTTCCTGTATCTATTGAGATGATCACAATAATTTTTATCCTTCATTTTGTTAATGTGTACTACCTTGATTTGTGGATAATAAAACACACTTGCATCCCTGGAATAATGATTGAGGTGAATTATTTTTTAATGTATTTTTAAATTCAGTTTGCTAATATTTTGTCAACAATTTTTGCATCTATGTCCATCTATTCATCAGGGATATTGGTCTGTAATTTTGTTTTTTACTTTTTTCTTTTTTTTTTTGTAGTGTCTTTATCTGGTTTTAGAGTCAGACTAATGCTGACCTCGTAGAATAAATTTGAAAGTATAACTGTCTTCTCTATTTTTTTGGAATAGTTTGAGAAGGATAGATATTAACTATTCTTTAAATGTTTGGTAAAATTTATCTGTGAAGCCATCTGGTTCTAGATTTTGTTTGTTGGGATTTTTTTGATTACTGATTCAATTTCATTACTAGTAATTGGTCAATTCAGATTTTCTCTTTCTTCTTAATTCAATCCTGGAAGATTGTATTTATTACTTTATAGAGTCTGTATTTATAGAGTTTATTTCTGCAAGGTGGTTTAATTTGTTGGTATATAATTTTTCAGAGTTGTCCCTTGTAATCCTTTGTATTTCTAGAGTGTTGTAATTTCTCTTTCATTTCTGCTTTTGAGTTCTGTTTTTCTTGATGAGTCTAATGGTTTATTTTATTATTATTTGAAATTATTAATTTCAAAAAACCAGCACTTAGTTTTATTGATCTTTTTTACAGTTTGTGTTTTTATTTATTTATTTTTATTTGTTTGGTTTCTATTTCATTTACTTCCTTTCTGATCTTTATTATCTCCTTCATTCTACTAACTTTGGCCTTTGTTTTTTTACTAGTTTAAGTGTAAGGTAATATTGTTCATTTCAGATTTTTCTTGTTTCTCAAGGTAGGCCTCTATACTTCCCTCTTTGGCTTTTGTTGCATCCCAAAATTTGGAACTATTGTGTTTCCATTTTCATTTGTTTCTGGATATTATTTATTCTCTGATTTCTCCATTGATCCATCGGTTGTTTAGTAGTATGTTGTCTAGCCTCCATATGTTTGTGATTTTTTTCCAATTTTTTTTCTTGTAATTGATTTCTAAAGTCATAGCATTATGGTCAGAAAAGATGCTTGATATGATTTCAATCTTCTTAAATTTATTGAGACTTAATTTGTGGCCTAACATGTGATCTATCCTGAAAAATGTTCCATATGCACTTGAAAAGAAAGTATATACTGCTCTTTTTGGATAGAATGTTCTGTATGTATCTGTGAAGTCCATCTGGTCTAATGTCTTACAAAGCCACTGTCTCCTTATTAATTTTCTGTCTGCATGATCCATCCATTGATGTAAGGGGGTATTAAGTCCCTGCTAGTATTTTTATTACTGTCAATCTCTTCCTATAGGTCTGTTATTATTTGCTTTATATATTTCAGTGCCCCAAGTGCATAGATATTTATAATTGTTATGTACCCATTGGATTGAACCTGTTATCATTATAGAATGGCCTTCTTTGTCTCTCATTACAGTCTTTGTCTTAAGGTCTATTTTGTCTGATATAAGTTATACCCCAGCTTTTTTTTTTTTTTTTTTTGCTTCCTTTTGCAACATTTATTTTTTCCATCCCTTCACTTTTAGTGTGTATGTGTCCTTAGGTGTGAAGTGAGTCTCTTGGAGGAAGCATGTAGATGAATCTTGTTTTTCTATCCATTCAGTTACCCTCTGTCTTTTGATGGGAGCATTTAGTCCATTTATGTTTGAAGTAATTATTGATAGGTATGAGCTTATTGTTGTTTTGTTGATTTCTGGCTGCTTTTATAGTTGTTCTCTGTTCTTTTCTCCTCTTGCTTTCCTCCCTTGGGACCTGATGACTTTTTTTTCAGTGTTATGCTTTGATTTATCTCTCTTAATTTTTTGTGTATCCATTACAAGTTTTTGGTTTGTGGTTATCATGAAGGGTACATGTTGGGGGAGTAGGCAGGAGCTGTGGCTGCATAGTCCATGGGAAAATCAGCTGGATAACCAATTCCTTTGGCATTTGCATAGGGAACTCCAGAAGACCCAGGGCTATAAACAGGATTCATGATTTCAAGAACAGGCCATGTTGGAAGTGGCCTGGGCCTCAGTGACCAGCATATGCCAGCCCAGAGTGGGCTCAGGAAGGGGAAAATGCCTTGGAGGCTTACTCCAATGGGCAGCTGAGCTGCGAGACCCCCTGTCTCTGCCACCACCTCCCCCTACTGTGCTTCCAGTCACTCCATTCTACCCAGCCCACCTCTCCTGGCCTACAACGTTCCTGCTGAAAAATCATTTGATGAACTTACAGTGTTTTCTCTTGAATGTAACAGTTTGCTTTTCTTTTGCTTGCTGCTCTTAATGATTCTCTTTACTTTTTGCCATTTTAATTATTATGAGTGTTGGTGTGGACATCCTTGGGTTCATCTTGTTTGGGGCTGCATTTTGGCAGAAATTTTAGGGTACTCTGTGTGTAGAGTGTATTATCTCCTGTGAATAGTGATGGTTTTCTTCTCCCTACTACTGTTCCTTCTTTTACTCACCTAAACGCTATGGCTAGGACTTCCGTCATTACGTTGAATAAAAGTGGCAAGAATGTGGGCATCATGGTCCTGTTCCTTCTCTTACAGGAAAAACATTCCACTTTGTACTTTTGAGTATGATGTAATCACTGGCATTGCGAGGTGTGGCCTTTATTGGAGTACATTCCCTCTCCCAATTAGTTGAGAGATTTGGCTATAACCAGATGTGGAGGTTTGCTTTCAAATGTTTTTTTCTGAATCTGTTGAGAGGAACATACGATTTTTATGCTTTGTTTTATTAATGTGGTGTATCACATTTGCTGATTTATGGATGTTCAACCATCCCTGCATCACAGAAGAAATCCCCATGGATCATGGTGTACAACTATTGTATGTATTGTTGAATTCGCTTTGCCAATATTTTGTTGATGATTGTTACAGCTCTGTTTGCTGGGGACCTTGGCCTCTATTTTTCTCTCTAGGGGTGCCCCGGTTTCGCTATCAGGGTGATGCTGGCCTTGTAAAGTAAGTTTAAAAGTGTCCTCACATCTTCTCTGTTTGGTGACGAGTGTGAGAAGTTGTTTTCTTTGGTAGAATTGACCAGTGAAGCTGTCTGGTCCTGGATTTTTGTTGGGGGTCTTCTGATTACTGACTCAAGCTGGTACTGGTACTCTGTCTATTCTGATTTTCTATTTCTTGAGGATTTGGTCTTGGGAGGTTATAGGTTTCCAGGAACTCATCCATTTCCATGGTGTCCCCTATTTTCTGAATTATAGGAGTCTCTTGTGATCCCTTGTGTTTCTGTGATATCAGTTGGAATGTCTTCCCTTTCATTTCTGATTTTGAGGCCCCTCTCTTTTTTTTTTCTTGGTGGGTCTAGCTAAAGGATGTGTCAATTTTGTTTCTGTTTTCAAAGAACCAGCTTTTAGTTTTATTGATCTTTCCTATTGCCTTGTTAGACTCCATTTCATTTATTTCCATGGGGATTTTTGTTATTTCCTTCCTTTGCCTGACTTTGGGATTCATTTTTATTCTCTTTCTGGTTCCTTGAGGTGTTGTAAACTTTGGATGTTTATTTGAGATCTTCCTGGTTTCCTGTGGTAGCCACATATTGCTATGAACTTCCCTCCTAGAACTGCCTCAGCTGCACCCCATCAGTTTCAGTATGATGCCAATCCATTCTCACTTGTCTCAGGGTTTGTATTGCTTTGTTTAGTTTTTCCTCTTGATTTCTTCCTTGATCCATTGGTTACTCAGGATCATGCAGTTTAATCTCTACGTAGTTGTGAATTTCCCAGTTTCCTTCTTGCACTTCATTTTGAGTGTCCTGGGATCGTGGTTGGAAAACATGCTTGACATGATTTCAGTCTTCTTAAGTGTATTGAGGATTGTGGTGTGAGCCAACATAGGGTCTATCTTGGAGGATATTCATTGTGCTTATGAGCAAAAGTGTACTCAGCTGCTTTGAGATGGGGTGGTCTGCACATATCCACAGAGTCCATCTGACTTATGTGTCATTTAAGGCCGATGTGTTTCCCTATTGATTTTCTGATGGATGACCTATCCCTTGATGTAGGTGGGGTACTAGTTCTATCACTCTGTTTCTCCCTTTGGCCCTTTTAATATTGACTTAACATATGTAGGTGCCCCTTTATTGGGTGCACAAATATTTCTAAACATCATCATGTCTTCTTGTGGGATTGACCCCTTTATTTTTATATAATGCGCTTTGTTGTTTCTTGTTACAGCCTTCCCTTTCAGGTCTATTTTGTCTGATAGAAGTATAGCTCCTTCAGGTTTCTTTTGGTTTCCATTTGCATGGAATATATTTCTGCATATATTCACATTCAGTCTGTGTGTGTCCTTACATCTGATGTGAGTCTCTTTTAGGCCACAGACAGATGGGTCTAATTTTGCCAATCATTCAGCCACTCTGTCTTGTCATTGGAGCATTTGGTCCATTTACATTTCAAGGAATTATCAAGAGGTATGTGCTTATTGTCATTTTGTTATTGACTATTTTCTGGCTGTTTCTGTAATGCCTCTCTGTTCCTTTCTTTCTCCCTTGCTCTGTTCCTTTGTGGTTTGATGACTTTCTTTAGTGTTGTGCTGATACAGTGGATCCTTAACACAAGTTTGAACTGTGTGGGTTTACTTATACTTGGATTTTTGTGGGTTTTTTTGTGAATACAGTACTCTGTATTTTCTCCTCCTGATGATTTCCTTTTTTTAAATTAAAGTACAGTTAATGTACAGTGTTATATTTGTTGCAGATGTGCAATGTGATAATCGAACAGTCCTACACATTTTACTGTGCTCCTCAAGATAAGTGTACTCTTAATCCTTTTCATCTCTTTCACCCATCCTCTCTCCCTCACCCCCAACCCCCATCCCTGCCACCTCCATCTGACAACTATCAGTCCATTCTCTGTATTTAAGAGTCTGTGTTTTTGTGTTTTGTGTGTTTGTCTCTTTTTTCTTTGTATGTTCCTCTATTTTGTCTTAAATGCCACATTTGAGTGAAATATGGTATTTGTCTTTCTCTGGTTAACTATTTCATTTGGCCTTATACCCTCTAGGTCCATCCATGTCATTGCAAATGGCAAGATTTCATTCCTTTTTGTGGCTGCACACTATTCTATTGTCCATAGATACCACATCTTCTCTATCCATTCATCTGTGATTGGACATTTGGGTTGCTGCCGTATCTGGGCTGTTGTAAATAATCCTGCAAGAAACATATGGGTGCCTATATCTCTTGGTGTTAGTATTTTCATTTCATCTCCTTTGGGTCAATACCCAGCAGTTGAGTTACTAGAGCCTACAATAATTACATTTTTAAGTTTCTGAGAAACCTCCATAGCATTTTCTGCAGTGGCTCCCCCAATTGGCATTGCCACCAACAGTGCATGAAACTTCCTTTATCTCCACATCCCAACACTTGTTATTTCCTGTGCTTTTTAAGTTTAGCCATTCTGACAGGTATGAAGTTGACATGTCTTGTGGTTTTAATTGGCATTTCCCAGGCGCCTGGGTGGCTCAGTTGGTTAAGTGACTGCCTTCGGCTCAGGTCATGATCCTGGAGTCCCGCGATCGAGTCCCACATCAGGCTCCCTGCTCAGCAGGGAGTCTGCTTCTCCCTCTGACTATCCTCCCTGTCATGCTCTCTCTCATTCTCTCTCTCGCAAATAAATAAAATCTTTTAAAAAAAATTAAAAAAAAATAATTGGCATTTCCCTGATGATTAGTGATGTTGAGCATCTTTTCATGTGTCTGTTGGCCATCTGGATGTCTTCTTTGGAAAAATGCCTATTCAGGTCCCCTGCCCATTTTTGTTTTCATTTGAGCTATTCGGGTGTTTGGTGTTGAGTTGTATGCTTTCTTTATCTATTTTGAATTTTAACCTCCTTGGCCTTCAGAATCAGGTGACAAATAGCATATTCTGGTCTTAGCCATAAAAACTGATGCCCTCATCAGGTTTGTGCAAATCTCTCCCTCAGGATATACTGACTGTGTTGATAGTGGCAGAAGCAGATCATGAAGATGACACTTCCTAAGATAAAAAGATAAAAAATAAACTGGCTCTCACTAGTTCCTTTGTTCTCAGAGTATCTCAACACGTCTCTGCCCCTACCAATTATGCTTTAAGATTAGCCAATAAATCTCTTTCACATAATAATGTCTGAGGACCCTTCAAATGGCTGCTTTTGTGCTGAGCTTTGGGATGAGTAATTCATGTGTTAGCCCTTTCAAAGGCATTTCTCTGCTGTCTCCTTTGGGTCTCATCAACATACGTGCTGTTGGTTTTTAAAGCCAGATATTTTGAGGGGTCATCCTCATGTGTAGGTGATGAAAGTTTGGATGCCTGATGTAGGGTACAAATTCTTCACTCCTCAGGGAGATGTTCCTCATTTGTGCTTTTCCTCCCAGTTGCGGGATGCTGCACCAGGGTTGGGGTTATGGTGAGACCACGTCTCAGCCTCTAATACCCACCTTGATGTGGTCCCCTCTTCTTGTTTGCCAATGTGAATGAGCTGCTCAGCTAGCTTTCCAGTCTTTTTCAGAGCAAATTTTTTCATATGTAGGTGTAGATTCAATGTGTATATGGGAGGAGGTGGGTGTAGGACCTTCCTTCATTGCCATCTTGGACCACCCTCTCTCTTTTCTAAGTAATAGCATTCATTACCTTTTCTTGCTTTGTTTCATTTTTTTTTTTTTTTAAACCTCCAAGACAATGCTATATTATAATGTTAATTTAGTACCTGGCTCTAGCTCAAATTTGTTTTAATGTTTCACCATTTAGGATACTATTTGTTATCATTTCTGATAACTACTCCATAGCTCCATAGTTTTACTATTTTAGTTTTCTAGTATCATGATTTATGCTTATATAGTTTAAATATTGAATCATCCTAGCAGTCTCAAAATTTGCTGTAAAATGTTCTCAAAGTGCATCCCTCCCACCCCCTTTGGAAAAGCTCAACTAGTTGGCAATGGGAGTAATTTAAGGAAAATCCATAAGTGAACTATATTAAGCTCCTATAGCCGTTCATTTATGAACAAATGTAATTTTCAAAATATATTTGAGTGCTAAATATGTACTATAGTCTATGGTGTGGGTGGGTGTGTATGTGTGTGTGTTAACCTTAACAATCTTTTGAGGCTGGTCTATATAACTCTATTTTACTGATGAAGAAACAGACCTAAGGACATTAATAATTTGGCCAAAGTCCCACAACTAAGTAGTGGTAGAATCAGATTTGAACTCGGGTTTACAGCCTGAGCTTTTAACAACTGTTATAATGTTTCTCATTAATGCATTAGAAAAGAACAAGAAATAATAGAAGCTGCAAGGTGGCAGACAAATGTCATATAGTATTTAATCAGTTTCAGAATTCTACTGAAATGACAGCAAACATTTGTAAAATATAAATCCAAACAATATAGAGAGCAAAAGAGAACGTCCAAGTATTTCAGCAACTCTGGCAAATTTCTAGAAGACAGAAAGCAGGGGGCATCAGAATAAAGGAAGTCACAAACCAGACAAAACAGGAATCCTTTTAGGCCAGCCAAGCCCCAGAGAGGACTCCAAGCTGTGAGACATTAGGTGGAGTGGGCCGGAGAATCTGGCAGTATTCAGTTTTACATAAAGGCCTATCTGCGAACAGTTGTTTCAGTCGGCTCTTCCCTTTACCCTCCCCTACTCAGCAATCATAGGCATTGGCACAAGGAATAGCAGTACTCTCAGTGTCAACAGGTGCTTTTTAAAGAAACTGGACTATATTACATGTATAAAAATGGGACAGGCTCCAAACATGGGAGTTGGCCCCTAGATTATGCCCTCCTTGTCACTTGGCAGGAAGGAAAACATCCTGGAGTCCTTGACTCAACCTACAAGACAGCATCCAGCCATATAAAGGGAAGAAAAAAACCAAGATATTCCAGTCAAAGGCATATTTTAAACCTGAGCAAAGGTATGAAGGTAAGGAACAACATGGTGGCTCAGGAAAATATTTCTTGCTGGAGATAAAGGTCAGTCCTAGATGTGACAGATACTAAAGCTAGAGGGGCAGACAGTGGCCAGATCTGGAGACTGTACTTGCCCTGGAGGCAAAAGGGAACAACTGAAGGATGTACCGCAAGGAAGCGAAATGGTCAAGACCATTGTTTTGGCAACTGTGTAGAAGAAGGGAGTTGGGAATGAAGGCTTTCTGGGTATCTTAATATAGTCATTCCCAAAGTGTGGCCTGGGAATTTATGAGAAATACAAATTATTGGGCCCACACCCACCTACTGGACCTGAACCTCTGGAGGCAAGGCCCAGCAATCAGTTTTTTTTTTTTAAGATTTTATTTGAGAGAGAGAATGAGATAGAGAGAGCATGAGAGCGGGGAGGGTCAGAGGGAGAAGCAGACTCCCTGCCAAGCAGGGAGCCCGATGTGGGACTCGATCCAGGGACTCCAGGATCATGACCTGAGCCAAAGGCAGTCGCTCAACCGACTGAGCCGCCCAGGCGCCCTCAGCAGTCAGTTTTAATAAGCCCTCCCGGTGACTGTGATGCATTCTCATTTGAAACCAGTCTTCTCAGGAACACCTCTTGAGGTGTAAGAGGTGTTCCTTACTTCACCTTGTCCATGAAACTTTTCCGCCCCACCCATGTAGAATGGATCATACCCATCGTTATCATCCCCTCTGTCTCCTACGCCTACTTCTGCAGTAGAATTTTATGGTGGTGCTTTAGGTCAGTTTTGTTGTGGCAACCAGCACACTTCTTTATATCAGGTACTATCTCTCGCCTGCCTTTGCAGGTCAGCAGGACCTAACAAAGCACTTAATAAATTAGTTTGCTGAATGAATGAACAGAAAATACTTATTAGGAGGCATTTGCAGTAGTCCAATCAATAGACAAGGAGGAAATGAGGTCTTGAGTCAAAGGTAGTTGGGATGGACCTGAGAAATATTTAGGAAATAAAATGGGCAGGATGCTAATAAGAGCTAACAATTATATAGCACTTACTGTGTAGCAGGCAGTTTTAAGTGCTTTACAAGTATTTCTATTTAATCCTCACAATAATCTTATGAGCTAGCTACTATTTTTATCACCATGTTATAAATGAGGAAACTGAGGCTAAGTAATTTACCCAAGTCAAACTAATATTCAGCTGACATTCAAACCCAGGCGATGTTTGGCAGCAGAATCCTCATTCTTTGCATTATTCTGCCTCCAAACTTGTGCTGAGATTTTGAGTGATTGGGTTGGGTAAATGGAGACATAAAGACAGGAAAAACCAGGGGGAAATGCTAAGTTCAGCTTTAGATATGCTGTGTTTGAGATACCTTTACAAGGTGTCTAGCAATGGTTTGATGCAATAGTTTGAAATATAGGGGCATGGACTGGGCTAGGTATACGGATTTTTTAAGATTTTATTTATTTGAGAGCATGAGCGAGAGAGAGAGAGCGCATGCGCCTGCTAGCGCGCACAGGTGGGGGGGTAGGGGCAGAGGGAGGAGAAGCAGACTCCCTGCTGAGCAGGGAGCTCAAGGGAAGCTCCATCCCAAGACTCTGGGATTTCGACATGAGCTGGAGGCAGATGCTTAACTAAATGGCAGATGCTTAACCAACCGACTGAGCCACCCAAGTGCCCCTAAGGTATGCGGATTTTAAAATCAACATGCAAACAATGAAAAATGGATGGGATGACCTAGGAGGTATTTGTTACAAGTATCCCTACTTTTCAAAAGTTCATGTTACCCCACTGCGCTTTTAGGAAAGACCTACATTAGTACCTGTTTTCACTAACCAAAAGAAACCCTAAGAGGATTTTTGCATTTGCGGAAAAGCAAATATAGCCTCTGTGGTCGTTTGGCAGCAAGCCGTTACAGGGGCAGTGAGCACTGCCAGCGTAACCCGCGCTGACTCCATTCCTGTAACCACACTCAGCATCTCTGTGTCAGGCTGCCACAGCTTCGAACAGTCTGTGGGCATCTGTGCTTTCTCTCCATTTGTTTTGTGTAACTGTTAGCAAGATGTGTCCTAAGGTGTTAGAAAAGCCTAAGAGGTTATTTTTGGGTCTGGGGATGCTCACAAATGTTTCCATACAAATTCACGAGAGTTGCATCTTCACTTTACCCCGTTCTGACTTATGAAAGGTTTCATAGGAAGCTCTACTTTCAGATAGCAGGGGAAACCTGTGTATATGAGACCTGTGGGCTGAAAGCCCTGGTGAATGATATTTGAGGGAATCTACGATGCAATGGCCTCAAGAGGTATAAAGAGATTCCAGGAGACAGTAGAGTCCCAGAAGCCAAGGTAACAGGTAGCCTCATGAAGGGAGTGATGAACAGTACTAGTATCAATTAATTCAAGTAAGAAAAAGACTGAAGGCCATTTTGGCAGCTAAGACGTCACTAAAATTGGCTTGCTATGATCACCAACAGAGGGATGAAAGCCAGGTTAGAATATGGTAAGTGAAAAGACAGCAAGAAATTGGGAAAGCAAATCTCTGTCCCTGTAGATACAGGACATCTTGTGGAAGATGCAATAAAAATAAGTTTTTTAGATGAGACCTCAGTGTACTTTTGAGTGGAGCAGATGGAACCACTGGAAGTGGTGTTGAGAATAAAGGGAAGAAATGAAGAACCAACTTAACGAACCAAAAACCTGGGAGAGGTTTGTCCTGAGCTATAGGGTGGCAACTCAATCTCTGAGATGAGGACATGAGTGAAGACAGGAATGGATGTGAGAATTTTAGGTGGAGGGCCGACCTTAATTTTACTGATAAAATGAGATTAATGGCAGTCCACTGGGTATGGAAAAGAAAGCTAAGTGTAAAACTTAAAGGAAGACTTAGGGAATGGAAGAGTAATAAGCATCCTTAAATGCAGTAAGAGGACAAGCAATTTTATAAATAAGCCCTTTCTAAAACCAACCAGGAGGTCAATGCTAGGTGGAAAACTGAAGGCTAGGATGGACTGAGAAAATGTGGTGGGAAATACAGACTGCAGGACTCTATGAAGTCAAAGATCAGGTTAGGGCCAGTGAGCACAGAATTTGGACAGGAAGTTGTAGTTAGAGTAGGTTACCAAAGGTTAAGTTCAAGTAGCTCTGAATTGAAACAGCTAAGTTGTAGCCCTCAGAGTGGTTGGTTGAAATAAACTTGATAAAAGCAAGAATCATAGGGTTGGAATATTAAGAGTAGCTACGTACATATGTTAGAAGACACCAACATAGCTGGCACTTTTAGGGTGTAGTTTTGTTTGCAAAAATACACTTGAAATGGCAGAGTGGGGGTAGGGACTTGAGGTAGGTGATCTATTTCTCATTGGCCTGGGTGCCAGTGTTAAAAGTGGGTAACAAAATCTGTTACTCTGGAAAGGGTGAGGGTAGTTATGGAGGATAAAAGAAAAGATGAGAGCAGTCAGGCACTGGCACTGAGCAAAGGAAAAGCTTGAGAGAAATTCAGTGGCAGGGTGATTGAAAACAACTTGTAATAGAAGTAGGGACATCTAATTTTGAGTTGTTTGTGGTGGGGCATGCAAGATGACATACATCCTCTACCTCCCTTGCCTCTTAAAAAAAAAAAAAAAAATCACAGCTCAGCTGAGCTTACTGTTTTCACAAATGCCTTTGAGTGAATGTTCAGCTATTATTTATGGCCGTGACTTCTTGCCCACCAAAATGTGATCCTTAGTGATGTGTCATTGTCGGGCACAGGCAAGAGCAGAGATTGATTTGTTCACTTTCCCTTTGCCACGGCAATGGACAGCATTCCAAATGGTATCTTGGTCCTGCTGGGTCCCAGTGAGATGGGAAGCCAACCCCCCATGCTACCTACAATAGACATGTTGACTAATTAACAAGTTGTCCTAAACCCACTTTGGAGAATGTTCATATTGCGGTTTTAATTGTATATACTTCCGATATCCAATCAATGGCTCTCCTGTCAATTTTATTTCAAACATCTTGACTTCCTCTCCAAACTATAGTTGTTTGGCATAACCTTCCTTCCTACCTGCATTACCCCAATAATGTCCCAATTCATCAACAAATGTCTTACCTTCCTTTTAATCCATTCTCTAAACTGTAGCTAATTTTTCAAAAATACAAATCCGATTACATGACTGCCAAGCTTTTCAATCTATGGATTTAATTTCAGGGATGATGACAAGCCGAACTATTTACAAGACCCCATATAATCTGCTCTCCCTAGCCTCTCATTACTCTCTCGCTAACTACAGCCACTCATTTCTAAATACACCATGACCTCTTGTCTGTATGCTTTCGCCAGTTCTGTTCCCACTGGAGTACACAGCTTTCTTGGCTTAGGCTTGTTCTGAACCCCAGACGAAGAACCTCTCTGGTGCAAATCATACAGAATCCTGTATTTCCCCTCTTACAACATTATTTCATAGTACTTATGCAGTGTGTCTTCCCCAGTATCAATCACATAGTACTGAAGAGTAGGAGGTACCAAGGGAAGGAGGAAAAAAGGGTCATTAGCTTTGCCTTGGATCCATTTACAGAAATGGAAGCATGGTAATAGATAAATCTTGCCTGCAGAACATGTGAGCAGGGGCTACAGATCAGCAGCGGGGCCTCTTATCTGGGCAGCGGCACATGGCCATCTGGTTAAAGCCTGACTGTACTTTAGAGGGCAATCGATGCGGAAACAAATTTCTAAATATTTTAAATGTAAATTTTAAGGACTGAATGATTTTCAAGGTTATTTTGGACTTAAACTGTGAGCCAACCAACCTCATTAGTATTTCAATAATCATGTAAAAAGAAAAGAAACTTTTTTTTTTTTTATGTCTGTCAGTTCTCCCAAGTGGTACTGAGATGGTCAAGAAGCTTGACAGACTAGTCGCTCAATGGCCTGCTTTTAGTTTTGTGGTAGTTTTTCTGTCACATGCCTACCATCATCAGTCTTTAAAATCCCATGTGTGGGTATCAAGATTCATACAGAAGCATTTTATTGTCTCCATACACCAACTAATCCTAGAAAAATAGCAAAAATCTGCTATAGTCAGCTTAAGTTTAATAATGGCTTTCAAAGTTCAAATATATAGTTTTGGAATTATACAAAATAGCACTATTTGGCAGGACTTCACATATTATAGCTAAACAGGAAATTACCTGTACTGGGAAACAAGTCAATTGACTATTCTCTTGCAGAGAATATGAGCAATTTTGAAAACCTACATTTTAAGAATTCAAGAAAAATGTACTAGTTGCGCATGGCTACTGTGCCTACATTTTTTCTACAGGGCACCGATCCCAAAGCACTCCAACTGCTTCATACTCCCCTACACAGTAGCAGCCCCTTTATACTATTTCTGCCAAGTGTGCAGAAAACATTCTATAACCAGAGAAAAACAGTACGTTAAGGGATTTAAGACCATCCATTTCCATCAGAGGAGGTTATACAGTAGAAACCTATTTCCACTAAATCATGAGTTGTACTTAATGATTAAGAAAATAGGTTCATTAGAAGTAGTACTTAAGATAAATGGACCCAAGAATGTCTGAAGTTTTGTCTGTTGGTTATAGCTGCTAGAAAGAAATCTCTGAGAGTGGCTCTTAACTGGGGGCAATTTTGCATTAACCTACCACCGACCTCCACTGGGGACATCTGGCAATATCTGAAGACCATTTTGGTTGTTAGAACGGGGGTTGGTGACGGTACCACTGGTAGTATCTAAGTGGAGAGAGGTGACGGAGTGTCTTAACATGCACAGGGCAGCCCTCATGACACAGAACTGTCTAGTCCAAAATATCAACTGTGCCAAGGGTAAGAAATCCTGATCCAGAGATGTGTTTTTCCACTGAAGTCTAAATTCTGGAGGAAAGCATGGATTTTTGTATCTAGAATAAGGAGCCAGTTTTTTCCAGCCCTTTTAGGAAAGCCTTAGTTCATAGACGATAATGATTCCAAACAAAATACTCATTTGCATGTCTTCTAAAAATACACTAGGATTATCGTAAGCTACTACCATCATAGTAAGGTAGCCACCCTTACCTAAGGAAGTTCCTAAGTTGGATTTATACTAAACGTGAAATGTCTGTGGAACAAGTAAAATACCTCTTCAGAGTAACAGAGTTAGTACAGGCTATTATGAACAGGAGGTTATTATGGTACCATACATTACCCAGTTCTGAAGTATAATTCTTTAGATTTATGTGGGGGGGGGAGAGAGAGAGCATTCTAGAAAAAAATCACTCAATGTGCATCCACCATTAGTTACTGATAGTGGCTAAATACACACAAATTCCAATATTTCCTAATCTGGAAAATTTTCAGTTCACAGAATGTAAGCTTTTTCTCCAAGACCTAAGTAAAACAATTTGCCAAAATCATCACTGATAATCATTTAAGATCAGAATTAAAAGGTATGAAGAGGTCAGGATATTAAGATTCCCTCTACTAAAAATTTTATTCTGAAACCTGACACGCATTGACATCACAGGGTCTAACAAGGTAAAATTACTTGCAATATTCCCTCCAGTAGTTTTAATTCCCTCCAGTTGGTTTTTATGATATCCAAAGAAAAAACGATCACAATTTGAATTTAGAACTAACTTTCTAAGAGCACAAACACGTTGCTCATAAATCTTGCCCTAACTTGCAGTAGAGGCGTTCACAAAAATCGTATTTTTCTAGTAATAGGAAAAGCAGTAATTTCACTGTTTCTCTCTTAAGAAAATGGCCTTATGCCACCAAATACTTCTGTGTTCCATTTTTACAACCAAAGGTATCAAAGGAGTTTTATATTTAATTAACTGGAAAAGTCAGTTAAAACCAGAATATCCTTTTTCCAAACAGTAATATGAAGTGTTACTATATTGTCCATTTTCCACTCTACAAAGGATTAAATAAGATTTTAAAAAGATACGAATCTGGGGTGGCAGTGATTTGAAAAATAAGATTCAAGATACAGCTAGAATCCAAAATTTGCTAAAAATTTAAAGCTCCTTAACATCAAAACATTTACTAACCATAATATATGTAGAGAATGGCAGTTAATTTTAACCATTTAAATTTTGGGTAAAATTTAATGTGGGCAGAAAATGTTACTTCAACTTTTTAATTGTTAAGTATTGCCATATACTTTGTCATGTGGCTAAATAAAGCTTACATGGCTTATTAACTGTTTCAATGACCAGGGATTTTGAACATTATTAATGAACTTCGATCATGCCTATGTAACTGTATTATTTGCTGTCCAAGAGTGAGCTATAAAGTATCAAAACATCCCTTAGAACTGGTTAAATTAGATATGCCCTTATTATTTACCACTTGGTTAATTATGGTTACATAAATTTTTTGGTAAATATTCAAACATTTGATGAAGTCATCATACTCCCACCTTTTAAGCATTCTAATTCCCAACGGTTAGGAAGCTTTAGACCTCACTAACGTGAAGACCTGACCACATTTTTAAGAATTATCATTCAGTGCTATTGATTTTATATGTAAATTTTTACATTAGGCCTTGCCATACCAAATTTCCTTTCCGCTTTAGTTTCATAAAATAACCTCAAAATGCAACTCCCCATATTGAACTTTAGAACCACCTGGCTTTTTTTTTTTCTTAATAGTTGATGTGTCCTCGAGAAAATCAGCAAACAGTTTTTCTATGAACTTGTAGCTCTCCTGAGAAACCTACATATGGAGAACTGCTAAGCAGAACTTCCTAATAATATGTAAGACTGATAAGAGTAGTGTGAGTGGCAGACTATGACTGGACTCCACATCTTGCAACCTCCATTCTAGTATTGACCTGACCACTACAAGTACACAGTTAATCAGTAGGACTCAGCGTTTAAAATTTGCGTTTTCTTCTCCGTTACCTAATTTTGTCATGTACATAAATATATATATATGCAAATATACATATATATTTTAAAAAGCACTAAAATCATATCTACTACTAGAAAAAAGTATGATCTATTTTTGTATTAAAAGATAGACTTTCAGCTATGTTAGAAAAATTAGCCATCTTCCAAGACTTAAAAAACCATGCCCTCTTGGAAGTTAAAAAAAAAAAAAAAAAAAAAATCCAATACATGAAAAGTATTTGGATTTAACTTTAGACAATTAACTAAGACATTCACACAACATATGCATGTCAGTCTCCTATATGGTCCTAGAGCCTGCAGTATTTTAATTTATTGTGAAACCATGTAACCAAATACTTAAATATATCCACAACATCTATACCACGGTAATGCATAGTACATAATATACTGACATCTCAAAATAAATTTCTATTACAGTTTTATGCAAATTATGGTATAAGATTATCACCTGCCACATTTTTGAAATGGCACCAACTTCATGTAACGTTCTATATTAATGTACTAAAATCCTTACTGGTAATGATGTCTTATGCATTATCATCTGAACATTTGAAATCAAGCTGTTAATCTAATAACCACAGTATGTTATCAATTAAAATCACTGCATATTCAGATGTTAAAGCAGGAAGTTATACAGCAGGAAAAGTATTTCTAATTCACAGTTTCAAAAATAAAGGGTGCAGTTTTCAAATATGATTGCTTAAATTGGTCAATTTAACAACTGCCTCCTTCAATACATGTAAACTATGTTTGCACAGCATTAGGAGATGTCTTTTATTTCAGAAATTAGTTCTTACTGTTACAGGAGCACCACAAATTTGAAGGAAGAGGCTACAGTGTGAAATGAGCTCACTGAAGGGTATGGTAAATAAAATTTTAACTACAATATAAGGTACTGCAAAGCTTTGTTTCCCCCCAGCACAGACCCCTTAATGAGGAAAAGTAGCCAACACTTACCAAATACAATATGTAAATTAGCTCTACAAGAAGGGAGGGGGAAATCTAACCCAACCAAAAGAAAATACTATATTAGCTAACAAACCTGTGATAGTCAGCTTCAGAATTTTCCTAAAAATAAAATTCAAAAGCATACACAGTATTTGTATCCTTCGATAAGGATTGCAGGGATCCAAAGGGAATGAAAGAAACACCTGGTTTTAAAAATTTCTAAGTGGAAACACACACACACAAATGGGTAACTGAGAAAAACTGAGTACTTAAATATTCAAATTTTAAATGTGTAAGAAAATTTATAATAGAAAAAGTGGCAAATTGTTATTGTGACTTGATTTGCTGAAAACATCTGCAAATTCACACTGGCATTAAGAAAACCAAAGTTTCAAAAATTTACTCCTCTCTCTCTCTTTCTCTCTCCAGATATGTTTTCTGTGCAAAAATAAATATCTGAAAATTGCACTAATACAATAATACTTATTTTAACTTTTGTTATTATGAATAATCTGCACATGCTGCTTTACAGACAATACATATTTGTAAACTTGCTCATGCAAAATTAGTGTGCGCAACAGGGATATCATTAATCCCCATACTTAAAAAATGATACCTTATCTTTTTAAACTGCCAAACCCTTTGAAATGTAACAAATCTTACACAGATATTGTCTTGCCAGCTAAAAATCAATTTATGTTGCTGAAACAAAAAGTTATACAAGAAAAACATGGTTTTCATCTTGCAGAATTTTTGATTTTTAAAAGAAAATTTATAAAAGAAAGAAATTCATGGTCACAAAATTTTAACATTTTAATCCTAAACATTACAGGGCAAATAGATACTGGACCCTATCTCCATAAATCCTAACTTTTAGTTTCCATTTTTTAAATGTTGCCCTAACCACTAAGACATTAGTGGTTTTACAACCTCTGGAGATTGTGGAAATACATGTTTCTGAAAGAAATGCTACAAAAACAACAATGGAAGAAAGCCAAACTGTCTCCGTGAAGGAAAAAAAAAAATATGGAACATTTTGAAGCCTTAAATACTTCTCTTTCCATGTTTTCTGATTAACCTGTCAATTCAGTGCATCATATGGTCAATATAATGGTCCCCATGTTGAACAAACATCTAACTAGTGTCCATTGATTCCAAGTTAGTAGATGATGAATCTTTTTGGATACTTTCAAAGATGGCCGCCAGCTCAGGGTTAGAACTGATCTGTGACTGGAATTCACTCATCAGTGGACTCTTCTCTGCTTCTGGAATGGTTAGCAGCGCTGCTACTGCTCTCATGGCAGATCGCTTTAGTTCATCTTGCTTTTCAAACTCCTGCTTTACTGAGTTTGCCTTCACCTGTAACATTGAGTAAATTTATACTGTGTGTTACAAAGACAACTCTTGAACAAAATTTAAGCATGTAGAAATAAAGCAAAGCTATTGTTTTATACGTCCAAAAGATACATTCTACTCTAAACAGTTATTTTTAAACGTTTTAGCAGTAACTGTTCTTCCTTTGAGGAAACATTTTATACCAACCCCCTTATAAAACCGAAAATCCAGAGCCATCATGGTTGAAACAAAAAATGGGACCCAGAGCCTTATCTTACCTGGTCATCAAGTCCTACTCCAGCCCCCAAGAACTACTCCTCTAGCTACCCTGTTTAGTCCTTATTCTTTAAGAACATCATGTACTGACCTCTCTGTGCCTTAATATGTATAATCATTTTTACATGAAAAGTCCTGTTTCACCTTCTGACTCTAAAAATAATTCGGACTTTCATTTTCAAGGTCCATTTTAAAAGTCATCATGCTCATAGAAAGCTTTCTCTGACTCCCTCCCCTACCCACCTCCACCAGAATTCATCATTTCCTCTTTTGTGTTCATATCACACTTTATCCTGTATCAGCACTTCATCATATGTATCATATTATTATAACATTAAATAAAAGCTTTTAGGAATAGCATTTAACAGTGCTAGTAAGTGTTTTTGTTTTTTGCTAGTAAGTTTTCTAATAGGTTAACTTTTAAAACCAACTGCTACAAGGGTACTAGCATGGTTAAATTTGGAAAACTAGAGTAGAGAATCAACTAGGAATCTCGAATACACCAAGTCTGGTCTCAGGTGATGTCAATGATTACCTTAGTTGTACATGTGGCACGTAATGGCTCAACAAGTCGGTCCAACCTCTGTAGTACTGCACTTGGACAAAGGGTGGAGAGTCTCACCAACATTAAAAATGTTAGCATCTATTAGAAATTAAAACAAAAAATTTAGACTTTGCATGATTTTCTAAAGACAGTATTCCAAATTCTGACAAAGTTCTTAAGAGGAATGACTAGTTTCAAACCTTAGCTGAGGAATATTAGTTACAAGCATTAGACAAACCTAACCTATAACGTGGTCCTAGAGTAGAGAACAGTGGTTCTCAATCTTGGCTGCACATTAGCACTGCAGAGCTTTAGAAATATGCCCAATTCCTCAGCCCCTTTCCCAGAGATTTTTACCTAACCTGTCAGGATAGGGCCATAGATGCAGTAAAAAGCTCGTGTGCACCAGAATGGAAAATCACTGAACAAGAAAATAACTGAACTAGGAGAAAATCTTCAAAATAAGTTTGTACTGTCTTAGCAGGTATCAAAAAGACTGGTTATTCAGATTAATCCAGTACCCACAGTCTTTTTTTTCTCTTTAGACTATAAACTGTAGAATGAAACAGGAGGATTCTATTATTTCTTTTGGGGATTTGTTCATTGAATTCTGAGAGGATCAGGTTACTACCACATATGGAAACAGAAGTTGGGATTCTGATAGTATGCTCAATTACTGTTCAGCTGCCACTTTGGCCCTGCTTGACTAAAGGAAGGCCCCGAAGAGCAGAATAGAGACAACGCACTTTTTTTTTTTTTTAAATCACCCTTTTATAGTTCATATTTAAAACAGACGTGAGCAAATAAAACAAAGAGCAATTATGAGTAAAGTTCCTGCTCTAAACCTAAAAAGCAGTGTGATTTCTCTCTAGTTGCTTCTACAGATTGCTTTCTATAGAAAACAGTCCTTTTGTGTAAAGGATTATCCTTTAACAAAACTCTTGACGTTAAGCCTGTAATATCATATTGGAAAGTAAAAATCCCTCATTCCAATAAATAAAATGGTTATCATGTAGAACAGCTCTAAAGACAGTCCAAAGAATTAGCTAAGACAATGATGGAAGACTACTATCCAATATTAAGACAGGACAAAAATATCATACTCTAAACAGCAAAATTTGTCGGGACTCAAGTAAGGGAAAGCTGTAGAAACTATGCACTAAAGCAAGCTGGCACAGGGAATTTCTTAGAATTTTCCATCCATAACGTAGACTTGACTTCCTCCTCCAATGAGGTTTCTGGATTTTTCCTGTATGTCAACTGATGTTACATTGCATCACTATTACTTTTGCATATTATAGTTTATAACACACTAAAATCATGACAAGCAAACCAGTTTTTCTTAATAAGCAAGAGTAAATTACAAGGGTGAAAGTGACTATAGGAAAGTCTTCTTCTAAAACAATCTATAAACAGGCACAAACATCTTACCTTAATATCGTAATGGTCCTTCAAACCATCTTCAACATGATTCAGAAATTCAAAGATATCTAGTCTATCAAGACAACTGTCTAAAAGTGTGTACATACACTCAAAAGCTGCCTTTCTAATATCCAGTCCATCATCAACTGTATGCTTAAATGGACCCATTTCTACCTGTTGAAACAAAACAGAATGTGTGGATATACTTAAAAATAAAAGACAAGCTTAGATAAACAGTAATGTAACTAACTTACCTCTCTTATAAGCTCCTTTCTAACTTTTGTTTCATTATAAAGATGTGGCAGAACAGTATCTAGAAGATCCCTTATTAACGATGGTTTATTATGTGCTGCTGAATTGAATGTGACCAAGGCTACTCTTCTTACATTCAAATCTGGGTCTTCCAATGTTTTTAGGAAATCACCTGAAAATTTTAAGAGAAGCAACATACAGTCATGGTAGGCTTAAAATAAAATACATATGTTTTTCCTATATGGGTAAGTTTATTGTTGATATTATTATTTCTTCAATGAAGGTCACGGAAGAATATGATGATATAATAAGTGAACCTTAGAGCTGCTTTTAGCAACAGGTAAACTACTGATTAAACATAATTACATGCAGACATGATAACCGACTCTTATAAGCATTTTGTAACGCAGAGGGCATGGAATGAGAGAGCCCAAAAAGTTCCCTAATTACTTCTACTGATATATTTTAAAAAGGTTAGGTTGCACAGAGAAGTGATGGAGCCAGCAGCTACAAAAATAACATAAATGATTCTACTCAGAGTTCAAAATTAGTATTTTCACAAAAAGCAACAAAAACAGAATTAAAAACATTGAGTTCAAAATAAGATAAATAGGATGAGGACTAGATCCATTACTTGATAAACTGATTACTACTAACAAGTATACAATTTATCAGATGATAAAAGAGAAATAAAACATTTATCTTTAATAAGAATATATAAATTGGTAAGAGGGTTAAAAATACAAAAGGAGGTAACTGAAACCTAATATAGGACAAAAAGCAGAAATAAGTCTGGTCTTGCCAATGTGGGGAAGAAATTATAGTGCAAAGATGTTTGGAGTCACACAGATGGTGATCCAAATCACTTCATTTGCCGATTGTATGACTTTTGGCAAGTTACTTTAGGCAAGAGCCTCAGTTTCTCAGTTTACAAAATGAGAATTATAAACCTTTAGGCTACATGAGTAGAATAAATTGCATGTATACTGCTGAATAGTGTCTGGGACATTGCTGGTATTCACATGGAGTTATTGTTCATCATTATGTAATCACAACCTTACAGTCAGCAATGTTTTGGAATACATAAGGGAAAAAAAGAGGTGCTAAGACTTGAATGTATCACAACATCAATTTGAAAAAACGGGAAGGAAGTAATACTAATATTTTAGACACCATATACTGGTAAATTCAAGTCTGACCACCCAGGAAATTTCGGATTACAAAAAGCGTTCAGGAGGTACCTTGGAATCAAAAAGAATTTAAATATACCAGACTAAACCTTCTTACCCCTTTGTTTGCTTATAATTACTAACACAGTAAATTAGAATAAAGTATTTGCTTTCAGAAAAGCATCTAAAATACTGCTATTACTATGGACAAATGGTGACATGCACTAGGATTACCTATCCCCAACTCTTTGGTTTAGTTATTACAATTTTTAAAAGGCTTCCTAGGTGGTTCTGATGTTCATATAGTCACAAATAATACTAAACTAGATCATAATTCAATGAGAATGACCATCATCTGCTCAAATAACTATACCAATGATACACAATGGTTGACTTGTCAACCTGGAAATATGTCTCTAGAGCTGTGGCACAGGACTCTTCTCCTTTGTCCTATCTTGTACGACACAAAAAATGTCAAATATATCAAAGCGGGGTGCCTGGGTGTCACAGTCAGTTGGGCAGCCGACTCTTTAGTTTCGGCTTGGGTTGTGATCTCAGGGTTGTGGGGTTGAGCCCTATGTCGGGCTATGTGCTCAGGGCAGAGTCTGCTTGGGATTCCCTCTCCTTCTGCCCCTCCCGCTCATGCTGGCTTGCTCTCTAAATAAATAAGTCAAACCAAAAACAGATGAGGAGAACAAAAGGCAAGAATCCTCCAATTCAGACCTTATGTCTAGGTCCCAACAATAGCATCCATTTATCCCTATGTCTCTCTTATTCTGAACTGATAATCCATTTTTGTAATTCTTTTAAATTGTTTTTTTCCTTTCTGGCCTACTGCAGAATGACACAAAACTACAAAGCTTCTTTGCCATATCCTTCTATCCTCTCTGCAGCTCTGTCTTCAAGAAAACACCAAACTAAGCTCTGAAGGTCTTTAGTATTACCAACTCTAGGAAAACTGATGATGAAAACAACACAGGGAAGTTGTAAAATCAATAAAATAATCCTAAAAGCTAAATCTTGTCCTTGTCGATGTAGAGACAGCCCTAGTCTCACCTGGCTATCTCTTAGTTCTACTTTTTTTTTATTCTTACATTGTCTCCACAGATCTCCTTGGGAGCTGGAGGGCTTATAAGAACAGAAAATTGGGGCAATAACAGATCAAGCAAGATTAATTTATATCTGGTCAGATAGACCAAATATGTAGACAACTCTGAAACCATCCCAGTGTATTTATTTGCAAAATTATCTGGTAACTTCAAACTAAAGGATGATATAAGTATGTAAGGTCACACACTGTCAATTATCTTTTCAATGAAACAATTACCAGACCCTTACAAGCATTTTATTTTAGTTCCTTGGTAATATTTTTAGTTACTGAAATTATTAATCAGTATGTTTATCTGTTTCCACTTACCTATGCAGTTCTTTAACAGGGGATCAATAGGCTGTGGATGATCAGAAATCGTAAACTTCACAGCTGTAACCACTGAGCTTCGGGCATATGATGAGCCTAATTAAAAAGAAATTTTAAGTCTATTGGTATGTAAATGCACTAAAATCCATGGATATCTTTATCATTTCAAACCACTTCAACTGACACCAGTGTCCTCAACTCCCTAAAATTCTCTTTGGTCAGGAGTACCACTCATTGCTCTCAGGGCAGGCAAAGTTTACTCATAAAACATAATCCCATTAGATTTCAAAAGAAATAGTATCTTCTGGGAAGGAGAAGACCTGGGAGAGCAACAGTGGAGAATCTAGCCCTCACAAAAGGGAAGTGTTTAAACCCATGAATAGTTTACAAGACCTTCAAGTGTTTTCTTAAAAAAGCAGTTTCTAAAGAAAGCAATGGCTATTATTACCCACTACTTGGTCTAAAGGAGTTGACACTGGTAAATGAAAACAATAGTCTTCTAGGATCCTTCATTTGAACTAAGTTCACTAATATTAGTACTGTAATTAGTACTACCAAGTTCCTTAGTATGTATGAATTCAAGAGACATTTGTCTTTTCCACATTTTAAGATAAAAGAGTTAACATTAAAATATAATGAACAATAGGAACTACAACAGATTTAACCATGATCTTATTACTCTATCCTTTTTAAACAACAAAATGTCCTTAGAATATAGCTCCGTATTGCAACACAAGGCAAGAGGTTCTACATGTAACACAATACAAAAAGGCTTTAACTTCTGCATTAGGCATCTTTCAAGGTTACCAACTGCTAATAACTTTTTTTTTTTTTTTTTTTAAGTAAGAAAATCTAGGTACCCACCTGATATCAAATACCCCTTAAGCCGTGGAAGGAGAGTTTCTGGATCAATTAGAGTGAGTTTTCCTAGACATTCAGCAACAACATTTCTGGTTCCTTCTTCTGCACACTCACAGTGCTTTAGCAGTAAGGCCCAGATGTTTTCAACATATGGTTTAAGGCCCACTACTGATGCAGAGCTAATAATTTCCTTCAAGGAATGAAGCAGAAGATACTGCCTTTTGGGTTGACTGGTTATTTCTTGTAAGACAAATGGTAGATACTCAGGAAGGTTGCCCACACTAATGCTGCCTAAAGCATAGGAGGCGGCTGATTTAACTTCTTCACTAGGAGATGAGAAGGCTTCTAATATTACAGATTTTAGTTCCAGCTGCCCACTTAAGTCAATATGATGCCCAACTTCTCCAAGAGAAAGAAGAGCTAAGAGACGAATGGAATCTGTAGACCTTGAGTTCTTGACATCTTGAATAAACTGACCTACTACAGCTGGTCCTTCTTTAGGGCATGCTCGAGTAAGGGCAGCTACACATTTGGCAATAGAATAGTAAGACTGCTTGTGAGTAAGAGCGGTGCTCTGAGAATAAACTGGACCAGTCAGCATGCGCAACAAATCCATGTATCCTAGATTATTTGTTCCAGTGACAACCAGAGCTTGGAAAAAGTCTAGCATGGCGCTAAGAGCTCCCCCCTGTAATAAAGGTGATCTCACAAGTCCAATAAGTTCATTGAGAATGGATCCACTTATCTTTGAAAGGGAGGAGGGATACACTTTTGCCAGTGTG
This sequence comes from Mirounga leonina, assembly GCF_011800145.1. Classification (NCBI taxonomy): domain Eukaryota; kingdom Metazoa; phylum Chordata; class Mammalia; order Carnivora; family Phocidae; genus Mirounga; species Mirounga leonina. The sequence goes on from NW_023270314.1 coordinate 13,328,360, forward strand.
GTAAGGAAACTGATAGCCATCTGTGAAACATGCATATCACTTTCACTGATAAGAGGTGGGAGCTCATCTAGAACTGCATCAATCATGGCAGCTGTCAAGCTGTCACTATAGTTTTTAATTAGAATATCTAGGGCAGAAAGGGTACCCAGTTTCAAAGCTCTCTGGTTTTTCCTGAGAAATGAAGCAAGGATAGGAACCCCTTCTCCCAGGACAGGCCTCAAATCTATCTTCAAAGGCGACCCAGCAATCAGTGTCAACGCCTTCACTGTAGTTAAGCGGGTAATTTCATTCTTTAGTCTCTCCAAGAAAATCTGAAGTGTATTAGGCAAATCAGAACCCAAATTGTCTCCAAGGTTGCAAATAATTTGTCCCATACAAGAAATAGCCCTTTCCTTGACCTCCTGATCAATGTCAGCTGCTTTCAACCTCTTAATGGTACAGGTAAATAGATCTTTGATATAAGGAGTTGCATCAAACGAGGAAGGCTGATCTAAAGGACGAATTACTTTGACAAGCTGCTGGGTAACAAGAAGTGCTTCAGATGTAATCTTGTAAAATGGGTCTCCAACACAAGCCACCACCGGAGGGACCAAAGCCTGAACGTGAGGATGGAAGACTTGAGGAGAGTGGTTACAGAGGATTACATATAGACACGACAAAGCATCAATCTTCAAATTTGATGAGCTTGATTTATCATTCAGTGAGAAAATGATTCCTAAAAAGCCAACAAAAAAAGTCCAATAATTTTTATGTATTTCTAAGAAAAATTAAAAACTAATCCCTAAAATTTTATTAAAGTTTCTACTTAATCATACTATATCTCTAAAGTAGTAGAAATTCCACAATCTATGATAAATATTACAGCCAAAAATTTTAAGCTAAGATTTTAACCTTTTTACTTGAAAATTTCTAACTTTAGGTGTTCAAGATGGTTCTATGTGCAAATTAAGTTGTCACAAATGACCTTTTTGAAGGAAACAACTGTTTAAGCTTATCGAAGACTTAATAAAGTCTATAGTAAGTCCCCAAAGTGATTTACTATTTCTTTCATACCTGGCACAAGTACAGGAATGTGTTGCGTTAGGGCCCCAGGTAGTACATTTACCAGTTCAGTTAACATGTTAAAACAACACTGTCGGGTCTTCACACTTTTTTCTTTCATCTGTTTGTGCAGAGCTTTAACAATGTTGGGAACCTGTAATTATCACATACACATTAGTTGGTTCAGCTAATGGTATTTCCTCAGTACACTTAACACAAATTATCAGGGATGGGAAGAGAGGGAAGAATTTAACAAGACTGTTAGACACAAATTTTGTCGCACCTATTAGATAAGGTCTCTTGGAACTCTATTTGCTTTACACTGATAAGACTATACTTTCAGGGATCATTTCTACAGTTTATATCATTAGCTTTCTACAGAGCAAGAAAGTCTTCCTTGATTAATTTTAATTATGAAATGCACAAGACTAAATAGAAATCAAACCAAATTTTCAAACAAAATTTTAGGAACATAATTTATAAATGGCTTTTTGAACAAAAATAGCACAGATCTGCATTAAAAGAAAAGGGACAAATTACGGAGAAGAAACCATTAAATGGGTCTTTGACTTTGCTCTCACAATGAAATAGACCTCACTTAAAAATGTAGCTACAAGCAGCAAGGTTATGATTCAAAGACATCTGCTTCTAAACTTTCTAATGTTTTGTTAGTTGGTAAAACCTAAACAAAGTATTTACTAATCTTACAGATATGAGGATACATACAGACACATGCCATATCGAACAGTGATCTGAAAGCCAGAGACAAAAGAAAACCACCTAGTTCATTACATCATCAGAATGTCCCATGTTTTTATCTGACTTCTATACACTTTTTCTCATTTCCTTCTACAATTAATCTTCAGTGTTCACCTTTAAGTTCACCATGATTTTTTTGTTAATTTGTACTACTTGAAAGCAAGACAGATATGTACATCCCCCCTGGGTTATGTGTTCAGTACCTCTCAACATCTGTTTTTGTAATTTATAAAAATGAACAAATATGTATGCCATTGGGCTGCTGTAGGGATTATATATAAGACAGAAAAATGCCTAGCACGCATTAAATAAAATAGTAAGTAGGAGCTATATAGTTCTAATCTTTAGAATCTTAGAAAAGATGTCCTGCAGTGAAAAATATCTATGCCAGCTGTTATTAGTAAAATAATATGGACTAGGCACCAGACTGTTTACATAAATCACCTCATTTCTCACTACCGTGGGGAGACCATTCTAAGTAAATAAACTGTTCTTACAAATGAGAAAAGTGAGGTTTAATAAAATGACTAACTTGTCCAGGATCACACAGCTAAATGAGGAGTGAAACGAGGTATGAACACAAGTAGTGTGACTCCATAACTCTAAGATTTCTCTGTTAATATCAAAGATAATTTTACTGAACCTTAAAATTATTTTATCTAGTAAAATCAAGAATACCTCAAATCAGAATAAACTATTTACAAGTAACATAATATGAATATACATAAACTACTACATAAACATATCCCAGAAGTATGCTTTTCTGAAGATGTTCTGGGACTCAGATTTCCATATAAAAAAAAAATTTTTTTAATTTCATATTTAGAAGCATGACTTTCAACCATACTTTTAAACTGACCTGACTCTGAAGCATTGTTAAAGGTGTTTCTCCCTGCTCCATTGCATCAGGGTCACATAGCCAACTTTGGACAGGACGAGTTTGCTTCAAAAGAGAAAGGTATGCATGAAAAACATCTGCCTTTACATTCTCTTCACGCTCTTTAAATCTGGATATCAGTGCAGGAGAGACAGTCTTGTAGAATTCTGGAAGCATTTCATGCCTTGTGCTAACTACAGCATCCAAACACTTAGCAGCTGCACGTCTCACTTTCCAACTCATGTCATCGTCGTCACTGTATTCATCATCGCTCCCTAAAGAGAAGTTTTAATGTGAACAGGCTATTAATCGTAAGAAAAGTTTATCATTTAATACAGAAAGTGAACTGATACTCAAACCCAGTTTTATAACTTTTCACTAACACACAGCAATAGAGAAGTTTCATTTTTTCTTTTTTTTAATAGAGAAGCTTTAAAAGATTAAGTACTTAGAAAGACTCTATAAATTTACACATAAATTAACCTCTAAAGAAAATAATCGTAACTGTTTTTAACTTGTTAATCATCTTCTCACTTACTGTGGGTAAATGAACAGCTTATCAATCTTTATGATTAACACGTGAAACTTCTTTGCAACATAAATATTTGTAAAATCAGCCTTTTAAAACAGTATGAATAGAAGTTCAAAGGACTCATTTGACACTACAGGAAAATCAAACAATCGATCAAGGAGTTAATAAGATAAACCAGGAAATACGATTAATGACTATAGATGAGGTGTTAAAAAAAAAGCACGGTTACCAATCCCAGGACATGGGGAGAAACAAGAATCCTGACATCAGCTTTCTTTGTGGCTGTAAGGCTTTTTACTAAATTTGTTGATGGGCTATTAGGAAATAATATGTATATTTTCAACCTTTCAACATATTCTCTTAAGGCAGTTTAAAGAAACCATACTTCCTCAATTACAAGAAAATTCTGGTAACAACAAAGCACCATGTAAAAACAGAACACCATCTTCTCCAAATTCCTGTTACACCTTAAAACAATAGTCCAATGCTATTAACTCCATTTCACTCATGTATACTTCATTGACTTTCATGTGTGTGAAATCTCTGAAAATTATTTCCTTCTAATACTATAAGGCTTAATCAGTTGGGTAACAAAGTCAGGAGGATGGCACAAATACTAGCAGTTCTCAGGACAGTCTAAAATTATCTAACAATAATTTTGTTATTCTTAGATAAGATTATAGCCCTGAAATGCTGATTCCTCACTGGGGGAAAAAGATGTCGTCTCTTCATTGGCTTCTGTTCCAATTAGCTTAGTGACAGCTAAATGTAGCTAGCTATGCCTTAGAAAATCCTAGGATTATATAATAAAATCTTCCAATCTCCAGAAGGTTTAATTTCATCATAGCACATTATAGGAAAACCCAACAAAATACTACTAAACCCAAGGCATTTGACTTATTCACCAATACATATGTGAATAAAAATTACAAGGTACTGTATCAAAATGGACTATTTAAAAGCAAATAAATAAATGAAGTTTTTCCCACGGCAACCCAACTATGGGAATTATTTTGCAGAAATACACTTTGTTGAAAAAAGGGTTATTAAAACATTAAATACCCTAATCACTGAAATTATGTTGCTTTTATGTTAAATAACACTATGGTAGAAAGGTAGTTATTAGGTATGATCCATGCAAACAGATAAAACAGCTGAAGGACTTGGTTAGTTATTCAACATAAGTACTTAGCACACTAAAAACCAACAATCAAAAACAGGAACATATACTGCTACTGCTTTTTTCAAAGGATACTCTCCTGTTACAATCCCTTCAATACAGCATATTTACTGAGTGTCTTCTGTGTGTCAAGCACTATCCTAGGCACTAGAATAAAGCAGTCAATAAAGAGGATGAAAAATCTCTGTCTTCATGAAACTTACATCCTAGTGGGTGGAAATTATTACAATATGTCAAAAGGGATTAGTTATAATAAAGAAAATAAAAATGTTGAGAAGGAAGACTATAAGTAAGGGGAAAGCCCTGAGATGTGAGACTGAATGAAGAGGGTGTGTGAGAGGAAGTAATTAAGTACAACCCCAAAGTTTTTGGCCTGAGAAACTAAGACGAAGGTACCATTCTGAGATAGAAAAGGCTAAATAAACAGGTTAGGCAGGAGATGGGGGAAAGGGAGGGGTAGAGGAGAAGATACTTTAGACACCTAAGCAGTAAATCAATTAAGCAGATGAATATAGAAACTTGAAATTCACAGGAAAAATGTGGAATGCAGAAAAAAATTTGAGTTTTCAGCATATTGTGATATTAAACTCAGAAGACTAGATGAGATTAACAAGAATTAAAGAGTATCACAGAGAAGTCCAAGGCCTAGAATACTCCAAAGTTTAGTGTTCAGGATTATGAAGAGCAACCAGCATAGAGACTGAGAGGGAGTAATCACAAAAATAGGACTAATATCAGTAGAGTGTGGTATCGTGGAAATTAAATAAAGAAATGCTGCGGATTTGAGTAACAGACAAACATCTGAGGTCACTGGTGATCCTGTCCTGAAAGACTGGATTCATGAGAGATGGAGAAAAAGGAACTGGAGAGCATTCTTTTTGAGTTCTGTTGTAAGAGAAACTGGCAATAGCTGCCAGAGTGTAAAATCAGGTTAAGAGGGATTTTTTTGTAATTGTTTGTTTTCTTTTTAAAAGATAAATGAAATTATAGACTTTGGAGGAATGTAAATTCATTCAAAGAATCAAATTTAAAAGTATGAAAAATATCAGGAAATCCACCAACCCATATACCTTGTAACTTACCCATTTAATTATCTCCATTATGATCTTTTTTTTTAAAAGATTTTATTTATTTGACAGAGAGAGACACAGCGAGAGAGGGAACACAAGCAGGGCGAGTGGGAGAGGGAGAAGCAGGCCTCCCGCCGGGCAGGGAACCCGATGTGGGGCTCGATCCCAGAACCCTGGGATCATGACCTGAGCCGAAGACAGATGCTCAATGACTGAGCCACCCAGGCACCCCTCCACTATGTTTCTTTTAATACTAGCAGAAACAACTAAACATAAGCAACCTCTATGTCCTTGAAAGTGCTATTCCTTTCCAAAGTAAATACTACAAATCATAGCACAATCAATCTTAGGAGCCTCAGAAATGTTCAGATGAAGCAAAAATGAACTTTTGGAACTTCATCTAGATAAAAAGCTTCTGCACAGCAAAGGAAACAGTCAACAAAACAGAGGCAACCCACAGACTGGGAGAAGATACTGGCAAATGACGCTACAGATAAAGGGCTGGTATCCAAGAGCTATAAAGAACTTCTCAAACTCAACACCCAAAAAACAAATATGTCAAAAACTGGGCAGAAGACATGAACAGACACTTCTCCAAAGAAGACATACAAATGGCTAATAGACACATGAAAAAATGTTCATCATCATTAGCCATCAAGGAAATTCAAATCAAAACCACACTGAGATACCACCTTACACCAGTGAGAATGGGAAAAACTGACAAGGCAAGAAACAACAAATGTAGGAGAGGTTGTGGAGAAAGGGGAACCCTCTTACACTGTTGGTGGGAATGCAAGTTGGTACAGCCACTTTGGAAAACAGTGTGGAGGTGCCTCAAAAAAATTAAAAATAGAGCAACCCAATGACCCAGCAATTGCACTACTGGGTATTTACCCCAAAGACACAGATGCAGTGAAAAGGGCCATATGCACCCCAATGTTCATAGCAGCAGTGCCCGCAATAGCCAAACTGTGGAAAGAGCCGAGATGCCCTTCAACAGATGAATGGATAAAGAAGATGCGGTCCACACAGACAATGGAATATTACTCAGCCATCAGGAAAGGATGAACACCCAACTTTTATATCAACCTGGATGGGACTGGAGGAGATTATGCTAAGTGAAATAAGTCAAGCAGAGAAAGTCAATTATCATACGGTTTCACTTATTTGTGGAACATAAGGAGTAGCAAGGAGGATATTAAGACAAGGAAGGGAAAAATGAAGGGGGGGAAATCGGAGGGAGAGATGAATCATGAGAGACTATGGACTCTGAGAAACAAACTGAGGGTGGAGGGGAGGGGGGTGGGCGGATGGGTTAGACTGGTGATGGGTATTAAGGAGGGCACGTACCCATGGAGTGTACCCATGGAGTACTGGGTGTTATACAAAAACAATGAAGTGTGGATCACTACATCATAAACTAATGATGTATTGTACGGTGACTAACATAATAAAATAAAATAAAATGTTTAGATGATTCATGAAAGTTAAATGGAGCCTCAAACAATACCTAGGATTTTTCATCAAAGTATGTATAAAACCAACCATACTGCTGAATATGTATATCTACCATACAGTTTTAAAATAACATTCATTTCCCTCCTTACAAAAACCCTTTGCAGAAAATCTGAATAAAGAACAAAATTCTCTTGGCTAGCAATTATAAATGTACTAGTAACATTTTTTTTTCTGTGTATTAAACACAATAAAACTGGGACATAATTTTTGTTACCCACTTTTTCACTCAACTTATTAATAACTGCTTTAATATTTTTCTAGATTCTGAAAGTGTTGCATAGCAGTTCAACACATTAATGCCCCATAATTTATTTATTCAATTTTCTATTGTTGAATATTGAGGTCATTTCCCCTTTCACTAGGTAAGGATCATCTCCATCTATAACACTGGGCCTTTCATGAAAATTTAACAAACTCCTTCTGTTTAATTTGAAATACCTTGGTCATCATCATCACCACCATCTGCATCCATGGCATTTTCATCTTCATCTTCATCATCATAATTGTAATTTGGATCATAGGTAAGATATTTAAGACAAATATTTATAATGGTAGAAACATGAGGATATACTTCCTTAGGACATCTGAAGAAAAAAATAAAAGCTGCCTTGAATAACTGTACTTTTCTTGATTCACTATCTGACACATTTTATTACCAGATTTTTTTCTTCCCTTTAACATAGCACAGGAAAACTGATCCCCAGCCTTTCAATACCAATGACTCTGCATATTTTAAAATATTTACTTTTCAAATTACACTTAATTTTAAGATGAACTTTTCCCATTTTAACCCCTCTGAAGTCAGGATGATTCTTACAATAACTGATTTATCATGGTTACAGTGGGATAGTACAGAGAGAAATCTGTATATGCTCTAACTTCTCAACATAAGATTAGAAGACCAAGCCCAAGTGAATGTGCTCTTCAGCAACTAGGACGGTCTGTGAAAATGCCAATGCACATACTTCTACGCTTGGTCTTCTAGCTATATGCTGAGAGAGAGAACATAGAAATCCCCCACAAGAAAGGAATAATTTATATTTCTCAATTAAAAGAACAGAAACGAATCACACAACTTCTGATTTTAAGAATTTGGTATGACCATAAAGCTACTTCTTAAAACCATGAGTGGGGCAAGGGATTACTACAGATAACAACCAGTCAAGTCTCAAGACACTATGCTATACCAAACTGGCAATTTTAGCTAAAGGCAAAAAAATCTGCTCCTCAGCCAGTTATGGCCTTCTAGTACATAAATGAAGATTTTATTATTAGAACCAAGGTTTCCAAATTGAGACTCACTGCCCTAGCAAAATGGATGTGACAAACTTCAAAAAATGTTAGAAAGATATAAAATTCACTATATAGTTTTGGCCAGGTAATTAATTTACCCTGCTGCTCTTTAAGACAGTAACTACATTATTAAATTAAACCAAAAGACAACCATAAATACCTTTACAAATTCTTTCAAGTCCTAGCAATGAAAAGGAAACATTTCAAAATAAATCTAAGGACCGTATTTTGAAATATAAGATCACATCCACTTCAAATACTGCACTGATTTATCAGTTACTGTTTAATGAGAATTTAATCAAACACATTCGAAACCAAAATTCATCCTGGCTGTCAGTAAAATAACCCATTTCTCCTCACCCACCTACTCTAGATCTTAATTATTACTCTATTCTTAAGGGAAACTTTTATTTGAATATAGAGATCCTGAAAACTTACCTTCTCACAAATGACTCAAAGGCTTGAATGCAGTACTCTCTTAATTCATCGTCATCTACATTACAAAATTTTACCACCAAAGGAATTATCTTCTCAAGGTATTCACCTAAGAAAAGCATATTGGTTCTTAAAAACATTCATTTTTTTTTTTAATTAAAGAAAATTTTAAAGTATTTAAACATTTCTTACCTATTCTATGACCAGCTTGCCTACTAATTGCAGCAATACATTGTATGTAGGTTCTTGTTGTTGACATGGAATCATTTTTGGATAATTCTGACAACAGATGTTCAATAAGATCTACAAAAACTATATTTCCACAGCTCATAACCAGATGGCCAAGAGCAATAATGGTTCTTTTCCTCACTGCAAGTCTAGGGCTGGTCAACTGGGGGAGCAGACAGGTCAGAATTGAAGGATGGAAATTAACAAGAAGTCCTCCTTGCCTTAAAATAAGAAAGAAAACCATAAATAAATTCAAGATTTCTGAGCACTGAAATCTCTGGCCTCTGACCTCAGTGTATTCAAACAGTAAAAATTTAGATGACATTAATCCAAATTCAGAATTAAAGTAAAACTAAATTCTTACTTTCTCTAGCAACCCAACTGAAAAGTTAAGTAAATGCAGTTTTGAAATCTGTATCCCAAAATTCACTTCTAGAATCTAGAACCATATTCCCATCTATAAGATATCCAACCAAGCTTGAGAATACATCAAAAAAACAATGGTCTTGTCACTTTTCCCTTCCAGATCTCTAAAGTATTTTCCCTATTAATAGCTTTTTCTCTATGATAGCTTTCTGGGAGTTCTTAACACTCAAAATCTCAGAACCTCTTGACTATCCCCTCTCCCTATGGTCTTTCCTCAACATACCTATGTACTAAGTTGCATTGACCCTGTTGGTCCAATCCTCTCTTCCAAATCATTTCACATGTGCAGTTCAGGGAGTCAATAGCAGTTAAACATCTATGTGCCAGGACCCTGCAACTGATCCAGTAACACAGGACAAAAAGTCTAACTGAGTATTTACTACCTATGAAATTAAGTATAAATTCCTCACCCTCTTCAACATGACCACAACCTATGAAAATGATTTCCTACCACTTTTCTATTCATTCCATATATTCTGGAAAACGAGAATACAAAGTTTCCCAACTCTAAGACTACTTAGGCTGATATATTCTAAGCCTGGGCAGAGGCACCTATGCCCTACCCATTCTTCAAAACTAAATTCAAATGCCATTCTTTCCATAACAAACTTTCTTGGAATCCTCCATTTTAAACCCCAAGACACACCAACAGTCTCAGTATTTAGTTCCATATTTGTTCTTATCTCCTACAGTAACATATAAGTTCTTGTGTGTGCCAGAATGACAGCTCTTACCTTTTACTATAACTATGTACCATATGAAGGCACTTGATTATTTTCGAGCTGCAATGAATCAGGCACAAGTAATACACAAACAATGAAGACATACAATGATTTTGAGAATTAGGGATAAACTGAAACTGACAGGTCTTCTAAGGTATTTTCCCCCTTGGAGTTAATTAGATCTTCCTATCTTCCCAAGTTTGACTTCCAGAGGAAAGCAAACAAGGAACAAATGTATAAAGCCAAGCTCCCTCCCCCCCCAAACATGCAGTATAATCATGGTTGCTGAAATTTACGCCATTATTTTAACTGGAAAATTTGCTACTCCTACCAGTGTATCTCTTTTAATAGAGAAATCACTGTAATCAAAATATATGAGTAAAACAAAACATAAAAACTGTGCTGAAATATTCAAATCACAGATTTTATTACTTTTCAAAACTACAAAAAATGCCTGCTATGCAATATTACGTGATAAATATTATTAGCTTACTTCTCCCCTTACCCCTACCCACATATTTATAAAACAGCCACAATTTAAACATGGACAATTTTAGACCAAATTATATTTATCAAAAGGTGTTTTTAATAAATGCACATAGTTTTTGTATTACAAATAATACAAATGATAGGCATGTTTACCTGCTCAACATATCAGCCATAATATCCAAGGCTTCTAGCTGAACAGAGACATCTTCCTGCTTCGCTATTGCACTGGTAAGACGTCCAGTAATCTTTTTACATACATTAGCAGCTAATGCAGAGCCTACATGAATAATAATCCAAGAATAATTTTAAGGCAATTATACTGACTCTACCTTATATTCATGGTGGTTACCAGATATTCAACAACTCTAAACTTGATTATAATTGAGACTGACTTAAGAGATCCATGTCAGAAAAATATTTCAAAACAGGTTGCTTTCCAATAAAATAATTTATTAGATATAAACAAGAATAAGAGTAATAACTGTAAAAGGAGTATATGACCCAGGCAAAACAATAATGATTCAACAGTCTGTTGAATGAACTATTTCTACATACTGACGTGACGGCCGACTAGGGAGCCAGTGGCAGCGCCTCTAGACTGGAAAACAGAAATGAATTTTCTTCTACTTGAATACTCTTTACTAGCAACCTAGACTTTTTAAAATTTCAGTGAATTAAAAACCAAATATATTCTGAGCTCTAACAACATGATCTCTTAAGAGAGCGAGCTGTAAACCTGTAAGAGCCTTCCTATTCCAATCCAAAGATTCCAAAACTTCATTATGATGAACTAGAAATGCTGTTCCAGAGAACTCATAAATCAAGATTACTACTACTTTGAAGTAGATCTGTCTTATTACTGGCAAGTGGGGAAAAAAAAAAGGAACATGAAACTAATCTAAATGGTTAATAAAATTCTTGTTTGAACCAGAAATCGGCTAAAAACAAACGTGTTTCAATGAAAAGAAATGAGGAAAATATCCATATAATACAATTATAAGAAATATTTTATTGAAATAATAAGACCAAAGTAACATTGGTAAGAAACAGTTGAAAAAGCATCAGCTTTGGATTAAAAAATAATGGAGGACTTGAATCTTCACACAAATAGGTAATCACAATTTTGGGTGCATCAACCTAATCTCTCTGCATTTCAATTCCCTCATCAATAAACTATGAATATTAAGACCTCCCATATGGCTGACGTTTAGACTAACTGAAATAATACACACAGATCATCTAGCATGATAGCTAGCATAGCAAAAGATTAATATATCTTTATTAAGTAAATGAGTAAAAACTACATACTTAGACTACACTATTACAAGTCTACATCTTTCCATGAAATAGATAATAATTTCACTCTATCTGGAGATAAGACCATCAATAACTTTAGCCTGCTGATTTTAGCAGACAGCTTAGTAGTTAAGATCAATTCTAAAACTTGCATTACCTAAATCCCTGTGTCAGAGACCAAAATCTAATTGACAAATTCACTGTCGTTTTAAATTGTTTAAATTACCAAAGTAGCTATAGAGTCAGCCTTAATAAAGATACTAGTAAACTGAACTATTTCACAACTGTTTTAAAACAGTATTAAGTTTCATACATCATAAATTCTGATGCAAAGCAAAACTAATACTGAAAATAGCTAATCAGAAATAACTCAAAATGTTGGTTATCTTTTCCCTTAGTGCACAGGTTGGCATTAACTCTATTCTGTAGTCATGGTACATACAACAATAAAAAATCTTGCTATTCCTATGAGATACTTAAATTCAATCAATATAATATTCTTTAAAACTGGAAACTGAATTTATTTTTAAGCAAAAAATAAGACTCTGGACTTTTTTCCCCTTATTTGTTCTAAGAGATGCTTACAAAGATCCTTTGATAGACACTGCTCTCCCTCCCTGGCCAGGAGGAAAAACAAATGGAGGAAAAATAGCTCCATGTAAAAAGGAACCTAAGAAGAAAAAGGTGCTCTTGCTTACCACTGGAAGCTGGAGGAAGTTCTCCAATTACTGTTTTAAGGCCAATACTTGAAATATCTCGAAGTTGTTCCTTATCAGAAAGCATGTTAGTGCAGAGGGTATCTACAATTGTCTCTACTTGGTATTCTTTCACTTTACTCACTAAGGGGCCAAGACTGTAATATAAAATAGAAAAAAAAATTTTAATTTACATTAAATACAAAAACAGAAAAACAGACAAAAGCATTATTTTTTTCTGCCTAGCAAATATCAACACAAAATAAATACACTATGCCTGTTTCATAGATAGTATATGAATATGGGTTTAAAACAAATTTGGATAAGCTCCTTGCAGTTGGTTTCCAGTGCTTTTCCACTGATTTCCACCATGGTATCATGAAACTTAAGATGCTCCCAATCCTTCATATATACAAAACATTTTTTAGTACTAAAAAGGCTAATTAGGGGTCTGCTCCTAACAAGGATCCTATGGTTTACCTGAAATAGCAATTCTACCCAATATATCACTTTGTCAACTCTGACCCTACCTTCCTTCTATCATCTGTCACCAACACCACCTTGTGAACTGAAAGAACAGGACAGAAGACTGCACTAAGGGACAGATTTTTAGGTACTGGGCTTATGGGATATTGTTAGAAAAGAAGAGCATTTCAAATGGAAAGATCAGAGACCAGAATGAGTGGAATGTGTATTTTAAAAAATGAGGAATGGGAAACAAAAGCAAAAATGAACTATTGGGACTTTATCAAGATAAAAAGCTTTTGCACAACAAAGGAAACAGTCAACAAAACCGAAAGACTACCTATGGAATGGGAGAAGATATCTGCAAATGACTTATCAGATAAAGGGCTAGTAGCCAAGATCTATAAAGAACTTATCATACTCAACACCCAAACAACCCAAATAATCCAGTCAAGAAATGGGCGAAGACATGAACAGACATTTCTCCAAAGAAGACATACAAATGGCCAACAGACACATGAAAAAGTACTCAACATCACTCGGCATCAGGGAAATACAAATCAAAACCACAATGAGATACCACCTCACACCAGTCAGCATGGCTAAAATTAACAAGTCAGGAAATGACAGATGTTGGCGAGGATGCAGAGAAAGGGGAACAGTCCTACACGGTTGGTGGGAATGCAAGCTGGTGCAGCCACTCTGGAAAACAGTATGGAGGTTCTTCAAGAAGTTAAAAATAGAGCTACACTATGATCCAGCAATTGCACTCCTAGGTATTTACCCAAAAGATATAAACATTGTGATCCGAAGGGGCTTCTGCACCCCAATGTTTACAGCAACAATGTCCACAACAGCCAAACTGTGGAAAGAGCCCAGATGTCCATCAACAGATGAACAGATAAAGAATATTCCACATACAATGGAATATTACTCAGCCATGAAAAAGGATGAAACCTTACCATTAACATCGACGTGGATGGAACTGGAGGTTATTATGCTGAGTGAAATAAGTCAATCAGAGAAAGACAATTATCATATGGGTTTTACGCATATGTGGAATTTAAGAAACAAAAGAGAGGATCATAGGGGAAGGGAGGGAAAAATAAGACAAAATCAGAGAGGGAGACAAACCATAAGATTCTTAACTATAAGAAACAAACAGGGTTGCTGGAGGGAAGCAGGTGGGGGGATGGGGTAACTGGGTGATGGGCATTAAGGAGGATCTGAGATATAATGAGCACTGGGTGTTATATACAAATGATGAATTACTGAACTCTACATCTGAAACTAATGATACACTATATGTTAAGTAATTTAATTTAAATAAAATAAGATTTAAAAAAAATGAGGAATGAAAAGAACTGTTTGATACAAAAGGCACATAAAAGACAATAGGAAAGGTAGGCCCCTGGGACATTATGGAGAACCTTTAAAGTTAGGCCGGCAAATTTAAATGTGATGTGGTAAAACTGGGAGCCAATGCATTTTGTCAAGCATAAGTGACATGAGAAAAATAGTTTAATTTGATAAATGTCATACCAGCATTTATCAAATACAGATGTTCAATAAATTGCTAACTGCTTGATTGGAAAAGCCACAGGCAGTGCAATTTGGGGAATTAAGAGAAGGAAAAAAAATAAACGGAAAGGTTGGAGAAATCCAAGAACAATCTAATCCAAAACGATGGCAGTGACAAAGAGACATGGCATATGTGTAAAGACCTAACATGAAACAATGAAAAAATGTGGAGTGAAAATAAAAGGGATTCCAAAAATGAATTTAAAGCGTTCTAGCTTCTGGTAATGGCAAATAGCTTTGTTGGACCAAAAGACTGTAAACTCTCTAAATCTGTATTTTAGAAAAACAACAATCTGAATGACAGATAATGATGTAACTAAAAACAGAAAGGTCTACCTAGAATTCCAAATCCACTGAAATTATCTCTTAAAAATGAAAATAAAGACAATTTATGATAAAAACTGAAACTATATCACTACCAAACCTATACTGCAAGAATTGCCAAAGAAAGTTCTTTAGGCTAAAGAAAAATTAAACCAGATGGTTACTCGGATTTACAAAGATCACCAGAAATGTAAATGTGTGTATACATAAAAGGCTATATTTATCTTAAATACTACATTGGAGTATCTTATTTACTACACTGGGGTACCAGGCTGAATCAACGGTAGAGCATGCAACTCTTGATCTCAGGGTTGTTGAATTGACTACCCATGTTGGGTTTAGAAATTACTAATAAATAAGTAAATAAGTAAACTAAAAAAAATAAAATAAAAGACTATATAGTTTTTCTTCAAACTATAACTAATACTGTATTATGGATACACATACATGCAAATATATAAAAAAAACAGTAGCATAAAGACAGGAAGAAAGTAAACAGAAAAATGTTACAAGATTTATATACCTTATATCAAGTGGTACAATATTAACTTCTAATAGATTACCATAAATTTAAAATGCAATTTATAATCCCTAGCCTAGAGTGACAATGCAGAAAACACTAAGAGACATATCTAAAGAGTCAACAGAGTAAATCAAAATTAAATATAAAACAGATTCCCAACCTTTTGGTT
The DNA here is from genome assembly GCF_011800145.1 of Mirounga leonina. Lineage (NCBI taxonomy): Eukaryota > Metazoa > Chordata > Mammalia > Carnivora > Phocidae > Mirounga > Mirounga leonina. Next base: position 13,343,983 of record NW_023270314.1, read on the forward strand.
TCAGGAACCCTTTTAACGCTTTAAAAATCAATGAAGATCCCAAAAACTTGTCTTTATGTAGGTTGTGTCTGTCAATACTTACATATTAAAAATTAAAAGTAACAAAAATAAACCTATCACATGTTAACATAAACATTTTTAAAAAATTAACTATATTCTCAAAAAAGTGAGAGAAAAATAGCACTGATTTATATGTTTGCACTTAAAAAAAACTGTATTCTCATATCTGATTTTGCATTCGGTCTGTTGTGATGATCACATTATGTGGCCTCTGGAAAATTACATTGTGCACTTACAAGAAAACTAGAGTCAAAGGGAAAATAATTATTCACATGATAAATTCTGACACTTTCAGAGGGTCACAGGATGTTCCAGGGTCCCCCCGAATCAAACTTTGAGAAATGTTGCTATAAAAGATTTGCTTAACCCAAAAGAAGGCAGGTGGGGAAAAAAAAACCCAGACCAACAACAACAACAAAAGCAAAAAGAAAATAAGAAGAATGACACACCTAAATCCAACCATATCAAATATTTATAATAAACACCAAGGGACTATATAAGCACTCCTATTTAAGGGCAAAAATTATGAAACTGAATCAAAGCAAGAATTAACTATTTGCTGTCTAGAAAACATCATTTAAAAAGATTAAACTGAAAAATAAAAAAAGGTACACTATGCAAACACTAATCTTAGAAAAGTTGGGGTGACTTTTCCATAGTAACATAATAGAAAATATATTTGAAGATAAGGTATATTTAAAAAGAAACATTTCATACTCATAAAAAGGTCAAACATCAGGAGGACATATAAATGTGTATGCATTTAGTCATTAGGTTTTAAAATACATGGAGCAAAAACTGACATTTATCAAAGAGAAAAACAGATAATTTGACAATCATAGTTGAAAATTTTAAACACTTGTCTCTTTGGGGTATTTAATACCAAAAACAAAAACAAAAAAATCACAAAGAATATAAAATCTAAACTTGATATATCAACTACCTTGACCTGACACTTCTACAACATTATGCCCATCTACCACAGAATATGCTTTCTTCCAAGTATACATTGGACATTCATTCACCAAGATGCACCATATGCTGAACTATAAAACAAATCCAAGTAGACAAAACAAACATCCTGAAATTTTAAATATGGTTCTCTGACCAAAATGGAATTAAATTAGCAATAAAAATAAACATCTAGGTAACCTCCAAATATTTGAAAATTGCTTCTAAATAACCCATGGATCAAAGGAAAATCACAATAGAATTAAAAATATTTCAAACTAGGGGCACCTGTCAGGCTCGCTTAGTCGGTGGAGCATGCAACTCCTGATCTTCGGGTTGTGAGTTTGAGCCCCACGTTGGGTGTAGAGATTACCTAAAAATAAAATCTTTAAAGAAGTATTTCAAACTGAATGATACTACCAGAATTTGTAGAATGTAGCTCAAGAAGTAATTAGAGAAAAATACATACCTTTAATTGTTTAAGAATTTGAAAGGAAGAAAGTGAGCATTATAATAAAAGAAGAAATCAATGAAATAAGGCAACAAACAATAGAGAAAATTAACAAACCTAAGTCAGTTCTTTGATAAGTAAAGTTGGTAAATCCCTAATTAGATGAATTGAGGGAAAAAAGAGAAAAAACACAAATTACCAAAATCAGGACTGAAAGAGGGAGCTATTCACTGATGACCCCTATTTAGGCAGAAAATCCCAAGGAATCAACAAAAACTACTGTGACTAGTAAGTAAGTATGAGATACTATGGTTCACTGTTAAAAAACAGTATTGTTAAGATGTTGATTCTCTTCAAAAATCTCTATAGCTTCAACACAATCCCAATCAAAATTTGAGCAAGCTTATTTTTTTTTAAATTGAAATTGACAAACTGATTCTAAAATTTACAATGGAAATAAAAAAAAAAAAACCTAAAAAATCAAAATCCTCTTGGAAAAGAAAGAATGAAGCTAAGAACTTAAACTACCCTACATCAGACTTCCATAGATCTTCTATACCTTTGTTTTCAACTAAGGGCAATTTTTACCCTCCAATAGATAGCTAGCAATGTCTGGAGACATTTTTGGTTGTCACTCCTGGGAAAAGAAGGAATGCTACTAGCAAATAGTAGCTAAAGGCCAAAATGCTGCTAAACATCCTACATACACAGAATACACAGGATAGCTCCTCACAACAAAGACCTGCCCAAAAAGTCAATAGTGGCAAGGTTGTCTAATATACTACATTACACTAATACAACAGTTTTGTACTGGCATAAAAATACACAAAAACACCAATGGAACACAAGAGAGTCGAGAAATAAACCCACACTTTCAGTCAACTGATCTTTGATATGAATGCAATAGGGAAAAGATGTTTTCAATAAATGGTCCTTCAACAACTAGATGTTCACATGAAAAAACTGAACTCAATTCCTAATTCAGAAAAATTAATTCAAGACAGATCACAGGACTAAAAGTAAAAGCTGAAACCATAAGGCTTTTAGGAAAAAAACAGGAGAAAATTGTTGCAACATAAGGTAAACAAAGGTTTCTTAGGACATGGAAAGCAATTACCATAAAAGAAAAGTTGAAATTAACTTACAATCAAATGAAACTAAATTTTAAAAAAAAACTAAAGTTAAAAACTTAAGCTCATCAACTTGGGAGAAAATATAAAATATATGTATCAAAGGGCCTATCTAGAATATACGAAGAACTCATACAATTTGATAATAAAAAATCCACCTCAATTTCAAAAATTGGGAAAAGTCCAGGGGAAAAAAAAAGTCCAACAAACACACAAAACAGCACTGGACTATATTAGACATCAGGGACATGTAAATTAAAACTACACCTATACACTTACTGGAATGGCTAAAATTAAAGGGTGACAAAACCAAGTGTTGGTGAGAATGTGGAGACAACTGGTACTTTCATGTAAAATGATACAAATACTTTGGGAAACAATTTGGCAGTTTCTTTTTTTTTTTTTTTAAGATTTTATTTATTTGACAGAGAGAGACACAGAGAGAGAGGGAACACAAGCAGGGGGAGTGGGAGAGGGAGAAGCAGGCTTACTGCCGAGCAGGCAGCCTGATGCGGGGCTCGATCCCAGGATCCCGAGATCATGACCTGAGCTGAAAGCAGACACTTAACGACTGAGCCACCCAGGCGCCCCAATTTGGCAGTTTCTTAAAAATCTAACTGGAGAACAACAATTCCATTCTTAGGTATTTACCCATAAAAAAGACCCATATCCTAAAAAGAACTCATACAAGAATGTTCATTGTATCTCTATTCACAATAGCCAAACTCTACAAAGAAACCAAATGTATAAACAGACTGGTATTTATTACTGGCTACTAATCAGTAATAAAAAGTCAAGAAATACTAATACACCCAACATGGATGAATCTCACAGATATGAGTACGACAGCTAGACACAAAAGAGCACATGCTGTATTAACTCTATTTATATGAAGCTCTGAAACAGGCAAAACTAATTTAAAGTGAAAACAACCGTGACCTTCAGTAGGGATGTTGTATGTGAGGTAAGGATACAATTTTATCTTTTTCAAATGGTTATCCAGTCCTTAAAAAAAGGGGGGGGGGTCCAACTTTCTATCATGTACTTTCTATTTTACTGTTTGTCCATTAATGCCTCACTACTGCACTGCTTTGATTACAGAAACACAATAGTCTCTTTTCCTATCTAGTAGGGCTAAGCAACAACTCCAACTTCAGCAACTGTTAACACTTTTTCAGAGTTTTCTTGGCTATCTTGAGCAAACACCTGCCCCCTCTCCCTCCCACCAAAATACACTTTAAAGTCAACTTGTCTAGCTTGTGAAATAATTTTTACAATTAAGTTAGCATTAAATTAGCTTGAAGAAAACCAACAACTTTGTTGAGTTATCCTATCCAAGGACATGGAATGTCTTTCCATTTGTTCCAAGTACATTTTTGTTAGGGGTCAAGAATATTTTAAAGTTTTCCTTAAGTTTTGAAAAAGATAAAATTGTAACCATACAATACCCTCACTCAAGGTCACCATTGTTACATTTCTTGTTACATTTAATTCTTAGGCATTTTGTCTTTCTGTTGCTGTAATAAATGGACATTTGATTCCATGAGATCTTCCAATTGGTTGTTTATATGAAAACTACAGATTTTTGTTCATTACTTTCACATCCTGTTATTTCACTGAATTCTTACTGTCCACATTAAATTTTTTTCTTGATTGACTTGGATTATTCTCATGTACCTTTTCCAATGCTCATGCATATAATTTTATTCTTCCTTGTCCTACAGTGGCTAATACCTTCAAAAAGAATGTAGTGGAGACAGAAACCCATCTTTTCCTTGTTATCGACATTAGTGTAAAGGTATCTGGTAATTTACTGGCTTTTGGGGAGAGGTATGTGTATGTGTGTGTATTTCTAACGTTAAAAAAGGTCTTATCTTGGGGCGCCTGGGTGGCTCAGTCGTTAAGCGTCTGCCTTCAGCTCAGGTCATGATCCCAGAGTCCTGGGATCGAGCCCTGCGTCAGGCTCCCTGCTCAGCGGGAAGCCTGCTTCTCCCTCTCCCACTCCCCCTTGCTTGTGTTCCCTCTCTCTCACTGTGTCTCTGTCAAATAAGTAAATAAAATCTTAAAAAAAAATAAAAATAAAAATAAAATGATCTCTCATTTAATAAAATGTTTCCCTTGAAACAGTTAGTGAATTCTCCCTAGTGAGATAAAGCATCCCTGACCTGTTCTTCACTCCAGGGACGTATTAAGTACGATGATGGTCTCTGGAAGGTGTTTCACTCCTCTAATTACACTAAGTAGCCTAAATAAGTGTTGTGCTTTGGCGTTTTGTTTTGTTTTGTTTTGTTTTGAATCAAGCACCAGGGCGCCTGGGTGGCTCAGTTGGTTGAGCGACTGCCTTCTGCTCAGGTCATGATCCCAAAGTTCTGGGATCAAGTCCCACATCAGGCTCTCACCTCAGCGGGGAGCCTGCTTCCTTCTCATTCTCTCTCTCGCTCTCTCTCAATTAAAAAAAAAAATCTTTTTTAAATCAAGCATCAATGTTGAATCTTATCAGTGCCTAGACAACTGTTTTTCTCCCTCTTATCTACTAACATAATGAAATATAATAACAAAGCACATAATATTGAACCGCCCTCATGTTCTTGGGATCAATCTCACTTGGTCATGGTATGTTACACTTACTGTATTGTTGGATTATATTTTGAACATTTAAATGGTCTGTAGTTTTCTTTTTCAGTGTTATCTTCAGTCACAATGTATTATCAGTAACTGGTTTAAATAAAAGACTGGGAAGTTTTCATACTTTATGTTCTGGAATAGTACTAGAACTCTCCGTACTGGAGTTATCTGTTCTTTGGAGGTTTCAAAGACGTGTGTGAAACATTTCTGAGCCTGAGTTTCTTTTGGGTGATAAGTTCTTTGACAATTTTCCCTATTTCCTGATAAGGCTAGTTAGTAATTTCTCTATTGTGATTTTCCCTCCTCCAAGAACCAGTTCTTGGGTTTTATCTCCTACTGTATTACTTTTGTTTGTATCTTAATTCCTTTATTTTTTTCTTGAGTATATGCCATTTCTGCCCCCAACCTGTTAAGTTTTAAGAATAAAAGGTCTTCAAAAGACCAAAAGCTCAGGTCCCTAATGAGTAAAGATTCCTATGCAAGTGAATAAGACCTATGTTCCTCTCAACTCTCAATTTCGGACAAAGACTACTTTTTATTACCACTTTTAAAAGCTGGTAAATGTTCATCATATATTTTGAACAATGTTTAATTTTATTAAGCGCAGGCCAAAAAAAATAAATAAAAGATGAAAAATAAAGTAAATTATACTCATTGCATTATTCTGCAACTTATCTTTTTAAGACCCATTTTATTTTAAACTTGCAAATGTCCCAAGTTAAAGAAATTGTACTGCATTGTCTAAAAACTCTATGCTGACCAATGATTTCTCACATTTTTGCCTGTTTTTACAGCAGGTATGTAAAAGCTAAGCCTAAAACGCAATATTGGGCGCCAGGGTGGTTCAGTCGGTTAAGCATCTGCCTTTGGTTCAGGTCATGATCAGCGTGGAGTCTGCTTCTCCTTCTCCCTCTGCCCTTCTCCCCCACCCCCCTCTTGTGCACTCTCGCTCTCTTAAATAAATAAAATCTTTAAAAAAATATTTTTAATGCAATAAAAGAATCATAATGAGACAACGCTTTTTTAAATTGATGCCTAATTATTACAGGACATACAAAATGGCATAAAATTCCATAGCTTCTTACATGAAACTAAAGGTTACACTAACTATGTAAATTGTTTTCTAGTATTTGATACATATAAATGAAACAATTTGTTAATAGAATTTACTGAGAACTCAAATTCTGTACCCTATTACTAAAAATAGTTAAACTGGCAATAACATGTCTAATAAGATGCTCCTACTACACTGTACACAAAGACAATTGGAATTCCCACAATTTTTAGGAAAAATTCTTCGTAGCTGCTGTATCCATCAGTCTTAATTTGTGTTAACTATGGTTTTAAATGCTGCTGTTCTTTATAAAGTCTTACTATTTTTTACTTCCCTTGATCATTGGTTCTTAGATTTTCATACAGAGATGAATAGAGGCAAGTAGGCCTTTTAACCTGGCTAAATAAATCAGGTCAAACAAGTGAGAGAATCACTCTTTCTGGAGTTTCCATTACATATTTCATACAAATCAAAATACCATAAAAGGCTTTAAGAAGTATATGGAGCGCCTGGATGGCTCATATGGTTAAGCATCTGCCTTTAGCTCAGGTCATGATCCCAGGGTCCTGGGACTGAGCACCGCACTGGGCCCCCTGCTTGGCAGGGAGCCTGCTTCTCTCTCTCGCTCTGTCAAATAAATAAATAAAATCTTTAAAAGAAAAAAAAGAAGAAAAAGAAACTTTAAGAAGTGTATCATATGTACCACATACAAACATTAAACATTCACCACTCACCTGCAAATTCTAAAGAAAATTCCAGAAAGACATAGTACAAGACTAAGATAATTTACCAACTATTACACTGAGTCTTTTAATGGGGCTGATAGGGGTGGGAAGCAAGTAAAAAACACTTACCATTTGACAGCTAAATTCTGTACCTCTCCATTTTTATCTTCCAGTAACTTCAAAATCATTTTCACTACTTTCCTTTCACTGTCATCATCCAACTTGATGGAATCTTTCTGCAGTTCTGTCATCAAATCATTTGTAGCCATAAACCTATCAAAAAATTAAATTTGTTGATTATTTCAATTTTTAAGCACAAAGATGTCTTTCAAATACAATGCTATCATCCTTATCTAACTAAGTCCTAACAAACTCTCTTAAATAAGAAACCCATCACTTTAAATTATCTTCCCCAGGTCAGTCCTGTTTTAAGTTACAGATAGGATCTACTGTGAGTGTTCTTTCATTCTAATTAACTGTATCATTGCTTTTAGGAGGAGAAAAGCTCCTCTTTACTTTTTCTTTGCATGTGATTTGAATTTTATCTAGGAAGCCTTTAACTACGAACATTAAGAATATCTTCCTATATAATATTCTGTGTTGGGATCAAGGGGCAAGGGTCACATATTAAAAAATTACTGGGAAATTTCCGGGCGCCTGGGTGGCTCAGTTGGTTAAGCTACTGCCTTCGGCTCAGGCCATGATCCTGGAGTCCCGGGATCGAGTCCCACATCAGGCTCCCTGCTCAGCAGGGAGTCTGCTTCTCTCTCTGACCCTCCTCCCTCTCATGCTCTCTCTCATTCTCTCTCTCGCAAATAAATAAAAAATTAAAAAAAAAAATTACTGGGAAATTTCCAAAATACAAATTCTCAGCTCTACCCCAACTCCCATCATTAAGGTTATCAGATGTATTTTCAAAATGGTGAAGAGGCTATTCTAGAACGTATTTTCATCTGACATCCAGCCCCCTCCCCTTAAGAACTGCTGCCAAAGACAAGTTTAATACTTAATAGTCTTAACAAAAAACCCAGGGTGATCGTCTAATCTCAGCTTTACATGAAAGGGTTGAAGAGGAGACAAAAATGAGGTAAACAGACTCTCAGATTTTCTTCTCATATACCTCACCAGACGATTCATTGTTCTAAAAGTGTTTTCTCAAGAGTAACAGATAATCACACTATGAAATAAAGCCCCCTGTTTGAAGGCCAAATGAATTCTTCCCCTAATTCTGGCTCTTCTCTACCTACTGAAATAACCTAACTGCAGTAACAACTACTTAAATGCCTTCTTCTTGTATCTGAACCAGATCAAGTTTGAGTAAAAGTGTACTATTTATATTACAGAAATATCAAAATCTGTGTTTAAATCAATTAAAAACCACTAACTATTGGAGCCGAAATGATAAATAGCTATGCAGACAGTCTGGCAATACAGGCGATAAACTATGTGGTAAGGATTGGCAAAACAACTTACTAATTTACGAATTCATTATTTGTTATCTAAGGAGTTGATATGTTCATTTAATGCTAATTTGGCAAAGTTTTAAACTACAATGCAAGCACAATTCTTACCAAGTTTTGTGAAACTGCTTATAAAGTTGGTGTTCAAATTGGGATTATACAAGGTAAAGCATGTACTTTTTTTAAATGAACATACTTGTAATTGATAGCCCCTCCCCATTTTATATGACAAATGAAATTAAAACCACACAATATTCTAGAAAATAAAAAACAAAAAACTGAGTAATAGCGCACTAATGCAGGAATTCTACACACAAAGCATTAAAATATCTTAACCATTTTACTTCCATAAAATCATGAAATAAAACCACAGTAGTTAGGACTTCTAAAGACCCCTGAAATGCTCATCACCTGGTTGAAGAGAACATGGCCATTCATTTAGGTAAAAAAGCAAATAATCCCAATGCAAAAAGTTGTTTTAGGGTTGTGAAGGGAGTCTACTGGTACACAGATTCTTTCCTTTATTTACCACTTATTTATTCATTGCCTATTATGCTACAAAGGCTGGACTATGAGCAAAGGATAGATAAAAAGTAAATAAACGTTGGCTGACCTCAGAGAAGTCTACTGATTTTCAAAAATCTATGATCAATGCAAAACCACAAGATATTACCTCACACCAGTCAGAAAGGCTAGTATCAAAAATACAAGAAATAGGGACGCCTGGGTGGCTCAGTCGTTAAGCGGCTGCCTTTGGCTCAGGTCATGGTCCCAGGGTCCTGGGATCGAGTCCCACATCGGGCTCCTTGCTCAGCAGGGAGCCTGCTTCTCCCTCTGCCTGTCTCTCCCCCTGCTTGTGTTCTGTCTCTCTCTGACAAATAAATAAATAAAATCTTAAAAAAAAAAAAAAATACAAGAAATAACAAGCATTTGCAAGGATGTGGAAAAAAGGGAACCTTCGTTCCCTGTTGGTAGGATGCAAAATGGTGCAGCCACTATGGAAAATGGTATGGACGTTCCTCAAAAAATTAAAAATAGAAATACCATATGATCAGTAATTCCACAACTGGGTATCTGCCAAAAACAAAAACAAAACACTAATTTAAAAAGATACATGCACCCCTATGTTCACTGCACCATTATTTACAATAGCCAAGATATGGAAGCAACCTAAGTGTCCTCTGACAAATAAATGGATTAAAGAACAATGGGATATTTTATGGAATAGCCACAAAAAAAGAATGAAATCTTGCCATTCTCAACAACATGCATGGACCTGGAGGGTATTAAAGGGGATTAAGAGGCACAAACTTCCAGTAATAAAATAAATGGCAGGGATTTTTGTATGGTGACTATATTTAGCATGGTAAGCACTGTGTAATGTACAGAATTAGAATTGTCAAATCACTTTGTTGTACACTTGAAACTAATGTAACATTGTATGTCAACTATACTTCAATAAAAGTTTTTAATTTTAAAAAATCTATGACCAATGGTTAAACATTTTTTAAAGCTGAAATGAGCCCCAGTAAAATTAGCAATAGGTTATTATTTTTAAAAATGAGAAAAAATGGATTGAGACAGTATTAAGTTATACTAAGAGCTACTTTTTAATGGTGACCCCCAAACAGAAAGTTCTAAGAATTTCTTCTGTTAATGTGATACAAAAATTTGCACTATAAAATCATCCTGTAAGAAAAGTTGTTTAACCAGCTAAAAAGCTGTCCATGCCAGATTCAAAAGCCAATTTGTAAAATGTCTCTTAAGCATGTAATGTTCTATGCATGGTGCTAAGACATAAGCTGATAAAACAGACTCAGTCCCTTCCTCCTAACCTTTTCATCTAATATGGCAGACAGACAGGTAAATGGACAAATCTCAATCTTACAGATTTTTAAAAATACTCAAGGACATTTGACACTGATCACACCAAGAACCGACAGTTTGAATCTCAAAGGATTAACAGCAGTGTGCATGGGGAAAGCTGGTTTGGAATTTTAAATTTTTATTTTTGTCTATGTCGGGGTGGGGGCGGGGGCGGCAGCAGCAACAATGCTGAGGGACATAACCCTTTTGAGTGAAGGGCTAAGAAGCAGTTAAGTGTGGCTGGGACACAGGTAGGTAGAAATAGCCTAACAGGAAGAAGATGGAAATGTAGGCTGACGTCAAGATAAGAAAGATCTGACTCTGTAGTGAGAACCTAGTATGTATGTATCAGGTACTGTGCTCAACTCTATACAAACAAGAGATGGCAAAAGCAAACAGTTCCTGCTGTCTTGGAGCTTACAATACAATCAAAGAGAGACATATTAGTTTTAAAAACTACATATATGGGTTAATTGTATATGTAATTATGAACAGAGATAAATGCTAGGAAGGGAAGGAAAGGGATAGGGCACAAAGAAAACTCAATGGTGTAATAAAGTAACCTGATGCAGACTGCACTGGGGTTTGAGCATCAGGAAAGACTGAACTCTGAAGCATGGGCAGGAATTTTTTTTGGGAGGGGAGAGCAAGTAAGCAAGGGCCAAGAGATTGAAGAGATTTGGGGGTCTTTTTGGGATTTTAGTCTTTTTTCTAAGAGCAATGGGAAGTTACTGAAAGGCATCTGGGTCAGAGATGGGCAGTACACTAAAATAATCAAATGTGCATTTCAGAAACGTTACTCCAGCTACACTATGGTCAGAGTGTAGAAAGAACCAATCTTCATTTAGCCAAAATGGAGAAAGTTAAGAGAGTTACTGTTGCAGTCTAAGTGCGAAATGATGGTAGCTACAATTAGGGTTATGACCATCTGTGGCGGAAGAAAAATGGACACAGAAGCAATTCTCATTATTATCAAAGTTAATGCCTTCTTGTTTCAACTCACATACTGTAAAAAGTATCCTCTTCTCTATCTAGTGCCACATCATTTGCATGTTTGTGTTTTTTGTTGGTAATGTTGCTGTTAAAATGACCCCCAAGCATAGTGTAGTGCTTCTAGTATTCCTACGTACAAGAAAGCTGTGTCTTCCAGAAAAAAATACATATATTAGATAAGCTTTTCTCAGGCATGAAGTGATAGTGCTGTTGGCCATGAGCACAATGTGAACGAATCAACAACATATATTAAATAAGGTTGTCTTTAAACAGAAATAAAAACAAGGTTATGAACCAATCAAATATGAAAATGCTATGACTAGAGGCTCACAGGAACTTACCACCGTATTTCCCCTATTAGTAACGGCTCAGTATTCAATGTTCATGGTAACTTGATAGTACTACCTACTGAGAATAATAAGAACCAACTGTTTGAGATTTAAAAGGTTAAAATAAGTCTTTGAAATGAATTAGATATGGGGATGGTAAGGGATGAGTTAGCAAACGGACAAAGCAGTAGGAGGAAAACCACAGGACTTGGGTGTTACAGTCAGGTATGTACCCCTTCCAGAGTCTTACTGTTATTTAGCAGCCACTGTCATATCAGATGGTTCAAACACTCACCTTACAACTGGAGAAAGGATTAATAAACCTGGCTCAACCACAGACTACACAGAATGGCCATTCCTTCTGATCCTAATCAACAAAATCTCAGCAAATAGTCAAGATGTTAACATCATAAATCAATGATGCCCTGCAGCCCAATTTCATCTGCCCTTGGTCAAAAGGGAGGACTAAGAAAGAGAAAAAACAAAAACACAAAATAACAGTAGCCCTGCAGTCCAGGAACTGATCTAAGGCTCATACCTATATCTGAATGTTACTCCAAACTGATCTGATGCTTACAATGAAAGCGTATTGTTTCAGACAAGTTCACTTAACACAAAATACCAAACACACCTTCCCCTCTAACTCATTGACTGCTACTTCTTCACCAATTACAGCTTTTCCTCTGCTTTAGTTTTCCCCTCCTCGTATTAAGATGTCAAACAATGGAACTGCCCCACTTTCCAACAATCCAGTGTGAAACTCCACTTCCTTAGACCCTTCCCAAAACTACCCAAATGAATAGGTCCTACCACTCTTTAACTGAGACTTCCCATAGTGTGTCTTCTCTCTCCCTCACTATAATGGTAATAAATCCAACTTGTGTCAAGGATGCCTATGTAAGAGAATTTCAAGAAGGAAAAAGTAATAAACAGTGCTTGCATATCAAATAGATAAGCAAACAAAATATCCACTGAATTAGTTACATAGAGCTTGTCAGAAACTTGGGGAAGAGTAATTTCAGTGATCCTTACGTGGGCAACAGCTAAGTTTAGAGTTTATCTTGTAGTCAATGGGAATTAGTGGGGAAGGCAATGATCAGCTGTGATATTTAGAAAGAAAATTCTAATGGAAGAGTTACCAAAGACTGGATTAAAAAGAGGCCAGAGACAGGAAGACTAAACTTTAAGAAATACCCATCAGGGAATTAAATGAGAGAGAAAAAGGTAGAAGGGTGACATCAAGGTTTTCCAACTGGGACATTTGGTACATGGTAATGCAATGGGACAAAATAAAAAAGGCTTAAGGTGGGAGAGAGAAAAGTTAAAGTGTTAACTTTCAAATTTCTACGGCAGTCCCAGGTGGATATAACCTACTGGCAGTGCCATCTCATGTATTCAATAAATATTTTGGGAGTACCATCAGTAGGAAGTGTGCCAGGCTCTGCAAACACAGTTATGAACAAGACAGTCATACGACAGAACTTACACACCTGGCTTATTCTACTGGACTGAAAGTTCCTTGAGGGGAGAACTTATTCATCATAAATCCAATTTAGAGATGTGCAGAAACAGTGGTAGAAATAGATACCTTGTATTGCACAATGAGCAGTCTCACAACCCTTCCTCTCATACACAAGCACAATTTTACCCTTGTTACTAACAGACATCTAAGTGATACGGGCCAACTGTACCATCTAATGAGCTAATTATCTTTCAAAAAACTCATACACACACCACCACCATCTCATTTTTTCTCATTTATTCCCTTGGAGTATGAATTTAGGATGGTCTCAATATTGTTCATGTAAGTAAAACTAATTTTTAGCCCTCTTTCTTCTTCCCAATTTCCTCAATGAGGTCTTTCTTCAGTGGTGAGCCTTAATCATTGCTGATAATCAGTGTTAGCAGTACACCTTTATCACGTAAGTGGAATCCAGTAACTTACGGCCATCAACCTGCAAAGTACTTAAAAGGTGCCCAGAAATCACCTTCCTAAGCTCTACAAATCTATCTCCTCTGATTAAACTTACTTTTCTTCAAGCACAAGTAGTTCAGAGAACTTCGCTAGTATTTACTGTTACATTATTATAAATGCCCACACGGTACTTTCAGGTATGTTATAGGCTCTCTAAGGTCCCTTCCAGCTCTGAAAGTGCAGAACTCCGATTTTTAGTAGCATTTTAAAGTTTCCAAGAAAAAAGTAACTGCTAATATCCAAAACACATACATACATACATAAATTTGGTAACATAAACTGTTATCAAGCTAGGAAATTCTGCAATGCAGTAAATTATTTTAAGATTGTATCAAATGGTATTTAAAAAAAATAGACTGGTAGGTTTTTACAATGGTTTCTGGAAGAAATTTCCCAAAATCCTTACACGCTTTTCTAACTCTGTAATTAAAATCCAACTAAAACTAGCAGCACCTGGGAAGCCACAAAGCCAAAACAGTGGAAGATTCAGTTCAGTAAAACAAGGTCCCTACCCTCAAGCAGTTCCCTAAACAATACCCCCAGCTCCAGTCAAGATTATCTACTTGTATAGTGAGCTTTCCCGCTTGCACTAGTTTTCTCTACCTACAAGTTCAAGACCTAGCTCAGGTGACTCCACAAACATGAATCTCCTTGCTTCCATCTTCTCTGCCATTTAAGGCTAACAACTACATATTGCTCTGGGTTCTTCATCTTTTTATAAAAGTGTCTTCACTATTCAACAAGCATGTAAATACTACTGAGGGCAAGCACTAGATCGTGACCATTCTGTAGTCCCTTCTCAGGGAATTATTACAAGTGTCTTCTAGCACAAAATATTCCATAAGCCTAAGAGGGAACTGAAATTTAAGTTCTTAGTCTTAATGTCCCCTAGTCAAAACCCTGGAGAAGTAACATAACATGGTAGTTAAGAGTTCATGCTCTGCGGTTGGGGTTGGGGGTGGTCTGGAAATCCCAGATCTAATGTCTAACTCACCTTGGGTAAGTACTTAATTACCACCACCACACCTCAGTTTCCTGGAGTGGAATACAGATTGTTAGTATCCACTTTATACTAGAGTTATGAGGATAAACAGGATCAAGTATATAAAGTTGACAGTAAGCATTAATGTTAACTACTATGTAGATAAAGATAGAACAGTGGTAAATTTTCTTCAGCTCTTTATTCCTTGGAAGACTAAAGTATTCAGTTGGTGGTGAAGCATATGAAAATAAAAGGAAAACTTGTTACCTCAACCCACTCAATTTTCAATGTTAATATTCATAAATAGAGCATTCACCTGGTTCATGCACATTAAAGTTTTCATTCTGCTATCTACAGAATGACCTATGTACTAGTAGTAAACCTTAAAATACCACCTTCAAAGAGTACAGAATATTAAAACATGAAAGAAAAAGGACGTTAGATGTCCCCCACCAATAAATTGAACCCATGATTTAAATCCTACAAAATGATTCTTTAAAAATGCTGACATCTGAAAAATTTGAAGCCTGTACCCATTTCTTTACTTTACTTTATATGAATGGACTATGTAGTTATCCAGAGACCTAAAATTTCAGCCTATAACGGACCTTTAGTAATCACCCATGTACAAGTCTCTCAAAGTAAAAATTTAATCCCAAATTAAGTAGCCTGTCCAAGATCTCACAGACAGTTCACAAGAAAGAATCCTACTAGACTAGAACACATGACTAGAGCCCCTATTTTGTGACCAGTAAGTAGGTCATATTCTCTTTGGATTCTACCATGAGAGGAATACTTTCTTTTCCTTTTAAATATATTATTGTTTTCATCTCCCCTTAGCACAAGTACAGTGGTTTGCACTACTCTATAATATTAACTCTGTCCTCAAGATCTTTGTTAGTAGGTATTTGAAAACACGTAGCAACAAACTGTGATATTTACACCAAAATAAACAAATTTCAAATGAGAAAGTAGAAGGCATAATTTTAAAATAGAACACATATATTCAAATAAATGCCTACACTGAAATTATACAGAAAAATGTTCAAAATACTTGACTTCAAATACTATTTTAGTTAATCTCTTAAATATCTGTAATTTAATATACACAGTACTTTAGTTCCAAAGACTTGTCTGTTAACTGGATGGCTTCAGCATACTACAAGTCTTTAAAACATAGTTAATAAAAATATCTTAACAATGCCAGATAACTGAAAGTCACTGTTTCTACAGTTATCTTCTTCATCAACTATTAGAAATATATCAATATTACACTTTTGGAAGAACAATCCTCCAAGCAATATTTTGATTTACTCTAGCTGAAACTGGTAGATAATTCTTACCAAGTTCAACACTGACTACAGCTTAACATCAAAGCATTATATCTTTCATATAGTTTATTTAAAAAAGAAAACACAAAATCATGTATACATTATCTTTATGAGAAATTTAAATAGCTTGAGTCAAAAATCACGTATGCAGTATTAACACGACTTGATTTGTTTATTCTAAGCGTATTACCCATACACAAGTCTACCTAGTTGAACAAAATCATGCTATTATAGTATTATAGCAAAGTGCTATCTTTAGTATGAAATTGTTAGTACTTTTACAGAATGAACCAAATTGACAGAAATGGGAAGGGGGGGGCAATCACACCACACACTCTACATAGCTGGAAGGTTACATATATAACCTTTATATATATGTATATATCCCACTCAAATGTGTATTTAAATTTCAGTGTCTTGCATTGAGAGCAAGCAAAGTTCCCAAAGGGAAGTAAACAGCATTCTAATCCTTAAAAAACACGCACACACACAAAAACAAAAGCAAAACTTTTATTTCCTCCAATAAATCTTGATTTTGATCTACACAAATCTAAAATACCAAAATAACCAAAACAAACATGTCTCTTCCAAAAAGTCACAACACTAAAATCTTTGGTATTAGCAAACTGGATTTTTAAAAGTTTCAAATGCAATACCCAACAACTCCCTAGGTAGCAAAACTTTGTAAAACTCATTTCTGGCTTTGAAGTCACAGAACCAAAACTGTATTTCACTGACCATTTTAATACACCAGCACATCAATTTTAACGAGGAAGACAATCATTACATCTTTCATGCTTCTCCTTTCACAAATAGGAAAATCTCTTCCTAGTAGACGAGGTCTGAACATGTTTTCAGGTGTTAAAGGGTACTGCTCATACATACATAAATAAAACAAAATAAAATAGACTTCAGCCTCAATTTTAATTGAAGATATCTGTTCTTTCATTTAAAATGCTCACAAAATACAACCACCAAGCCTTAGAGAACAAAAGAAGTATCACAGAAATAAAAAAGCTTTTTTTAGACTGGGAGCTTATTTATTTGTGATGGGATAGGGGGTGGGAAGGAAGGAATGTAGCCACCACTGTAGTACAAAAAAAAAGGGGGGTGGGGGACCCAGATAATCCGTGAAAATATAACAATTCTTCAAAATGCATGTTACCAAGGTTTGGAACGGACAGTACAAGTCTCCTGGAACAGAACTGCTATAATAAAGCCTCATATTCACCACCCTCATTTTTGAAAACTTCCATCAGTAAGATCCATTTGCTTCCTTTACTTTTTAGTTTAAGGTTCAGGAATTCACCTTTCTGGCAGTAATTTTGAATATAAGGAAATGAGAACGAAACCCTGAATTTCTGCTTAGTTTTCACCTGACAAGGAAAAATGACAGAGATGCTGGCGGGAAAACCCTGCGAGTCAAGTTTCCTCATCCTGGCTCCCTCCCCACCCCACCCCCTTCTTCCCACCTTCACGAAAGGAATTGTCCAAAGAAAAAGTTTATAACCCAATCCGTGGAAAGCTCAAATAAAGCAAATCATTCAAGCTGAATGCACCCAGGCCCACTCCCATCTGCGGGAAAAAAGGCGGCAGCTGGGGCCCGGAGTGGGCAGCAGCCTCAGCCCTAGCAAGCAGGGCGGCCTAGCGCTTAAGGCGGGCTGGCCGGTAGGCCCGGGCCTCCTGGTCTCCAAGCCTAGAGCAACCCCCTTCCCCACAATGGTGGGTAATTTTGCCCCTTCGCACTACCTGGGACACGAAAATCACGTCTCGGGATTGGGGGTGGGGAGCAGGGAATGCAGTGGAGGCGTCTGGGGACGCAGAAGGGGCCTCGGACCCGCGGCGGGCAACGGCCTAGAGGAAAGAATGGGGGGAGGGGGCTGGAAGGTGGGAGAAAAGGATCCTGCGGGATCAGGGAACGGAGTGGTGGGCCGGAGAGCTCGGGAAAGCACACAAACCGGCTAAGGCCAAAGGGGTGGGGCAAGGCCCGCGTGAGGGCCAGGGCCGCGGATGGGGGACCCCAAGGTGGGTTTACGGTCGGATTTCGGCCTCACCTGAAGTCCTTGTCGCTGGATGTCATTTTTTCCAGCAAATTGGAAATGTGGTACGAGGCGCTCGCCATGTTGACGGCCTCGATCCCGCCCGCTGGCGTTGCTGGCGCTGCTGCCCGCTGCCGCCGCCGCTGCTGCTGGGGCTCCTCCTCTCGCTCGCGGCGGCTCCCGCTTCCAGGGTCGCAGCGCGACGCCGACGCTGACTAGGGAGGTGCCTCGACGGGCTGCCCCCTCCTCGGAAAGGCGTGGGCCTGACCTGGAGGAAGCAGAGACTGCGGGGTCGGCCTAACGACGGCGCTGCTCGCTGGAAAAGGAGCTCATGGGCAGCGAGGAGTACAGCAGGGCCTCTCCGGGGAGCCAGACACCTCCACTCGGGTCGGTCTCGCTCCCACTCTCTCCGCACTCGCTCCCTAGGGCAAGAGGCCAAAACCCGCCTCCTTCACTCCGGGGGCGGGGGCGGCAAACGCGGGACGCCACGGAAAGCCGAGGTCAGGGTTCACGGAGGTCTCCCCACGCACGCGATAGAGACGCTAGGTAAAAGGCAATCGTGTTGGCTGAGGCCTCCGTCAATCTTCGCGTGAACCGCCTTTCAGGAGGCATGACAACGACCGAAAGGCGCTGTTCTCGCGAGACTTGAAAGCGACGGTTAAAGGACGGGGGGGTGAGGGGGACAAGCGTGCTGTAATCTGAGATTAACTTGCTTTTTTTCCGTATGACAATAAAGGAAAGGTTTACGATTTTTAAGGAGTAGAAGGCCAGGGAGTAATGCTAGCTAAGGGGTAGCGTGGGGACCAACATAAGAATTATTAGAAGGAGCTTTCATTCGAATAGGACGCGTGGCCTACTTTGCCTTCACCACCGTGAAATAATGTTGCCACGTGAAAACCACAAATCCCAGAATTCAGTCGGGGTGTTTCACTGGGTCAGGATGTGATTGGCTGAAGGAACTTGTAGCGTTTTCATTGGCTCCCGTGAGAGGAGTGAATGCTGGGATTTGTAGTCTAGAGAGTCAGTTGTGGAGGATAAAACCTTTAGCTCCCCGCGCATTTGGTTTATGCCGCGTATTCGGATTTCCTCTTACAGCCGGTTTTGCTGTTGTGGGATGTCTGCAGAGCTAGGCTGCTGCGGTTTGGGCAGGCGCAATGCGGATCAGTTAGTGTTTTTGGCAGAGGATGTAGTAGAGACTTCTAGCGCTAATCCTGGAGAGTGATGGTAGCCTCATCCTCAAGGCAGCTGAGTCTCTGCTGGGCACAGTGCCTCCGTGCATTAAAGAGCTCCCTAAAGCAAGGACGGCCACGACTAATGATTGTATTCGGACCTTCTCGTTTTATTCAGAGTAGCCAAAGGACTACCCTCTGCAGTTAGCGCTTGTGGATCTGTTAATCCTGCAGCTGTATTTGATTGTTCCCGGAGACATACACACACAGCAGTGGGAAATCAGATACCAAATCATTTGTTTTAATGGCCACTTTTTTTTTTTATCTGTTTGATTGGAATTGGAGCTAGCTAATAGGCCTTCCTAAAAGAAGAAAGAGAAAGCCCAGTCAAGAGAGAAGGAAAATTCTGTCCCAATCTGTTACTGCTCCTGTTAAACAAAGAGAACACTTAGCTCCTTTCTTCCAAATACTAAATCTGACGTTTCTCTACTGTTCGTTCCTATAGTTCCCAAATGTTACTGAGTGTCTTCTAAAAGCCAGGCACTGTTATAATTAATAACAGTTAAAACAGATGAAATGTGATCCGGCCTCATGATTCATACCTAAATTTCCCCTCATTACCCTTGTTCGCCCCCATGTATCCTTTTACTTTAATACTGTTTCTCCCCAGTAATACCATACCTCTTCACTCATTTTACCCAAGTCAGCCATCGTTAGGTTCCCAGAGAGCTTCATCCATAATTAACTCCCTTCTGCTCTGAACAACCTTTCCACAATATTTAATATAAACTATGCACATGCATGTCACACACAAACAAGCTGGTCACTTATCTTGTGTGGACCCCAAGACTTAAAGTCTTAGTCATCTGGTGATAACCCCTTTTTTTTAAGCCTGAATCCAGTCAGACGCCAAGTCATGTTTTTTTGTTTTTTGTTTTTTTTCCATTTGTGTTAAATCCTTTCATTTATCAGTTTTCAACTGAACTATAATATCTGTAGTCAGGCAGCTTGAATATAAATCCTGTTTACTGGCACTTATTAGCTGTCTTAGGCAATTCACTTCAACGTCTCTGAGCCTTTATGGATAACACTATGATCATTAGAGTACAGTATTACCCCATCTGGCTGTTTTAAGAGTCAAATGAGCTATTGTCTGAGTCTGCTAGTGTTGCTATAACTAAATTCCCTTGACTGGGTGGCTCAAACAACAAGAATTTGATTTCTCATAGTCCTAGAGGCTGGAAATCCAAGATCAGTATAGCAGCAAGGTGGCCTTTTCATTGTGTCTTCATGTAGTCTTTCCTGTGTGTACCCACACTCCTAGTATCTCTTTTTCTTCTAAGGATACCAGTCCTATTAGATTAGGGTGCCATCCTTTTAACCTCATTCAACCTTAATTGTGTCCTCATTTCACCTTGCATATCTCTTTAGATGCCCTATCTTCAAATATTGTCATATTGGAGGTTAGGGCTTCAACATGTGACTTTTGGGGGAGACACAGTTCAGTCTATAACAATACCCCATATAAAGTGTTCAGCATATTACCTGAAATGTAATAATCTTTATAAATAATATTTCTGGCAGTTACAAAGGTCATGGAAAGCATCTAACAAAAGTCAGCTATTAGTAATAGTATATTCTCTCAGTCTTTCATTTGTCCCTATCCCAAACCACTCTGCATAGCCAGTTTAGAGATTTTTAAAACATTGTTTTTATAGTGCTACTCAGCAATTTAAAAAGTTCAGTGGCTCTCTACCACTGAATGAAGTCCAAATGTTTTGGCAATCAATGGCCCCCTTCATCTGTCCCTAGCCCTTTTTTTCTGACCTTTCTCCCACTATTCTAATATAGGAATTGCTCCGTCTGTACTGCCATTTCTCTCCAGTTCTTTTCTCTCCTCAAAAGGGCATAAATCAGTAGATGGCCAACCCAGGGATGAAAATCTGAAGTTTTGGGGGTACCAATGTGAAATTTCTTTCTATTGTTTTGTTTTTTCATCACCACTTTCAAACACAGTCTATCAGATATTTTCCTTCACCCTTAATAACATCTTGGGCAGACCTCAACTCTCTCCAGAACTTTCCCTTCCTGCAGGGATTCCCATTTTTTTCTGTGTGGTGGGGATTTTTTTATTTGTGTGTCGGTTTTTGTTTGTTTGTTGGAATGGGAAGGGGAGGAAAGACCCAGCACCCAGCATTTTCTGCCAACTGATAATTCCCACATTTCTCTTAGAATTCTCTCTTCCCATGGCAGTCATCTTATATAGGCTTGGAGGGTGTTGACAGGATGATGGTAACAAAATCACCTCTAAAAGGGGTGACTGGCCCCCCTTAGTGGGTTTCTTTAAAAATAGGACATTTTAGGGGCGCCTGGGTGTCTCAGTTGGCTAGCCGTCTGCCTTGGGCTCAGGTCATGATCCCAGGGTCCTGGGATAGAGCCCCGCATCGGGCTGCCTGCTCAGCAGGGGAGTCTGCTTCTCCCTCTCCCTCGGCCCCTCCCTCACCACTAGTGTGCTCTCTCTCTCTGTCTCAAATAAATAAAATCTTTTTAAAAATAAAAATAGGATATTTTATGCCTAATGTTTTCAACTTGGGAGCTTCTAAGACAATAGAAATGTCTCATTTAATATGTATGTGGAGGGAATGTGTGGAAAGCGACTTCTAAGAATGTGGAAGGGCAACAAAGACAAGTTTAAAATGACAATGACTCTTGTACAGGAAAGTGAAAGGTCTGGAGTGACAAAGAATGAAGTTTTCTTTGTCTGTTTTATAGCTATTGAAGCCTACATAAGTAACATACAATTTCCCAGTGATTTGAGAGGAATGCTATTCGGTTCAAGTTATTTTTCCAAAAGATGCTTGAGGGCCTGATCTCAATTTCCATCCTTCTCTCCATTATTACAAGGAGGCTATTCCATAACATTTCCCAAACTGTGTACTGGTCCCAAACACTAACAAACACTTTCCATAAGATGTCAATAGAAGCAGATACTATAGGGGTGTGTGTGATGGAGGATAGAGTTTTAGTTTAAAAAACGTTTAGAAACAGTTTTTCTTAACTCCAGAAAATCTCAGGGCTTTTCTTATGCTAATATGCTGTGAATACCCAAGAGGAATATATAGAATCCCTATGGACTGACCAATGTGTTTCATTCCCTCTTTCCCTTACAAGGATAACAGATTCGTATGTTGAAGAGCCAACTTCCAATGGTATGGTATTTGGAGATAGGGCCTTTGGGAAGGATTTTGGTTTAGACGAGGTCACAAGGATGGGGCCCTCATGATGGAATTAGTGCCCTTATAAAAAGAAACCCCAGTGAGTTCTTTCAAATCTCTGGGCCATGTGTTTACACAGAAAGAAGGCAGCCATCTGCAAGCCAGGAAGAGAGCTCTCACCAGCACCCAATCATGCTGGCACCCTAATCTGGGACCTCCTTCCTTCACCATTGGGAAAACAAGTTTCTGTTTTTTTAAGCCACCCCAGTCTATGGCATTTTCTTATGGCAGCCCGAGCTAACTTATAAAAGGATGCAGGTACTTGACATATTTGAGTGTAGAGTTTTTTAAAGTCCTACCTATTACCATCTCAAGGAATGAGAGTACCATGAGACACTGGAAATCATTGTTCCGTGGGTGATTTTTTTTTTTCCTGAATTGAATGCTGAATGGGTGATGGGGAGGAAGAGAGTCTTGGCAGAAAATAAGTTCATTTGACATTCATTTTAAAACAGCTTTCTGCCAAGTAAATGTGGATTGTGCTTAATTCATAGATTTTGCTATAAACTGAGTTAAAGGAAATAAAGAAAATAGAGCTATATTTATTCAACCAGTTACTAATTTCTGAAATATAATTCTTTGTCGAATGTCAAAGCTGCTATGTTAATAGTGGAGGTTTTAAAAGGGCAGCTGTGATTTGTGTTTCAGCATAGACAGCTTTGCACACAAATAAACACAAAATGCGCCTCTTACAGATCATTTGTTAATAATGAATTCATCTTAGATGCAAAAGGAAGTAAATGCTGTATAAGATTGATCTTAAGAAGATTTATTTCCAATTGTTTGGAAACAATCCAACAGCTAGAGTTTTTCCTATGATCTACTCTCTTCTAAACAACTGCGAGAAGCTCTTGGTTAATTTTTAGTGGCACTCTAAATCAAACTTAATTGTTATTCCATGAAGGAATTATTCTTTTAGAGTTAGAAATACATTTGCAGCATATTAGAGAAAATTACAAAGATTATTTATATCACGAAGGTGCTTCCTTTGGAACAACTACCATTTCATTCTTTCTTTTGACTTTTATAATAATATTAACCATCCTGTGGCATTTTAATATAACATCTTCTGGTATACATTTTTAGGAGGACTGTCTAGGATTTTCAGACAACTAAAAATATAACTTTATAACTATAAAGCTGGTTATCAGTTTTTACAGAAGAATGCAGAAGAAAATGCTAGAATTAAGCAAATGCTGCCTTTTGCTTTAAATAGAGATGCCGTGCCAATGGGGTCTTATCCTATTGCTTAAAAAAGGTATTCTGCTCACTACCAGGTGCAAGTTTTGACTTTTGAGAAATGGTGTGAAAGAGTAATTAAAGGGAAATCATGAGCCCACAGGTTCAGAGATTGAAAAAGAAAGTACAGTAAAATGAGCTGGAAAATAATAATTTTAATGAAAATAAATTGAATGAAAGAGTCCTGGGATTCTTTCTGCAATGGATATTTATACAGTGAAATTAGTCCATCATTATTATTTATATTAATAGGTAAAGTGGTAGAAATATCACATTCTAGAAAAAACAACTGCTGATTTTATAAAATACCTGTTTTTTATTTTTTTATATCATTTTGGAAAATACAAACTTTTCTGTATGATCCAAGTAAAAAAATTCAAACTCTCTTTACATTTCATGGAAAATGCCGTAAAAAAATTGAATCATTTCCTAACAAGTGTGAGAGTTTTGTTATAATGGATGTAGTTGTTAACACTTAAGATGTGTCACAATCTAGAATTGGTTTAAAGGAAAATGTTTATTGATTGGGGCAAACTTTTTGCTCTTAATAGTGCAACAAAGGCTTAAAACAGGAGAAAATACTTGCAGAAGATATATTTGACAAAAGACTTGTATTCAGAACTCATACAACTCAATAAGAAGACAGAAATTCCTATTTAAAAATGGACAAAGATTTGACCAGACTCTTCACAAAAGAAGCTACAGGATGACAAACACATGACTATGTGCTCAATATCATTAATATCAAAGAAGGACAAATTAAAGCTACAAAGAGACACTGCTACATAGTTTTTAGAATATTAAAATCAAAGAGGTTGATCATACTCAGTATTGGTAAGGATATGACATGCTCATACACTGCTGTTGGAAATCAATTTGGCAGTTTCTCAAAAAGCTAAACATACATCTTCCATACATCCCAGCCACTCCATTCCTAGATATCTACGCAAAAGAGAAAGAACATAAATGTTCATATTAGAGTGATTCGTGGTAGTGCCACACTGGAAGCAACCCAAATGTCTGCCAACAGGTCAACAGATAAACAATTTGTAATATGTGTATACAATGAAATACTTCTTAGCAATAAAGTGGAATGAACTATTAATAAACACACCAGCATGAATGAATCTCAAAAGCATCATTGTGAGTGAAAGAAGTCAGAGAAAAAAAGTACAGAATCTGAGTCTATTTATATATAATTTTAGAAATTGCAAACTAATCTGTAAAGACACAAAGCAGATCAGGGATGAGGGTGGAGGACAGATTAAGGCTCCAGGACAGTTTTGGAATTGATGGAAATGTTTGTTATTTTCATTGTGATAACGACTTCACAAGTGTATACTATGTCAAAATTCATTAACCTGTACATTTTAAATGTGTGCTGTTTATTGGATATCAATTATACCTCAATAAAGATGCCAAAATAATGATAAAAATAGAAGCAAAGTTACCTAAAAATAGACCACTTTCAAAAAATACAAGAGTCAGGAAAACTTTAGTTTCTTTCATGGATTTTCCCCCAAAGAGAGCGTTTGATCTAAGACATAAGAAATATCAGGACGCCTGGGTGGCTCAGTTGGTTAAGCGTCTGCCTTCAGCTCAGGTCATGATCTCAGGATCTTGGGATCATTCCACATTGGGCTCCTTGCTCAGCGGGGAGCCTGCTTTTCCCTCCACCTGCCACTCCCCCTGCTTGTGCGCGCATGCTCTCTCTGACAAATAAATAAATAAAATCTTAAAAAAAAAAAAAAAAAAAAAAAGAAGGGCGCCTGGGTGGCTCAGTTGGTTAAACGACTGCCTTCGGCTCGGGTCATGATCCCGGAGTCCTGGGATCGAGTCCCGCATCGGGCTCCCTGCTCGGCGGGGAGTCTGCTTCTCCCTCTGGCCCTCCCCCTTCTCATGCTCTCTCTATTTCATTCTCTCTCTCAAATAAACAAATAAAAAAAATCAAAATAAATAAATAAATAAAATAAAATAAAAAAGAAGAAGAAGAACTCAGTATTGTCACCACTGGAGAGCAAGAGATATTTACTACAAAGGATTTGTATTAAAAAAGAGTATATATTGACCATATACATATTTACAGCCTTGATAGGAATTTTTAGAAAGTAGTGATACTATATTTATGACACTTAAAAAGGTTGATGTGCTAATGCTTCATTTGAACTAACTTAGCATATGTATTTATAAACTATTAAGTACTTAAACAGAAATCCAATCATTTTGCCTGTGCTCTAGGCCCGTATGTCCAACTGTTCTGGTCCATTTCTGCTCAGATACTGCACAGCCACCTTAAACCCAATTTGCCATATCATATAGCTGGGTGATTCAGAGTGCAGCCTCTAACTCAGAGACCTGGTTCAAACCCTGGCTATAACCACTTATTCTGGGATCTTGGGCAACTTCTCTAAAATGAGAATACTACTAATAGTACCCAGGGTTGTATGAGGCTTAAATTAGATAAATAGAAAATTCCTGATACAGGTACTTTATAAATATTACCTATTATTATTTAAAAACAAAATTTGTTTTCTCCAAAAATTTAACCCTCTTCCCTATCACCATATTTCTTTTTTTAAATTATTTATTAGAGAGAGAGAGAGAGAGAGAGCATGAGTGGGAGGGACAGAGTGAGGGAGAAAGAATCTCAAGAAGACTCTGCACCAAGCTCAGAGCCCAACATGGGGCTCAATCCCACGACCCTGAGATCGGGACCTGAACTGAAACCAAGAGTCGGATGCTTAACCAACTGCACCACCCAGGCGCCCCACCATATTTCTTTTCATGGCTCCCACAAATGTTCCATTCTTTTAGACTGAAAATCTTGGGAAAATATTTGAATTTTACATTTCCTTCATTATCTATATTCACTTTAACACCAATTCTTCAAGAAGATATCACTTAGATCTTTCCCTTCTAATAAGCTCCCAGTACAACTGGTCTCTCCAGGCCTTCTTCAGTTCATCACTGTCTTGTCATTCAGTAAACCCTAGCCACACTAGATATTAGCTGGGTGATTTAGGCAAGTTACTTGGCCTCAGTAAGCTTTGGTGTTCTCCACTACACACTGGGGGTGGCAATATCGACCTCATAGAGTTAATGTAAGGATTAAACTATATAATGCACTAAAAATCCTTTTTACTGTGCCTGATACAAGAGTAAATGCCTGTCAAAGGGGGTTACTTTTACCACTTTCTAAATCTCTGTTCAAATTTACAACTTAAGATCATTTTAGCTTTTTCAACTGCCATATCTCACTGTTGCTTCACCGATCTTGCAGGCCACAAAGCCTCCAAACAGTTCCGTACCTGCACTGGGCTCTGGTTATTCCACACACCAGCCTCCTCTACTTGCATAGTATCCCTATTCTCAGCTGGCTCCGCTTAGAATCAACTGGAATGCCTCTAAAAAAATACTGATGCTCAGGCCACTCTCAGACCCATTAAATCAAATTCTCCCCAGGTAATTCAAACATGCCACTGGCATTGAGAAGCACAACTTTGTTTTCCTGGTTAAGGTTTGGTTTTGTTGTTCACGTTTTGCTTTGTTTTGTTTGGGATCTGACTGTAGAATTTTGCTTCTGTTTCTGAAGATATTTTGGGGTCTTGATTTTACCATAAGACATGCTAACTACCTCTTGCTGCTTCTGAGTTTCTGCAAATTTAGGCATCGTGTCAGCCAGATCCTTAACCAAATCATTTGTAAAGATTAGAGAATAAGACAGTAACATTCTCCTGGAGAATTTGCCATACCTTGGCATCAATTCATTAATCCGCACTCTGGGGAATATCATTAATCAAGTACTCCAATTATGAACCTGCATAACTGCGCTGATAATACTTCTTGATCTGCAAACATCATTCCTTCTAAATCTTTTACTTCTAAGGATATTATAAGAGAGCCTGTCAAAGGACTCTCTAAAATCAAGATATATATTATGATCCTATCTAAAAATGGTATGAGGTTTATCTAGCCTGATTTTTCTAGTAAACCTCTTCTCTCCCTGATCACAAATTTCCTTTCTCGGTTCTTAATGACTCAAAAATTCATCCTAGGGTCTCACTGGAAGTCATAGCAAGCTCTCAATCTGACAGCTTGCAGCATCTTCTATTTTCTTTTTAATTTGAGGCTTTATTTTTCTAACTCTATATTTTAAGCACCTTTTGGTTCTCTCCAAATTCCTGAAGATTATCAATAGCCACTTAGTAATCATCTACAGCTTTTTGATAGATTGAGATGATAGTATCTTTTTAGTATCATGAGATATTGTTCACCCAGGCGTGGAGATGAACTAGACCTGATGGGTATTTCTTTGCTATTTTACTCTCTTGATCTCCCTTTCTTCTTATTACTATTTATTTTGTTCTTTCCAAGTGATGATAAATCTTCACAGGAAAAAAAAAAAACAATAGAAACATACTTAAGGAGTTAGTGAAGACAGTTAAATAACTCAATTTAATTTTTTCTATTCAGTAGCATTGTGCCATTCACCCCAAGTGGTGGCCTTGGGAACATTCTTGTTTCCCTGACAACATCTTTTTTTTTTTTTTTTTTTTTTGCTATTACTAATTTTCACAAGCCTCAGCATCTTGTGAACTTTTAGCCTCACTGACATCATTCCCATATATTCCCTACTACTTCTCCAAATTATTTCTCCTTCTTCCCCCCTCCTCCCTCTACCTCCACCTCTTCTTCCTTCTCCTCCTTCTCTCATTTTTATTGTTGTTGTTGCTGTTCTTCTTCTTCCTGCCTTTCCATCATATTTCTTTTTCATTTTTTCAAGAATCCTTTAAATATGAACTTGCTGGAGATTGCTCCATGCATTCATATCCATCACTTTACATTTCTACCTTTTTTTCCCCCATCAATGTAGATCAGAGGCAGAAAACTTTTTCTATAAAGAAGCGCAGAGTAAATATTTGAGGCTTTGTTTGCCTGCAATCTGTATTGTAGCTGCTCAACTCTGACGTGGAAACACAGTAACAAGTGTGACAGGGATAAAACTCTGTCTATGGACATCTATGTACCTGTGGGTTCTACATATATTTCACATGTTATAAAATATTCTTCTTCTTTTGATTTATTTAAAACCACTTAAAAATGTAAAATCTATTTTTTAGCTGCTAAGCCTTAGAACAGGTAGTTGTGTAGAATTCACATGTAGGCTGGAGTTTGTCAGCTCCCGCCAGAGAGGGGTCAAAACATACGATATACACTACAACCAACAGGGAAAAGATGATGATAAAAGTAATCACATATATAAACCCAACTAGCTCTTAAGCCCACATTCCCGTTGGGAACTGCTGTGGGTTGAGTTGTGTCCCCTCAGAAGATTCATTCAAGTACTCATCTCTGGTACTTATGAAATATGACGACTAGACTGGGCGGACAGGGTATTGTAGCATGCACTATGGCACCTTATACAAAATGGGGAATCACAAACATTTGGTAATTTGAATCAATAAATGCAAAACAGCTACTTTGAATATATGCATCCAAATCATATATATTCATGGGGTACCTGGGTGGCTCAGTCAGTTGAGCCTCCGGCTCTTGATCTCAGCTCAGGTCTTGATCCCAGGGTCGTTGGTTTGCGCCCTGCATTGGACTCTGTGCTGGGCATGGAGCCTGCTTTAAGAAAATTATACATACTCATACAATTTAATAAGTCCTTTCATTGGCACTTAAAATTCATATTGTTCTTTAATATATTTGTGTAATCTTTTGAAGGAAAAGAATATGGAAAGAAATATAGGAAGAATATCAATGGACTACAATAATGTACTGTTCTAAAGAAAAATACTAGGGCGCCTGGGTGGCTCAGGTCATGATCCTGGAGTCCCAGGATCGAGTCCCGCATCGGGCTCCCCGCTCGGCAGGGAGTCTGCTTCTCCCTCTGACCCTCCCCCTGCTTGTGATCTCTCTCTTTCTCTCTCTCTCTGTGTCAAATAAATAAATAAAATCTTAAAAAAAAAAAGAAAGAAAAATACTAGAAAACAAGAGAATACAATTTAAGTGGGAAAATACTTGAAAGAAAATAAATTCATTGCTTGAGGGGCACCTGGGCGGCTCAGTCAGTTAAGCGTCGGACTCTTAGTTTTGGCTTAGGTCATGATCTCATGGGTTGTGAGATGGAGCCCCGAATCAGGCGCCAGGCTCCACATTCCGTGGGGAGTCGGCTTGAGATTCTCTCCCTCTGCCCCTCCCCTCATTTAGATAAATAAATCTTAAAAAAAAAGAAAAGAAATTCATGGCTTGAGAAAATGGGCTCGTTCTGTGATGTACGTTGAAAACTTTTGTTCTTCTTTGACTTTTCCTAATTCACAGTAGACAGTTAATGATGCACATGAAAAATATAGAAGAGTCCTACAGAGGAAATTCACTGCCACATAGTGGTATTTCCATTCCCTTCTCAAGAAAGACCAAGGATTACTGGCAGCACTAGAAGCTAAGAGAATGGCATAGAACAGATCCTTACCCAGAGCCTCAGAGAGAACATGGTACAACTGACAGCTTGATTTTGAACTTCTAGCCAGAACTATGGGAGAATAAATTATTGTTGTTTTGAGCCACCCAGTTAGTTTTACTTTGTTACAGCAGCCCTAGAAAACTAAAACAGAGGCAGATAAAAATTCACGTTGCAAATGATGGTCTCTCAGCCTCAAGGTTTATAAAGGTCTCTTCTGGATATCTGTTTATCTCCTGAGGAATTCTCTCTCTTCTATCCTCTCCTGCTTCCCAAGATGGCAATGGGGAATTGCCATACTGGCCATACAAGAAACATTTATATGTCATGGCTGCATTGGGGAATGAGGGGCTGGTCTTCTATGACCTATGGTTGATGTCAATTGAGATTTCTCAACCCAACTAAGGTTTCTTAAGGGTCTCTGGATCCTGGTGTCCCAATATCACTGCATTCAGTATGGTGCAGCTTGGTCTTCTCGTTTCTGGGTGTCTTTTCTCGCATTGACTGAGATATAGTTGGTTCTACCTGGTGTTTGGAGCATATACCTGCACCGATTGTTGATGAACATGACCTTTCCCCTAACTCTTATTCCTAAGTGCCTATTCCCTATGGCCTGCCCCCCACTGAGGCCTGTTTTGTTATCATGGTCTCTTCTCTATTTACACTATCCCCTTGTAGGCTCAGGACCTCTCAGTTACTTTCTCTGTACTAAGCTGGACTGTGCTAGCCCCTGGGAGGGTGCCTTCAGGCCCACCGAGCTAGGCGCCTCCCTCAGCCTTCTACTTGACCTCTAGCCTGATGTGTGTGTTGCTACATTAACCATGTTTTTCCCTTGGAGGCATTAGAAGTGTTTTCAGCCTGCACCTGAGGAAGTCAGTTACAGACTTCAGACCTGGAATTTTCCTAAACATATCTGGGTGTTTCTATAGATGTCTTTTCCTCTGAAATTCACCTCTAGGCTGGGGATGGAGAAAGCCATCCCTCTCTGGCTCCACCCCTCAGCAGAAGGCAGACAATTTCCTTCACAGGGTGGCAGGAACTTTTCCGCATTACATTCTCATTGTTTCTTCTGTATATTCAAGTTTCGGTCAATCCTTTAAGCTTTGGTTCTGGAATAAAATCTAAGCTTTGACAATGGTGAGAAAATCCTTTTTTCTCTCTCGAAAGTCATATTTCAAGACCGTTGTCTCCCTATAAATATTTTAAAAGTCAGATTTGGAACTCATGGCTGATCAGTGACTTTTTCTTTTAAAACTCTACTTGTCTCCTTTTCCCAGAGACAGTGTGCCCATGGGCAGGCCAACTCTACCTGGCAGAAGGACTATGGAAGGTAAAGATAAATTGTTGAAAAAGGAAAATATCCCAGGTGATATTTCAAAACAGTTCTACATCAGAGTCATTTATGACTTTTTTGTCAGAACTGCATTTTTTTAGAGCTTCCCTAACCTGTTGAGCTTTGTGTCTTTTAAAGCTAAAGAATTGTTTTGTTTTGGTTTTGCTTCTCTTAGACAACCTTGAATTGACTTTACCTGATGAATACAGCTATTTGGGGCTCTGATGAGTTAGCTTTACTCTTTCAGCTTTAGAAGTTTCTCTATAAGACTTCTAGAACAAGTTCTCAAGAGCTACCCTGGGGGCATTCAGAAACCCTTCAGAGGCATTCTCAAAAAAGCCCTTTTCTATCCAAGCTGAAATCCCAAGGCCAGACTCATCTTCCGTGACATACTTTCTCCTATCTCTGAAGGGAATTTCTGTCTTCCTGGGCATCTGCTCGCATCCTGCAATCCCCTCCACCGGCATTCCCAAAGGTTGCAACAAAGGAATCTTCATTGTTTCTCCTGGGAAACTTCAGTCAAAGAGGATTTCGGATGGCTTATTCTGACACCCCAGAATTCTTGAGCCGGGTATGCAAACACTACTGTGTGGTGGTGAATTTCCCTGTAGAATTCTTCCATATTTTCATGTGCATATTAACCGTCTACTGTGAATTGGGAAAAGTCAAAGAAGAACAAATTTTTTTTAAAAGATTTTATTTATTTATTTGACAGAGAGGGAGACAGAGAGAGCACAAGCAGGGGGAGGAACAGGGGGAGAGGGAGAAGCAGACTCCCTGCTGAGCAGGGAGCCTGACGCGGGTCTTGATCCCAGGACCCCCTGATCATGACCTGAGTCGAAGGCAGACACTTAACCAACTGAGCCACCCAGGCGCCCCAGAAGAACAAAAATTTTTGATGTACATCACAAAACGAGCCCATTCGTTCAAGCAATGAATTTCTTTTCAGTATTTTCCCCCTTAAATTGTAATCTCTTGTTTTCTAGTATTTTTCTTTAGAACTGGACATTATGGTAGTCCACTGATTTTCTTCCCATATTCCTTTCCATATTCTTTTCCTTCAGAAGATAACAAAAATATGCTTAAAGAACAATATGAATTTTAAGTGCCAATGAAAGGACTTATTAAATTATATGTATATGATTTGAATGCATATATTCAGGGTAGCTGTTTTGCATTCATTGATTCAAATTACCAAACATTCGTGATTCCCCATTTTGTATAAGGTTCTGTGTTACATGCTGCAGGACCATACCAGCCCTTTGAGAATCCCAATCTGGTTATTATAATTCGTAAGATATGGTATGGCAGAGGGGCAAGGATTTGGAAGTCAGATAGACTTGAGCTCCTCTTAGAACTGCCATTTATTTACAAACTGATCTTGGGCAAAATAGCTGTTATTATTATTCAGGCTGCTGATGAAAAGTACCATAATGTTTAATGTGTGAACTGAAGGGAAGTGACTAGTTCTGAGTATAGTAAGGATGGATTTCAAAATACTTGATAAAGAAATGGAATTAGAGGAGAACTTTGAAACATGGGTAGGATTGCAGAGGGTACAACGGGGGCAGGGCCAGAAGAAAAAGAATATTCCTTGGTTTATAAATAAAACACCCCGAGTTTAAAAATAGTTATGTCTTATTATTTGATCCAAACATTAAATTAATATAAATGTTGTTTTATGACTATATGTAAATGTGCCATTTCATTGTTTGTATTTTATGAGATATCCAAGTGAATATGCTGTGAAAATGCTACGATCTGATAAAACCCGAAGTCTGTACATTTTTTTGACTATTATATATAATTAGTCAAAAGTGATTTTTAAAGTAAATAATTAAGGAATTCTATACATTAGTCCTACTTTTATCCAGTAGGTTCTTTCTACTAACCTTGTATTAAAATCCAGGAACACCTGGGTGGCTCAGTCGGTTAAGCCTCTGCCTTCAGCTCAGGTCATGATCCCAGGGTCCTGGACTGGAGCCCCGTATGATCGGGCTCCTGGCTCAGTGGGGAGCCTGCTTTTCCCTCTCTCTCTCTGCCCCTCCCTGATGCTCGTGTCCTCTCTCTCTCAAATAAGTAAATAAAATATTATAAATAAATAAATAAATAAATAAATA
The DNA here is from genome assembly GCF_011800145.1 of Mirounga leonina. Taxonomy (NCBI): domain Eukaryota; kingdom Metazoa; phylum Chordata; class Mammalia; order Carnivora; family Phocidae; genus Mirounga; species Mirounga leonina. The sequence goes on from NW_023270314.1 coordinate 13,377,556, forward strand.
AATAAATAAATAAATAAATAAATAAATAATCTTGTACCACTCCAAATCTATTTTCCTGGCTTCTCTCAAACTGGGCTTAACTCTATTTTAAGAAGAATGCTTCACAATATGACAAATAGCTGAGATACTAGGGAAATTCCTTTTCACTGTTGCACACAATCTCTCTAGAAATGTTGTTCCTAATTAAGTGTGGTCTTTTTTTTTTCAAATGTTCCTTAATCTTGTTCCTAAAAATTAAATACATTAAGATAATTGCTAATCAGGGGACTTGTAGATTCAAAAGGAAGGATAGGCCAGACTGTACTTGTCTAGTCCAGACCAGCCGTGTGCTAAGTGGGAGGAGGAGGGAGGGCATGTACACTCCAGGGATTGCTCAAAACCACCCACTGAGCTACAGCTGGAAAATATGAGAACTTGTGTTTACATACATATTTTAAAAATTCTACTTGTATAAGTTTTATCATGTGCATACTTTGTTAACATAAGAATATATATGTATACAATTTGTAAATAAAAACATTTACCTATGTTGGGGGGATGTGCTCAGTTATTTTTAAGTATTAGGGATATGCAAGGGAAAAACTGAAGCACTGCACAAGAATTAGTGCCCTTTGAATCTTGTGCTCTGGGGACTATACCAGGGTTCGTCACACAGCAGAAATAACCCAAGCCTACAGTGTCATTTAGTGTATCTTCTGTTAGAGACTAGATGAGCTAGATGTGGACTTTCATACTTGTTTCACCGTTGTTAGTGGGTTTTTTCCTTAAGCAACAACAACAAAAAAAGCAAAAGTGCTCCATATCCCTTGGCCCTAGTTTTAGTAAATATCATTGTACTGTTTTGATTGATCAGCTTGAGATTGGCAATAGCAAATAATTAATAGTAACTCCATAATTACTGCAGTTCTATCATTTATTGAATAATTTTAGACGTCACAGAAAACATAATGGATAATGGTGCCTGGCTTCTTTTACCTGCCTTGGCTCCAGAAGAGGAGGACTTTAATCTCAAACACAGAAATTATTTGTTAACTTTTCTTATGCGAAGCCCACCCCCCCCCCCCCTTACTTCCCTACCCAAAAAAAAAAAAAAAAAAAAGGCTGTCAATGAGAGATACTCTCAGTTAGGGGAATGAAGGATGCTCTAATCAATCTTTCGTTCCCTGAATAAATTTTTGATTAATATAAAAAGTGATTTTTAACCAACACTCATATTAAAAATGACTTCAGAATGTTATAGTGTACTTCATTACAGCAAAACTGACTAAATCTGTCTTTTTTTTCTGATAAAGCATTTTGTAAGGACCAAGGATTGCCATTCCTTATACCAACTTTCAACCTCTAGAGTTATAGCATTAGGATAATAAATGTGTATATGGATGTCAAAAACCATTAGACATTTAGGGACTGTTTTCCCAAAATACTTATGTTGACATCCTGTTCTTACCATCTACCCTTTTCTCTGAAAATGTCACTGTCAGACTATTTTTTGGTTAAATTGAGGACTCGGGTCCATTGCGGGGTGGGGCGGGGCGGGGGGGGAGGTGGCAGAGAGGGGCGGTCCTGTGAAGTCTAGTCTTACTTTGCGTAATCCTTTGAGTGACCAGTGCTTTAAAAAATAAATCTCGAGAGAATCAATCATTTAGCTGAATGAAACATTTGACACTCTTTTTGATTCTGTTTTCTTTTTTTTTTAAGATTTTATTTTTAAGTAATTTCTACACCCAATGTGGGGCTCAAACTCACAACCCCTAGATCAAGACTCACAGTCTCCACGGACTGAGTCAGCCAGGTGCCCCTATGGTCCTGTGTTCTGACTTTTTCTGTGAAAATTTAGCACTGAGGACTTTGAGACTATTTTACATATTCTTTTCACCAGAAAGGGTAGGAATTCTCTGGGATAAAAAAAATAGAGAAAGTTCTTATAACCACAAACATTTGGAAATCCTAGGTATAGAGGAAGCTAATTTTCTCCTTGGTTTTCATTTTCTACCAACACACGCTATCAAGTTTGTTTTACATAATGCGCCCCACTGCCTGAGTACACATAATCTGAGATGAGAGGGTTTATCATCCACTCTGTAAGAGAGAAGACACACCGTATTTATTTATGTTGGGCCCTCAGTAGTGGTGAGCATGACACGTGCTTCCATCTTTTCAGAAAGAGGCATTTGTGCCTTAAAAGGTGAACTCAAAGAATGTAATTTCCATCCTGGTTATGGTATTCTTTGAGGTTGTCTGACACTAGTCTCTCCTAAAATCATTTCTGGAAGAGTAAGCCAAACATCAGCATGAGAAACATCACCTAATAGTACTTTTTTCCCAAGGGTGGGCACTAGTTCCACAGATTGTTAGAATACAAGGTGCTTAATAAAATTTTTGAGTGACAATATAAAATATTGCACTTGGGTGCCTGGGTGGCTCAGTTGGTTGGGCAACTGCCTTCGGCTCAGGTCATGATCCTGGAGTCCTGGGATCGAGTCCCACATCGGGCTCCCTGCTCAGCGGGGAGTCTGCTTCTCCCTCTGACCCTCCCCCCTCTCATGTGCTCTTTCTCTCTCATTCTCTCTCTCAAATAAATAAATAAAATCTTTAAAAAATAAAAAAATAAAATAAAAATAAAATATCGCACTTATTCGTTCCAGTTTATAAATAATAGCTATTGTGTACACGTGGCCTTCAAACAACTACATAATTATATATGAGCATTGTATGGTTTTTTAGCTATAAATATCATCTTACCTTTAAGTTACTTGAAGTTCCTCAATATGTATTTATTTAGTCATTTCCTCACTTATTTGTTTATTTTGTAGCAAGAACATCTGAAGGCATAGAAGAAAAATGCTGTCAAATTGTAGCCGATGGCAGTGGTAAGGCTCTGGAGCTGGACAGAAATTCATGAGTTAGAAAACAGAATCTGGAGCTTAATCAGCCTTATTTTATTTATTTATTTATTTATTTATATAAAGATTTTATTTATTTGACAGAGAGAGACACAGCGAGAGAGGGAACACAAACAGGGGGAGTGGGAGGGGGAGAAGCAGACCTCCTGCCAAGCAGGGAGCCCAATGCAGGGCTCGATCCCAGGACCCTGGGATCATGACCCGAGCCGAAGGCAGACACTTAACGACTGAGCCACCCAGGCGCCCCAATCAGCCTTATTTTATACGAGAATAACAAGCTCTAGTCCAGGGTGTGTTGTGAAGACCAAATGGAAACATGCAGGTTTAAGGCTTCACCCAGTTTCTGGCACATCACATGGGCAAGTCCTCTCCTATTAATAGGGCTATTAATTGTGATGCTGTGCTAATTTGTAGGAGGTCTTAAAACAACTGTACATTCCTCCCAGAGAGTGCGAGAAAGATTGTGAGAAATTAGCAATAGTGTTTGTGTCTTGGAACACGGCAGTTCATCTCCCTTCAAAGGTTTACTGTCTTCATCAGCAGTATCCAGCCTATCATTCAGAAATGGAGCAAACTATTCTCAGAAGTTAAAACACTTTATTAATGTCATTCCCATAGAAACTTCTGCAGGAAAGAAGTCATGCTGATCAAGGGTAATTGATTATGTTAGAATCAGATACAAAATTCAGCTCTCACTGCTTTTTAATCTATGCCTGCCCCTTTACACCCATTTGAGATTCAGCCAGGCCATTACTTGACCTGGCAGGACTAAAGAAATTAGGAAGATACCTAGCCTATTATGTTCACAAACAGAAAATATTTATTCCTCTTTATCTCCACCAAATCATTTCACAAATCTTCTTCATAACACACACACATGCTTTCGCACTTGTAAAAATTTGGGCCGGTAGACAAGCAGTTCTTACCACAAATGTAATAGTGAGTACAGTTTTGTCTTTATTTTCAGCAATCACAATAAAAGAAAATTGAAATGTATCAAATGGAGAGCTTAGGGAGTGGTTATTTATATCAGAATTTCTTTATCATTAGCTCCTTGAAGAAAACAAAAGGCTGGTAGAGAAGAATGAAGCAAATATGTTAGGAGCTCTTGAGCAATGAAGCAATGAAAAAATAATCAATTTACCAAACTTTTATTTATATATAGACTGCTAGGGAAGATTTACCTCTGGATACTCTTGGCTCTATTTGTTTATTTGTTTTAATAAGATTAGCTTTTAAAATATACCCCAAATAATTCAATATATAAATAAGATCATTACGCCAAAAAGAGAAATACAATTCTGAGTTGAGATACCTTTATAATCTCTTTCATGTATGAAAAGAAACTAACCCCTATCCTATTAGGGACAAAGATAAGCATAAATCACTAAAATAAATAGAGTTGTTGTTAATAAGGAAAAATATTTAAAAGACATGATGAGGTTTCTGCTTCTTCAATAGGCTTTTCAATAGACATCTGTAACTGAAGGTCAGTAAGCTAAGTGGTTCTAGAGTCTGGTGGTAATTAGGATGGGTTAGAGGATTAGTCTTCAGTGTGCCTTGGCCCAGATCTTGCACTCAGCTGTGTTTTCCTTTGTTGCCTTTGGACAAAATTATAATAATAGTGCAGAGTAGTTGTTCCTTTCTTGAGCTTAATGACATCACAGAATTTTCTAGCTCATGCTGGTCAGCTAGCTTTCCATTTGCTCGTGGGCCACTATCAAGTTCCTGATTCAGATGAATTAGGGACTGTGATCTGTGCTATGACACACCATTGACCCCAATAGTTCTTTTTTTTTTTTATCTGAATTATCACAAAAGTGAACACATAACTGTAGGCCTTTAACATAAATCTTAGAGAGTTAGAAGAAAAATATCATCTAAAGCAGGGGTTTTCAGACATAGTTTTACCATGACACTCATTAAGAAAAACATTTTATTTTATTTATTTTTAAAGTTTTATTTATTTATTGGGAGAGAGATAGCAAGAGAGAGCCTGAATGGGGTGTGGGGGGGGCAGGCAGAGAGAGGGAGAAGCGGGCTCCCTGCTGAGCAGGAAGCAGGACACCGAGCTCCATTCCAGGACCCTGAGATGATGACCTGAGCCAAAGACAGAGGCTTAACCAACTGAGCCACCCAGGCACCCCATATCACAACTCAATACATGCAAATACATATATATATACACACACATGCATATGTGATAATTTGATCTATAATAAATATATATATGATCTTCATCCCTTTCTGGCACAGAGCTCCTCGAACTCTTAGAATTTCCTAAGTGATGAGAGTGATAAAGGTATCTTTTGTTATTTTGATGAGGTGACTTTTGGGGCACTCCTAAGGATGGGGCTGGTTGCCAGTGGAACCAACCAAGCGATTAGACGGTTGGAACTTTCAGTCCCACTGCCCCACCCCCCACCCCCTCGCCCCCACAGCTCAACCTCTAGGAAGAGGAGAGGGACTAGAGGTTGAATCAATACCAGTAGCCAATAAGTTAATCATTCCTGCCTGTATAAATTTTTTTTTTTTTAAGACTTTATTTGCGAGAGAGACAATGAGAGACAGAGAGCATGAGAGGGGGGAGGGTCAGAGGGAGAAGCAGACTCCCTGCCGAGCAGGGAGCCCGATGCGGGACTCGATCCCGGGACTCCAGGATCATGACCTGAGCCGAAGGCAGTCGCTTAACCAACTGAGCCACCCAGGCGCCCCCATTCCTGCCTGTATAATAAAACCTCCATAAAAACCCAAAAGAAGTTCTGGTCCAAGATGACAACGTAGGAAGACCTTGAATTCACCCCTTCCACAAAGCATACCAAATTACACCTGAAGAAGAATTGAGAACAACTGAACAGTTTCTGCAACATAAAAGACAGAGAGAATGGCCAAAGAGAATAGTGAGAGAGCCCAAAACATGGTAACAAAGGGAATGCCCACCCCCTCATTCCCCCTAACACCCTTTCCCCCCACACTCTGCTGCAAACTGCTGTGGGAAGGGATAGTGCTGAGGGACCAGGAGCAGATGCCTTGATCTTTGGGCACAGAAAACAAAGCCACAGTTAAAAATGCAACTAGCATAGAAAAGAGACAGCACCAGAACTTCGCCAAATGGCAGCAGAGGTGCTACAAGAATGCTCTCTGTGTCAGAGGGACTGGAGAAGGATATGGGTTACATTCCCACTTCACCTTAGAAGCCTACACTGGTGGAGCAGGGTCAGGACCTCATCATTTGGTGGATCTGGTCTACACAGGGAGCCAGGTGCCTCAGCAAGCGCCAGGTCCACAAGCCCACACCAGCCCTGGTTGCCCTGGGGCACAGAATTTAAACCATGAACATTTTGTTTTGTTTGTTAATTCCTTTTCTTCTATTTTCTTTATTTGCTTTGTTTATTCTCTTTTTTTTTCCTTTAAAAAGCCACAGTTTGAAAGAGCAACTAGCATATAAAAGAGCCAGCCCTAAAACTCTGCCAAGAGGGGTGGGGGGGGGGGCGGGGGGGCGGGGGGTGTTACTGGAATAATCCCTGGGTGGGAGGGGCTGACAGACAGAATATGTGAAACTCTCCACCTTGAAAGCACAGACCAGTGTACCGTCTGGGTGCTATAACTGGCCTGCTGCTCAGTGAACCCTGGGCTCCTAGCCCACACTAGCCCAAGCTTACCAAGGTGGCCCTAGGGCAGCACCCACCAGGACTCCCCTGGTTAGGGCTCACTACAGCCCCAGGCTTTGTGTCAAGGTGACACAGGCACAAAACACCCCAGAACACTCCAGGCTTAGCTTCAGATGGCTTGTGAAAAGCACCCCTGGTGCAGAGCATTCTGGAATCTCTCAGCTGACATCTGCTTCAGATCCTGCCACCCTGCCAGGGTACCCCCTGTATGGAGAGCCCTGGAACACTCCCACCCAGGATGGTCTGGGCTCCAGACACCTGGCCAGGGCACCCCCTGTGCTGAACACCTTGTGGCACCTTGGCTTACACCCAGTTCAGCTTCAGCTATCTTGCCAGATTATCCTCAGTTTGGAGAGCCCCAGGATGACCCAGCTTCCAACCCCTTCAACTTTGGCTGTTCAGGGCGCATTTTGCAGGGAGAGCCCAAGGACCACACCAGTCTATGTCCATTTTAGCTTTAGCTGTCCTTCCAGGATGCTCCCTGCACAGAGTGCCCCAGGACCTCCCAACCTGTTCTCTGCCTTGGCTCCAGCCTCCCCTTCATGTTACTATCTGTGCAGAGTCCTGGAACACCCAGGTTTACATACACTTCAACTTCAGCTCTGTGTGTAGAGCTCTGGGTCCCCCTGGTTTGCACCTACTTTAGTTTCAGCTATCCTGCCAGGGCACCCTCTGAATAGAGAACTCAGGGACCCCTGGTCCACCCACCACCTCAGCTCTAGGTCCCCCACCAAGACACCCTGCACAGAGCATTCCAGGACACCCCAGGCTTGCACCCATTTCAGCTTCAGCTGTCCAGCTAGGGTGCCCTCAACATATAGAACCTCAGGACACTTGGCCTGCATTCCCTTCAGCTTTAGCTGACCTGACAGGGTGCTTACTATGTGAAAAACCCCAAGACTCCCAGCCCAAGTCAGCCACAGCTTTAGTCAGTCAGTGAAAGTCACCAAGCACACACAGTATACATAGGAGATGACCACATACAAGACTATTCCTTCAGGTTTAGGAGAAGTAGCTATTCAACCTACTCCATAGAAACAAAGAGAAAGTCAAACAAAATGGTGGTGGTGAGGAGTGGGGGAGAACAAAGGAATATGCTCCAAAAAAGAATAAGAAAAAAAACTCAGAAAAAGAAGTAAATGAAAAAGAGATAAGTAATATACCTGATAAAGACATTAAAGTAATGATCGTGAAGATATTCACCAGGCTGGAGAGAAGAGTGGAAGAATTCAGTAAGAACTTCAATAAAGAGGTAGAAAATGTTAAAAAGAACCAATCAGAGTTGAAGAATACAATAACTGAAAAAAAAACACTGAGGGAATCAACAGTTGATTAAAGGATGCAGGACATATCAGTGATCTGGAAGATGGGTTAATGGAAAACACATAAGCCAAACAGCAAAAAAGAGAAAAGAATTTTTTAAAATGAGAATAGTTTGAGGGATCACTTGGACAACATCAAATGAACAAACATTCACATTATAGGGGTTCCAGAAGAAGAGAGAGAGAAAAGGGCAGAACATTTGTTTGGTGAAATAATAGCTGAAAACTTCCCTAACCTGGGGAAGGAACTAGACATCCAGGTCCAAGTACAGGGTGCCAAACAAAATGAACCTAAGGAGGTCCACATCATGATACCTACTAAAAATAATGTCAAAGTTTAAAGATAAAGAGAAAAATTTAAAAACAGCAAGAGAGAAGCAAAAAGTTACCTACAAGGTAAAATCTATATACTTACCAGCTGATTTTTCAGCAGAAATTTTGCAGGCCAGATAGAAGTGGCATGATATATTCAAAGTACTGAAAAAAACAACCAAAAAACAAGTAACAAAATGACAACAAGCACATACTTATCAGTAATTACTTTAAGTGGTTTAATCAAAAGACATAGGGTGGCAGAATGGATCAAAAAAAAATCAAGACCCATCTATATGTTCCCTACAAGAGACTCACCTCAGATCTAAGGATACATAGCAACTGAAAGTGAAGACATGGAAAAACATTTACCATGCAAATGGAAGTGAAAAAAAAAAGTTGGGTTAGTAATACTTATATCAGAAAAAATAGCCTTTAAAGACTGTAACAAGACACAAAGGGGAGCATTACATAATGATAAAGGGATCAATCCAACAAGAGAATATAGCCATTGTAAATATCTCTGCACCCTTAGCTGGACTAAGCAAGAACAAAAGAGAAGAAACCCAAATAAATAAAATCAGAAACAAAAGAGAAGTAACAACTGACATCACAAAAATACGAAGGATTATAAGAGAATATTTAAAAAATTATATGCCCACAAATTGGACAAGTTAGAAGAAATGCATAAATTCCTAGAAATATGCAATCTTCCAAAACTGAATAAGGAAGAAATAGAATATCTGAACAGACTGATCACAAGTAGTGAAATTGAATTGGTAATCAAAAAAGTACTAAAAAATAGAAGTCCAGGACCAGACTGAATCACAGGTGAATTCTACCAAACATTTAAAGAAGAGTTAATACCTATACTCCAGAAACTATTCAAAAAAATAGAAGAAGGAAAGCTTCCAAATACATTCTATGAGGCCAGCATTACCCTGATACCAAAACCAAAGACACCACAAAAAAAGAAAACTACAGGCCAATATCCTTGATAAAAATAGATGCAAAAATCCACAATAAAATATTAACAAACCACACACAGCAATACATTAAAAAGATCATTCACCACAATCAAGTGGAATTATTCTGGGGACACAAGGATGGTTCAATATTTGCATATCAATCAATGTGATACACATATCAACAAAACAAAGAACAAAAGCCATATGACCATCTCAATAGAAGCAGAAAAGGCATTTGACAAAATTTAACATCCATTCATGATAAAACTCAACAAAGTGAGTTTAAAGGAAATTTACCTCAACATAGTAAGGGCAGTATATGAAAAACCCACAGCTAACATCATACTCAATGGTGAAAACCTTAGAGCTTTTCCTTTAAGATCAGGAACAAGACAAGAATATCCAGTCTCACCACTTTTATTCAACACAGTACTAGAAGTCCTAGCCATAGCAATCAGACAAGAAAAAGAGATTAGAGGCATCCATATTGGGAAAGAAGAAATTAAAAAGTCACTATTTGCAGATGACATGATACTATACATAGTAAATCCTAAAGACTCCTCCAAAAAACTACTAGAAGTAATAAATGAATTTAGTAAAGTTGCAGGATACAAAATTAATACCCAGAAATTGGTTGCATTCCTATACACTAATAATGAAGTAGCAGAAAAAGAAATTAAGAAAACAACACCATTTACAATTGTACTGAAAAGAATACAATACCTAGGAATAAACTGAACCAAAGAGATGAAATGCCTGCACTCCAAAAATGAAAGAAATTGAAGATGACACAAACAAATGGAAAGATATTCCATACTCATGAATTGGAAGAATTAATATTGTTAAAATGTCCACTTTACACCAAACAATCTATAGATTCAATTCCCTATCAAAATACCAATAGCATTTTCCACAAAACTAGAGCAAATAATATTAAAATTTGCATGGAACAAACAAAAGACCCCAAGTAGTCAGGGGCACCTGGGTGGCTCAGTTGGTTAAACATCTGCCTTTGGCTCAGGTCATGATCTCTAGGTCCTGGAATCGAGCCACGTGTTGGGCTTCCTGCTCAGTGGGGAATCTGCTTCTCTCTCTCTCTCTCTCCCTCTGCCCCTCCACCCCCACTCATTCACTCTCTCTCTCAAATAAATAAATAGAATCTTTAAAAAAAGAGAGAGAGACCCCCAAGTAGTCAAAGTGATCTTGAAAAGAAGAAAACTGGAGGTATCACAATCCCAGGTTTCAAGATCTACTTCAAAGCTGTAATAATCAAAATAGTATGGTACTGGTACAATAATAGGCATATAAATCAGTAGAACAAAATAGAGAGCCCAGAAATAAACCCATGATTAAACAGTCAATTAATCTAGGACAAAGGAATCAAGAATATGCAATGTAGGAAAGACAGTGTCTTCAATAAATGGTGCTGGGAAAACTGGACAGCACTTTTTCAAAGAATGAAACTGGACCACTTTTTAACACCATGCACAAATGTAAACTCAAAATGGATTAAAGACCCAAATGTGAGACTTGAACCCCTAAAAATCCTAGAAAAAAAACACAAGCAGTAATTTCTCTGACATAAACCATAACAACATTCTTCTAGGTGTGTCTCCTAAGGCAAGGGAAACAAAAGCAAAAATAAACTATTGGGACTGCATCAAGATAAAAAGCTTTTGCACAGTGAAGGAAACCATGAACAAAACAAAAAGGCAATGTATTGAATGGTTGAATGGGAGAAGATATTTGCAAATGTTATATCTGATAAAGGGTTAATATCCAAAATATATAGAGAATGCATACAAATCAACACCAAAAAGACAAACAATCCAATTAAAAAATGGGCAGAGAAACTAAATAGACATTTTTCCAAAGAAGACATACAAATATCCATCAGACAATGAAAAGATGCTCAATATCACTAATCATTGGGGAAATGCAAATCAAAACCACAATGAGATATCATCTTACACCTGTCAGAATGGCTAAAATCAAATAGACAAGAAATAATAAGTGCTGGTGAGGATGTGGAAAGAAAGGAACTCTTGTATGCTATTGATGGGAATGTAAATTGGTATAACCACTATGAAAAACAGTATGGAGTAATCTCAAAAAATTAAAAATATAAATGCCATTTAATACCATACCAATAATTCCACTATTGGGTATTTACATCCCCACCCAAAAAATCCCCACTAATTTGAAAAGATATATGCTTATTGCAACATTATTTAAAATAGTCAAGATATGAAAACAACCTAAGTATTCACTGATAGATGAATGGATAAGGAAATGTGGTATGGTATCTCTCTCTCTCTCTCTCTCTCTCACACACACACACACACACACACACACACACACAGAGGAATATTACACAGCCATAAAAAAGGGTGAGATGGTGCCATTTGAGACAACATGGATGGACCTAGTGGGTATTATGGTAAGTGAAATTAGTCGGATTGAGAAAGACAAATACCATATGATTTCACTCATATGTGGAATCAAAAAAAAAAAAAAAAACCAACCCAACAACAATGAATAAAAGACAAAAAGCAGAATCAGACCTAAAAATACAGAGAACAAACTGATGGTTGCCAGAGAGAAGATGGGTGGGGGTTGGGCAAAATGGGTGAAGAGAGGTGGAAGATACAGCTTCCAGTTATGGAACGAATAGATCATGGGAATAAAAGGCACAGCATAGGGAATATAGTCAATAACATTAAATGGCAATTTATGGGGACAGATGGTAGTTACACTTCTGATGAACATAGCATAATGTATAAACTTATCAAATCACTATGTTGTACACTTGAATTTTTTTTTTTTTTTGAGAGAGAGACAGTGCACATGCAAGCAGGAGGGAGGAGCAGAAGGAGAGAAAGAATCTTAAGCAGTCTCCATGTCTAGTGCAGAACCTGATGTGAGGCTCAATCTTACAACCCTGAGATCACGACCTGAGCTGAAATCAAGAGTTGGCTGCTTAACCAACTGAACCACGCAGGCACACCTGTTGTACACCTGAAATTAATGTAAAATAGTGTGTCAACTATACTCAAATAAAATAACACAAAATAAAACCCAAGAGGACACAGTTCAGAGAGCTTCTGAGTTGGTGAACATGTGGACATTCAGAGAGAGTGGTGCCCTCGAGAAGGCATGGAAACTTCTTGCCCTTTCCCCATACCTTACCCTATGCATCTGTTCCATCTGGCTGCTCCTGAGTTATGTCTTTTTATAATAAACCAGTTATCTAGTCATTAAAATGTGTCTTTGAGTTCTATGAACTACTCTAGCAAATTAATTGTACCCAAGGAGGGGTTCTTGGGAACCTCTGATCTATAGCCAGTTGATCAGAGAAGTGCAGGTAACAACCTGGATTTGTGATTGACATCCTGAGTTGGAGGAGGTTGTTGGAATCTCCAAACTATAGCTAGTTGGTTGGAAGCACAGGTGATAACCTGGGCTTATAACTGGCATCTGAAGGAGTTGGAGGGGCAGTCTTATAGGACTGACCACTTACCTATGGGGTCTGATGCTATCTCAGGGTAGATAGTATCAAAATCAAGTTAAGCTTTGGATGCCCAGGTGGTGTTCAGAGAATTGCTTGGTGGTGTGTGAGGAAATCTATTCCCTCCTTCTAGGAACTGGGTCTAAGAACTCAAAAAGAGCATGGATACACACACACACACACACACACACACACAATGAGAAACTAAAGTTTCATGAAACAGTACTTACTCTTACCATAGGTAACACACTTTAAAATTTTCTAATCTATTTTATTTTTTCTAAATGGTTGGGATCCACTGATAGATTATGACTTGAAGTTTGAAAAACCCCCTTCTCAGAAGAGTCCCTAGAACTTGCTGCTTCTGCTGAGAATCTGCTGAGTTTGTCACTGTTAGAGCACAGGGTAAAAACCTTCCCTTCTGCTAGGCATTTATATAATTTCTGTATGTCAGAAATCAGTAGGAAACAGATTTTTATCTCCACAATGGTAAATAAGTCCAGAGATGTAGGCCTATAGTCCGTTTAACTATAATCAAATAATCTTTACACCAAAACTTCTTGACTACATTCTGATGAACTTGTTAAACATACTGTGAGCTACAGGGGTAAAAAAGGAAAATTAGAAAGTACTTTAAAATAAAAATTTAACATTACCTCTGCTGTTTGCAGAATGACATCTGCAAATATTTGGCTTAGGGCAAAAGGAAGGGATGCTGGCTCCTTGTCTGATGTCAATTTAACACAGCAGTAGAAGGTATACATTCCCATTTTGTCCTACCATGGGCAAGATCTGTAGTCAAGGCTTTCCCCACCCCCACCCCCAGTTATCTTTCTGTATCTCTCTAAATACCATTAATCTTGCAATCTATTGTAGTCCATGGTTCGAAATAGGTTTTTCACATAGCTGTGTGTGCAGCTGGTGACCAGAATCAGGGAGAGCTTCTGTCTGCTACAGCAGAAGTGAGAAGAGGCAGATGTGGCAGGTGGATGGAGCTTGGATTCAGAAAACTGGGGTTTGCAGGTTCCACTCCTTGGTGAATTACACTGCCTTAGAATAAAAGCATTAACCTTCTCTGAGCCCCAGGATCATAAACATGTAGGGTGCTTATCATATGCCAGGTTTGGTGCTTGATTTTGACAAAGATGACTAAACTATAGTGCATATCCGTAAAACAGAGGTGACAAGACTGTAATACTATTCTCATAGTTATTATCAGAATTAGAAGAGAGAACAAACAGGAAATACCCAGCACAGTGTTTTACCCATCTTAGGATTATTTGTTCATTTCTTTTTGAATTGGAACCATCTTATTATGAAATATAACCCACATTTAGAAAAGTGCAAAAACATATATGTTCAGCTCACTGAATTATTAAAAAGCAAACATTCTTGTAACTGTCACCCAGATATAGAAAGAGAATACTGCTATTACTCCAGAAATCTCTGCTTGTTCCACCCAATCACAACCCCTCACTCCTGCTAAAAGTAGCCATTTGCTTGACTTTTACAGTTATCACTATCTTGCTTTTCTTTATATACACATACTTTTTTAAAAACCACATAAGTATGCATCCTAAACATTAGTTTGATTTAGCCCGATTTTGAACTTTATATGCAATGTGGTCTAGCTGGCTTTTTTAGTTATCACATTATTTTAACATTCACCCACACTATAAATATGAGTTGTAGTTAATTCACTTATACTGCTGTATAACATTCAATTCAATAAATATGCCACATTTTCCTTTCTAATCCACTTTATCATTAATAGATGTTTCATCACAAAATTTGTGATGAAATTTCTTGTACATATATTTTGGCACATCTAAGTTTGCATTTCTGTAGAGTATATACTGAGGAGAAGAATTGCTGGGTCATAGGACATAATGTGTCTTCATTCCTGCTAGATAACATGCACTGTTTTCAAAAGTGCACCAATTTACAATCTAATCAGCAGTGGGTGAGAGTTGCTTTTGTACCACTCTCTCACCAACTCTTAGTACTAGCAGATTTTTAATTGTAGCTAGGGTATGTAGATTTCATTTTAGTTTAAATCTCACATTCCTGATTGCTAATAAATGAGACAACTTTATCAGCCTTTGGATTTCCTTTTACGTAAACTGCCTGTTTAAGATTTTGGCCCATTTTTTAAAAAGTGAGTTGTCTGTTTCATAATGCTCTGGATATGATCTCTTGGTTATATATGTAATACAAATGCTATGCAAATGAATTTTCCCACTTTGTAACTTGTCTTTTCATCTCTTACTGATGTCTTTTGATGAACAAAGGCTCATAACTTTAGTTAGTCCCCTGTATCAATTTTTTTTAAATGCTCTTTTTTTGTCCTAACAATGTTTTTTTGAAAAGATCTTTTCCCTCCCTGTACTCTAGTGCTACTTCTGTGATAAATCAAGTGTCCATAAACATGTAGGTCTGTTTGTGGGTTCTCTTTATTGTCCCATTGATCTATGTATCTATATTGCAACAATCCCACAGGTATATATCTTTACTAATTTTTATCTAACTATTTAATCGGTTACTGAAAAATTATGTTACAATTTTTCAATATGATTGTAGATTTGTCCATTTCACCTTCGGACCTTGTATCAATTTTTGTTTTCTATATTTGGAGGCTAAGTTATTAGATGCATACATTTTTAAATTTGTTATAAATTTCTTGTGAATTAAATGTCTTACCATAATGAAGTATCCTTTATTTCTAGTAATTGAAATAAAAATTTTTGTTTTCATATCTTTTACATCTTTATTTCTTACATATGTTTCTTATAAATAGCACCTAGTTGTAATTGTCTGAAAATCTATCTCTTGATTGGTTCATTTTGTTTACTTACATTTCATGCAATTATGGATTCATTAGTTTATATCATTATCAATCTATTGCCTCTTTGGTCCAAATCCACCCTTCTTTGCCATGCTTGTGATATTGAAACATTTCTCTCTTGACGGCTGGTATGCTATTAAGCTTCATCAGCTGAAGCCACTGGAGACAGAATGAAGAATACAGAAGTCAAAACATGTAGCATCCTCCCATAGACAGCTTCCTCTGGCACTTAGAAGGAAACTTCCCAGAGAATTCTATCACTGGGACACCTTACTGGACTCTTTCATATTTTAACCACTTCCTTTTCCATGCTGTTTCTAATGTCGACCTTTTCACATTGCTTTATAACTTATCTGGGTGTCAGACTGCTTCCACTACTAGTATATAACTTCTTTAAGAATAGGGTCTATGTACTTATTATCTCTACTCTGCAGTGCTTAAGCCTTGTTCTAGGCAACAACAATAATAGCTAATTTATTATATTCTAGACATTGTCTCATGTGTTTGAATATAGTAGATGGTTTGGTCAATGTTTGTGGATGAAATAGCAAATTATTATTCCCATTTATCAGAAGAAGTAGCTGAGGATCACAAAAGGAAAATAACTTGCTGAAGGTCACATAACTGGTAAGTCGCATGGTCAAAATTTAAATATAGAATATGTTTCTTTCCTCTATTCTGTGCTTTTAAGATACAAGGATGCTTCATGCCTAGAGGGGCTTTTGTTATTTTATTACTTAGAGTAGAATCCTCTGTTGAATTTGAACTCAACAGTAGACAATAAGGAAGAGTCTTACATAGCACTATGTGCCAAGCACCTTGCATACATTCACTGATAAGATAGGTATTATTATCATCATGCTACAGGGAAAGTCATGGAAGCCCCAAGAGGTTACGTGCAACTTCTCAGGTCGCACAGCTTCTAAATGGCAAAGACATAATCCAAACCCAATTGGTTAGGCTCTTGGAGCTATCCTCCTAATCATTATTTTTATTTTTTAAAGAAGATTTTTTTTATTTATTTGACAGAGAGAGATCACAGTAGGGGAAGCAGCAGGCAGAGGGAGAAGCAGGCTCCCCGCCAAGCAGCGAACAGAGAGCACGACATGGGGCTCAACGCGGGGCTCAATCCCAAGACCCCCGTTGGATCATGACTTGAGCCGAAGGCAGATGCTTAAGGGCTGAGACACCCAGGCGCCCCTATCCTCCTGATCATTAATAAATATACTGACTATTCAGGTACCTAAAAAGGGTAAGAAAACCAAAGTAACAAATATTTGTGTATGTATTTTTCAACATAGGAAAACATTACCCCCATGTACTGATCACATTCTCCTGTATTTGGTGGATTTTATTTGTTTGCATATCTTTAGGTTTATATATATATATTGTGTGTGTGTATATATATATATATACATATATATATATGTGAAAATACTGTATAATATATAATATTAGTTTCCATGTAGGTATACTTATATAAATGACATTTCTCAACAAATATGTAAGCATCCACTCTGTGCCGATCACTCTTTTAAGTACAGAGAATATAGTAGTGACAGAACAAAATCCCTGCTCTCATGAGATTTAATTTTGGAGTCAGAAGACAGACAATAAAGCATAAACAAAGCAATATATATCTGTTAGTAATCAGTAATCAGTAAAACAAAATAATGCATAGTAAGGGATAAAGAATGATGAGACTGTGGAACAAGATAAAGTCCTCTTTTATCAAGAAATATTTGAGCAGATATCTGAAAGAAACAAGAGAGTGAGGTCTTATATTAAAAAAAAAAAATTCTTGCCACTATGGAGAATAGATGACAGTGAGCCAAGAGTGGAAACAGGGAGATCTGTTACAAAAAGTTCAAGTGAGAGATAATGATGGCTTTGATGATTGAGGAGGCTGTAAATGGTCAGATTTTGCTTATTATTTTGAAGGTAGCATTTATAAAAGAAATGCTCTGTAATTTTAAAAATTTATCATTATGTGGGTTTTTTTTTTTTATATTTTATTTATTTATTTGACAGAGAGAGAGACAGGAGGAGAGGGAACACAAGCAGAGGGAGTGAGAGAGGGAGAAGCAGACTCCCCGCCGAGCAGGGAGCCTGATGAGGGGCTCGATCCCAGGACTCTGGGATCATGACCTGAGCCGAAGGCAGATGCTTAACAACTGAGCCACCCAGGCGCCCCTATCATTATGTTTTTAAAATCAGGATTATATTAGCCTCAGAAAATGATCTGGGCAGCTTTTGTTCCATCTTCAGGGAAATTTGTATCAAATGGGAACTAACTTTTCCATGAAGTATTGGTAGAACTCACTGTAAACCCATTCAGCTTGGGATAATTTGGAGGTGGAATGGGGTGGGGTGGAGGTCTTTAACTACGATTTCAATTTCTTTAATTCTTAATATTTTCTTCAAATTCTTATATTTAATTTTAGCATCTTCTTTTTCTTTGAATTTTTCCATTTCATCTAAGTTTCCAAATTTGTTAGCACACCCTTGTTTGTATTATTGCATTTGCATTTTTATTCCTTTCCTCATTTAGTGTGTTCTTTTTGTTTCTCTCTTTTCTATTAGTTTTACCATGACTCTTTGTTGTTGTTGTTTTTTAAGGAGAGAGTTCTTCCATTCCCTCTGCCCCTCCCCACGGCTTTCAGCCTTTCTCTCAAAAAAGAAAAGATAAGAAAAATAGAGAGAGAGGGAGAAAGATCAGAGGGAGAGGGAGAGAGAATCTTTTTTTTTTTTTTTTTTGGCTCCACGCCCAGTGCTGAGCTCAAAGTGGGGCTCAATCTCACAACCCTGAGATCATGACCTGAGCCAAAGTCAAGAGTCTGATGCTTAACCAACTGAGCCACCCAGTCACCCCAGTCTTGCATGGTTCTTATTAAACTTTTTTTTTTTTTAAGATTTTATTTCTTTATGAGAGAGAGCACACGCAGGGGGAAGATCAGAGCGAGAGGGACAAGCAGACTCCATCCTGAGCATGGAGTCCAATGTGGGGCTCAATCTCAGGACCCTGAGATCATGACCTGAGCTGACACCAAGAGTTAAGATGCTTAATCAACTGAGCTACCTAGGTGCCTCTCTTATTAAACTTTTTGAAGAGCAAGGTCTGCAGTTTTCAAAAATCTTCACTGATTTTTATTATCATTGTCATTTTTGTCAATGTAGAGTTTTATGCCTATGAGAAGATAAGTAGTATTTCCTTTTTGTTTTTCTAGGTGTTCTCTAATGCTTCCCCTGACTTCACACCCCACCCCTGCCTTATATTGAATGCTTAGCTAACATATTCTCATGGTTCAAAGGCCCAAAAGTACAAAACATTTTACAATGGAAACCCGACCTTCCATACTTGTGCCCATATGCTCAATAATTATCATGGTACCCATAGGTAAGTACCGTTCTTAGTTTCATATGTGTCGTTCCAGAGTTTATGCACATATCAGTAGATATAAATATAGAGTCTCATTTTCCCACTTTTTTTTTTTTAAAGATTTTATTTATTTATTTGAGAGAGAGAGAGCAGGAGAGGGGGGAGGGTCTGAGGGAGAAGCAGACTCCCTGCCGAGCAGGGAGCCCGATGCGGGACTCGATCCCGGGACTCCAGGATCATGACCTGAGCCGAAGGCAGTCGCTTAACCAACTGAGCCACCCAGGCGCCCTCATTTTCCCACTTTTAAATTAAAGGTTGCATATTATAAATTCTCATCTGCACCTTTCTTTTCACCTAATATTATATTTTATAGATTTTCCGTAACAGTACATAAAATATTTTCTAATTATTTTTTTAGAGCTGCATAATATTATTCGTATTTCATTCAATCATTCTCCTACTGATATACTTTTGGGTTGTTTCTCATCGTTTTTGTTATAAATTATATTTGTAACAGACATTGCTTGTATCTTTTCAGACTCACCAGGGTTTTTCACTATTTTGTTTCCCCTATTTACTCCCGTGATGACCCATCTAACATGAGCCATGGCTCACTCCGACCAGACACTGTCTTGTCCCCTGCCCAAGATGTGTCTTTCACCTCCTGTTCCAGGGAGCCCAGTTATTACTGAGGCATGAGATGCGCTAGGACAGACTCAGCTCTCATGCATTTAAAGCAGAACTGCAGGAAAATAAATCTTAAAGAAAACTGCAAAGAGTGAATCTTAGAAGAAAGGGAGACGGGGACCAGCAGAAAAGTGATCCACCCTTTCTCCCTCCCAAGGATTGTCCTGAAACACAGTAGATCATAGGTTCTGAGGATCCTGCAAGATCAAGCAATGAGTTTGCCTTGAAAACAGGTGGATAGCCTGCTCAGTAATAGACCTGGTGCCGGTTCTCTCTGCTTCTTTGCCTCTTTCATCTTTTCTTTCACTCTTGAGCTTGCATTCTCCAGTAAAGTAGCATTCGTGAGGGTTTGCCTCGGGCTCTGCACTTGGGAATTAAGACCTCTAAAAACCAGGGATAACCCTTGAAAGCAGCCCTCTCAGGATAGGATTTTGGACCTGTGTTTCTTTCCAGTTTGATGCCAATAGGGACCCTATTGCTGGTGGTAAGTGGAGGTGGCAATGACTCCTGTTTGCAATAGTGCCACAGTCACTAAGGCTTTCATCCAGGGTTAATGGCGATGAGGTATGGGGGAAACTGAGGTTCTGGCATATGCTGTGGCTATAGCACATCTTACGTCTCAGAAGATATGGCAACAATTACAGACATAAGGATTATGGAGGAGATTGGATCCTGTTCATGGCATTAGGCACCTCAAGTGAGGTCACACGAAGCCAATTACCACTGTGAGAATCTGAAGGGCACCTTGCTGGTTATTAAGCTATTGTTTCTCAGCTCCAACCCCACTTGTCTATACTTTGCTTTATTTTTTATTTTTTTAATTTAAATTCAATTAGCCAAGGTATAGTACATAATTAGTTGTTCGGTTGTGGGTTTTTTTGGTGTTTTTTTTTTTAAGATTTTATTTATTTATTTGGGAGAGAAAGAGAACACAAGCAGGAGGAGGAGCAGAGGGAGAAGCAGGCTCCCCACTGAGCAGGGAGCCCAATGCAGGGCTCGATCCCAGGACCCTGAGATCATGACCCGAGCCAAAGGCAGACGCTCAATTGACTGAGCCACTGGGGAGCCCCCATCATTAGTTTTTGATATAATATTCAATACGCTTTGCTTTGTGACGCATTCTGCTTTCTGGTTTAGCAGTGGGCTCCCTATTAGGTTTTTCCAAAAGGGAACACTAGAGGGAGACTGAAAACCTGGAGGAGAAGAAACAACCAGCTCCTTCCCGTTTTGTGTTCTGTGCCTGTCAACATCATCTCCTCAGATATACCAGCTTCCAGACCCCTCCTCAGAGGCTGAGTTCCTGCTACAGGGAGGTTCTCCAAGCTTCTGGGTTTTAATAAGTCCAACCTCTGTCCTTTGATCCCCAACCCTTAGAATGGTAGCTTCCTTCTATGCTATTGCTTCTGTGTTATCCCAATATTTTCCTTTTGCCTTTTCAGTCTTTTCAGTTATCTATTTAACCAGCTCCTTATGATACACTGCCTCTGTTATATAACTGGATTGAGTCAAATAAATTGAAAGGAGTACCCTTTTCAGACATTATGGATGTAATGTGCTATCTTGCACATCTGGAAGTGATTCTAATAGTTTACTTGGTTGGTTGACAGAACTTGGGTTCGGTGATGATCTGCATTCATTGAGATGGAGATGCAGAACTTTCCCCCATATAAGGCAGAGGTACGAATGTAAAGGCTGAGGATAGGGACACTGGAATGGGTTTATCATAAGTGATCTGTACACTAACTTGATCTACCCTCATTACATCATCTTAGGTGCCTTAGAGGACACTTCCTTCACTGGGGTTTTAAGCAATATGTCGGTGAGGGAAGCACCAGTACCCTAGAAAAGCTCTGTGGTCTTTGTCATCTGTAGGCCAGTCAGGATGTTGAGAGATGCTGTCATTGCAATGGGTCCCTGATTTCAATGAGAATGCTGGAATCCCAGCGTAGTAGAGCCAAGTGGCAGCACTTACCTACTAGAGATAGTGAGGACACAATTCCAGTGATGAGCATCCCAGATGAAGGGATAATCAAACTGTTTGGCCACCCACCACAGAAATGAAATAGATAGACATACTACTAAAATGTTACTTGATCTGCATAACAGGAAAAAAAATAATCCAGGTCTCATGACCAGAAAGCTGACTTGAGTCAAAGCCTCTCATCTTGTAGACCCAAGCGAGTTCACGAACTTTGACTGAAAAGAAGGGTAAGTCTGGGACACCTCAGTGTCAAAGGCAGACACCAAATGAGTCACCCAGGTGCCCCTTGACAGATTTCTTATGTGAAAGACAGGACCTTGATGGAAAAAGAATAGGGTCCTGAGATTTGGAATTAGGGCATTTATGTAGGTGAGCCTGAAAGTACTGTAATGCCTAAATACTTCTAAACCTTCTAGACTGACAAAAGCAGACCCTTCCACTTACTAGGGAGAGAGGCCTTCTTCTACCTAGAGACCATGCAATGAATTCAGCTAGTATCACATAAGATGGTGCCAATTATTAGCAACATACCCCACCTCATTACTCCAGGCTGAAAACTAGGGTCAGACTTTAGAACAAGTTGAATGTGGAGGTAGTCTTCTCCAGGAAGAAACAGCTTACATATCAAGGGAATTGAATAATATGAATCATATATAGAAGCATAAACCAGGGAAACATGTGAGAGACCAGATCTTTAGAGCATTGGACTGGGTAGGAATGTGACATACAAGGCTGGATAGGGGATATTTATTGACATGGGGACACTCATCCATCACTTGGGATTCAATGTTTTGGCAAAGGCATCTGGATCCAGTTCTCCCAATCTGCTGGGATGGTTCTCTGAAGTTTGGATACAGCAATAGCCTACATAAATGAAGTGGAGATGCCAGAATGTCCTTGCATGAGATTGGGAAAGGGTTCAGGGGCTCAAAGATACAGGAATGTTAGAATGGATTTACTATGTAATACCCGAGGACCCACCACCTAACAGTTCATGAGAGGTCCTGAAGGATGGCCCCTTTTTAAAGGCAACAAAATGTACTTGTGAAATCATCACCAATATCCTTGAAAAGTGTAACAGTTGTTGTCTTGTATAGGCTGGAATTGATGATGTGAGGTGGTGTCCTGAAGTTGTGATTCTTAGAATTCCGGCGAATGAAGGGATTAAGAAATGGCAGAAGCCAGGTGGCAGCACTGAATCATCAGAGGCAAAATGGATTTAATTACCATGATGAGTAAGGTCAACATATTTCACAGTTTGCTTAGGGTAGTTTTTGCCAGTTGTCTCAGTATAATTATTAATAGTGTCAGCTCTCACTCTCAAAAGTGCCCTGGTTTTTTGTTTTTTGTTTTTTGTTTTTTAAAGATTTTATTTATTTATTTGAGAGAGAGAATGAGATAGAGAGCATGAGAGGGGGGAGGGTCAGAAGGAGAAGCAGACTCCCTGCCGAACAGGGAGCCCGATGCGAGACTCGATCCCGGGACTTCAGGATCATGACCTGAGCCGAAGGCAGTCACTTAACCAACTGAGCCACCCAGGCGCCCAAAGTGCCCTGGTTTAGACAATAAATCTTTGGTTACCCTAGCAATGGACAGAAAGAGTGGAATGACATCAGGATGTCTTGATCCATAGGGATCTAGGGTGATGTCTATTAGGTCATGTTTTTAGTGTCAAAAGAGAAGGACAATGGACCACAGTGTTACCTAATTTGTAGAACAACAGAAACGATTGTTAAAAATGAGAGCTGGTGAGTAGTAGGCTGATGTCAGTTATAGGAAATCGCAATTTCTAACTTCCCAGAGCTGAGCCAGTTCACAGACCCAGAGCCAACTGATTGAAGCAGAGAATGTGTACCCTTGAGGAAGTACCCTGCAATGTCATCACAAAGATATATTTTCCTTTTATTTATTTATTTATTTATTTATTTATTTATTTATTTATTTATTTATTTATTTATTT